>NW_022436962.1:19936648-20004872 GCF_009761245.1 Sapajus apella | reverse complement strand
GAATTGCCTGAACCCAGGGGGCGGGGGTTGCAGGGAGCCAAGACCCCCCCATTGCCCCCCCACCCTGGGAAAAAAAAAAAAAACCCCGTCAAAAAAAAAAAAAAAAAAAAAGTCATGTGAAAACAAATATCCTATGAGCACCCAGTTTATGACCCCCCTTTGATAAGCAGGTTTCCCTCCTTATTTACTATTGCATGAGATTTGGTGGCAGACTTGAAGTGTAAATGATCCAGGTGGAGAGAAAGTAGAGGCTCTGGATACTGGGAAGCTATTAGGACTGTTTCTTTCCTACAAGCAGCTCTAGCTGGAAGACAGAAGGGAGATGATATGGATGCTGTGATGTAGATTAGAACTTAAAAGGAGACAGAACAAGAGAGTGCTGATGAAGCAGCGTTTTTTCTTTACTCTTTCAAGACTCTAGCAATTTCTAAATTAGTGAATGAGCTAAACTTGTACGTTGTCCAGCCATGGGCTGGGAGAAGCTTAAAGTCATGCTCTGGTGTGGGATTGACATTTTGCAGAGTAGGGAAAAGCTGACTTACTTCACAAAGATGATCAATCTCATAAAAGAGATACAAAGAGATCCTGAGAGGTCATCGATTCAGTTCAAAAAGTTTTTATTGAGCATCAATATTAACCACCCCCTAAACATCTATCTCCAAATACAATCACACTGGGGGCTGGGGCTTCAACGTATAAGTTTTGTGGCAGCGCAATTCAGCCCATAAGCATATTATTGGAATTTTAATTTATAAATTTCAATCAAAACCATTTTATATAAATAGGAAAATAATTCCTGTAACAAGATTCATTTCTATAAATGTAATTTGTTCCTATTTCTCCCTTATATGGTAATTTGGCCAATTTCCTAGAATCCTTTTGTTAGTAAATTTTATATACAGATATAGATATGTACTGTATACATCTATAGCTATCTGTTTATACCTATATATAATACATCTATATATGATATATAGATATATAAAGCACTACACATATATAGTGTATCTATCTAAACTTATCTATGTATCTATAACACATCTATATGTATATGTGTGTAATATATCTTTATATATATATATACATTGTATTTGATGGATAGCAGAAGCAACTTGAAGTTTTGGTATATAAGCAACTTCAAGTTGCTTCTATTATCCATCAAATGAAAGATAAAAATGTCCCATCCCCAAATTATTGAAGTATAGTTGTTTTCTGGGGCTTACCCTCTGCTCTAGCCAAAATTATTTTCTTGTCATTTGCATTCATTTATTTTTCACTCGGTAGACTGAATATGCCTCCATCCAACTTTCCACTAATCTTCGTCCTCACTTTACTCCTAAAGTCTAGTTAAAAGGTACTTTGCGTAAGGCAAGGACAGAAAGAAGGAGATAAGGAAGGCAATGTCAGTTTTTCTACTGTGCCTCCTTCCCCTAGAAATGTCTTCCTTCAATTCAGGATTTTGTGGACACCACTAATTGGCATTTCTTAGATTTGTACATTTTGTGTGTACATAAATATTTATTTGTACTTTCTCAAAACATAGAGACTAAGACTGAAGCTAGAAGATATCAAAAATTTCATCAATTGGTTGGAGAAAAAAATCAGTCCGATTTTTGACTGAATCCCCTGTCTATGAGACAGAATGATTTCTGCTTTTTCTATCACTTTTGGATTTACCTACAACACAGCATATCATGACAGCCTACATTCATTAGGTTCTCTTTAAGAATGTGACACAAGCTATGTCTGTTCAATGGAAAACTAACTGACTGAAAGCAAAATTTTAGGTTAATAAAATTATCTACAGAATGATCTGAATTTGTAACCTTATTGAATTACTGTAAGGAATGACCATCTGATTATTTTGGTGGAGGGGAAAACAGAAAAAATGGTTTTTATGTCACAATACTTGCATTCTATGTGTGTTTGTGTTTGTATATATAATCCTACATATTTTTATATATTGAATATATATTTATATGTTATATATTATATATATATACATGTGCATTTATATATGTATATATATGCATATATTTATAGGTATATGTATTTTCTCTATATATGAGGAAATATGTATATAATGAGATTTTATATTGGTCTAGAAAATAAACTCGAATTTCTTCTGTACAGGATATGCTTTATCATCAGTATATCTCAAGTGATATTAATACAAAGGATTTATTCACATAAACGTACACACACAGAGTAAAACTTTATATATGAATATACTGATAGCACACAAATCAGAGAAGATAAGAAAGAGCATAGTTCAAACGTGCAGGATTTTCCCCCACCAAAATTTTACATTAGGACCAATTGTCACTGTTATTTCTTTAAATATACACATACAATCAACCAAGGAAAGGTTTCTGCTTATTTTGTGTCTCCAAAATTGTGTTCCCCTACTGAGTATATGGTTTTGTTGAGGATGTTTGTGTCACCCTCTGTAAAACCAAACCAAGCAGAGTGACTTGTATACCAGGTCCTTTCAATGTAAAGAAAACAAAAGGGAATAATTACATTTGGATTGTCCCTGGCCACCAATCATCTGGGACTAGCTAGCAAGAAGAAGGAACAAGGTCTTCTGGCTTGAAGGATGTTTCTCTTGAAACCTGTTTGAAGCAATGTTTAATTTAAGTGTGTTCGGCAACACACATTTCAAATAGATGCTCCTCAAGAAAGGATTCTGTGGACAAGCAAGTTTGGAAACACGGACTGCTATGTTTTAACTTTAGGAGATTCTTAATATTTCTTAACCTATTATAGGCACTACAAAGCCCCCAGAAAAGCAATCTATTTAACTTTGTTTGAAGCAATGTTTCTAAACATAGGTGGACATTAAAATGGTTTTCTTATAACAGTTCTTTGGGAAATGTTGGTGTAGAACATTTTAGCTTGGTCTCAGAATTAGCAAACTGATGCAACTTTTCCATGACGGGGAGATACAGAAGACACTTTCCTTTTCATGGTTAATTAATATAAGAGAAACCACAAAACTCTTCAAAAATTCCTAAGGAAAGCAATTATGACAAAGAGCCCACACTACATCCCCAAAGAAGAAAGACAATACATAGCACAATGCCAAATGCCAAGTGCCTTACTTTTTCCTCACTGTTATTAAGCTGCCTTCTAGCTATTCCAGCCCCGTGCTGTACAGACTGACCTAGTAGGAATGCTGCAGGCTACTTCATATGAATTTACTGGGGTAAGGTACTGGAGAGGCTCCACTGTATATATTTACACACCAAGATTACGCACTGATAAGAAATACATGCTGTTCTATATTTAAGCAATGACCCTTTGAGAACTCTTATTTTGTGTCTTTTGAGGTTGTGCCCCCTGCTACTTCATCTTAGAAATGATAGTTTACTGTGAAAATGATGTGTGTTTGTGTGTGTGTATATCTTTGATAGTAATACAATCTGAGAAACAAGAAAAGCTACTGCATCAGACCATTGGTTCTTCCAATCCTGTATTTATTATCTGTGCTTTGTTGTACCAAGAAAGGGTGAGATGAGCGTTTGTCCCATCCTTTGCTTTCTTCTCGGCAGTATGTTTTCTTGGCTTTACTGTCATCTTGAGCCTTGTTTTGGAGGGCAGAAGAATGCTTATGTCATGTTTAGTTTTTATAGTCTCATTTAGTGGAAATGGATCCTTTGGGCCCAGTCTATGCCCATTGCCTAAATTTAAAGTTCCTTTTCTTGCAAGTGGCTTAATTTATATTTGTTGATGGCACAAGGAATGCAAATAACCACACAGGTGACCTTTAGGAGGCTGTGAGAGCCAAATCACTTATATGAGTGACTTGAATTCAGAAAGAGATTTTGATCTATTTTTAGCATTTCTATAAATATCTTTTTCTTGAGGGGAAAAAAAGGTGTTTAATTACCCAGTAGGCACTTTGGAAGCATATAGAGAGCTAATCCGAGGTAAATGATCAGATATTCCAATACCATAACACTAGATGGGTGATAAGGTGAAAGGAAACATGAGCAGAATTATGAAACCACTAGAATGTATCAGCCTTTCTGTGGATTGTCTGTTCAACCCATTTTATCATATTGCTTTCTATCCTAGCAGGGCCAGACCTATATCTCAAGTGAGAACATAATTGAAGGTGAATCATGACCTAATATGAAGTGATATGTGACAGAAATATATTGTTTTTTCATGATCTGAGAGCTGTTATTGGAGATTCTGTCCAAGAATCTGTCCAAAATGATGCTTTGGCCGCTGCTGATAATGAAATTAGATAAATGAAATACCTGAACTTTACCACTTATAAGTTTCTAAAATACCTGCTAGGTGATCAAATTGATCAAATGGTTTTCTTCTTCAAGAAAAAGGTGGGGCCAGGCACAGTGGTTCACACCTGTAACCCCATCACTTTGGCAGGCTGAGGCACAATGCCTGCTTGAGCCCAGGGAGTTGAAGCCAGTCTGGGCAACATGATGAGACCTTGTCTCTACAAAAAAAATTTAAAAAATATATTAGCCAGGCGTGGTGGCCCTCACCTGTGGTCCCAGCTACTGAGGAGGCTGAGGCAAGAAGATTGCTTAAACTCAGGAGTTGGAGGTTACAGTCAGCTACGATTATGCCCCTGTGCTCCAGCCTGGGCAACAGAGCAAGACTCTGTCTAAAAAAATAAAAAAAGGTATTTGTAGAAATGCTAAAATGAAAGAGATTCTTTATTTAGAAGCAAAGCAGAAATTACTGAACTCTTAAATATTTACTCAATTTGATCAGTAGAATGAATTCCATAAACTACATGTTTCAAACTAATTAAATATTTCAAATATAAACATCTCTAATTTAAAAATTGATTTTGGAAATCAGAAAAAAGACCCCTGTGGATTGTTAGGGGGTGGATGAAAAGGGGAAGATGAAGATGAAGATGAATGAAACCTGTCACATATGTTTCATACTATCAAAACCTGTGTGGTTTACTGCCTATTTATCCTTCCTCTCTTCACATGGAGGCTACTCCCTAACCCACCTCTAATTCCTATTTACTGTTTGAACATCAGTGTTGAGCTTTAAAGTAAGAATTTCAGCCCAACACTTTGGAATCCAGTATGACCACTGGAGGCATTCTTTTTGCTGGCACTCCTCAGGACTGACCTTTCAACTATATCATTGTACTTGATTCTCTGTCTCAGTAACCCATCCTTATTTTAGGCTCAAGGACTGGGTGCTTTTGGCTTTTCAGCAAATTAGAGACTAAAATCTGATATTTGAATAGTTGCCTTAATTTGAACCAGCCTCCTGATATCTGCATGCTTGGGGCTCCAATCATCTCCTGATAGTGGCTTCCCCCATATTCTTTACTTGAAAGGTGATTCAATTAATTTAACCATGTCCAGCTGTATTCTGTGACATAACAGGTATCTCAGGCATAATTTTTTTTGAAAAGCTATAATATCTTAGTGTTCTTAAAAGATAAAATCTTCATTAGAAAGTCACCAAATTAATGGGAATTTGACAATCTTTGCTGATTTATTAGGATCATTTATGTTTATTGAAAGAATTTTAGTATGCTTTAGTATTTACCAGAAGTAGGGGCATTTAAAGTGCTTAAAGTTAATAAAGAATGAACAGGGCTTTATCTGGTCTCCCTTGGTGACTCCTTTGGTTGAAAACAAAAAAGAACACTATTATTTAAAGGGCAAAGATAAAACCTCATATGATTATACTTACAAGAAATAGCTTTAAAAGTTATGAGATTAGAAAGTATACACTATATTAGACCAAAAATATGAACATTGAAACTTGGCTGGGGCTACCAAAAGTCCTTACCTATGCAATAAAGTAGGAAAAGGAAATAAAAGACATACAGACTGAAAAAGAAGACATAAAACTACTTTCAGACAACATGATTGTCTATGTTGAAAATACCAGGAAATCTATTTTTAAAAATCTAGAATTTATAAGTGAGCCTGGCAAAGTTGCAGCACACAAAGTTAACATGCAAAAATTAATCTTATTTCTATACAGTAGCAATGAACAACTGGAAATTGAAATTGAAAATAATAACATTTACAATGCTACCAAAAAATGAAATATTCAGATATAAATCTAAGAAAACATATAAAAGATCAGTAAGCTGAAAACTATAAAAAGTTGATGAAATAAATAAAAGAAAACCTAAATAAATAAATGGATATACATAGCATGTTCATGGACTGTAAGAGTCAATAAGTAAAGATATTAATTTCCCCCAATGATCTATAAGTTTAACATAATTCCTGTCAAAAATCCAAGGAGGTTTCTTTATAGATATAGGCAACATGGTTCCAAATTATATGTGAAGAAGAGAAAGTAGAATTGCCAAATGAATTTCAAAAAAGAACAAAGTTGGAAGAATCTCACCACTCAATTTTTAGACTTACTTTTAGCTACAGTAATCAAGACAGTGGAGTATTGACAGAGGGATATACACACTGATCAGTATAACAGAATTTAAAAATCCAGAAATAGAACTACACAAACTGGGCCAATTGACAAAGATGCTAAACCAATTTGATGGAGAAAGTATATTTTCAACAAATGGCATTAAAGCAAGTGAACATCAATAGGCAAAAAAATAAGGCTAAAGCTAAATCTCATACTTGATACAGAAATTAACTCAAAATGAACCACCGATCTAAATGCAAGATGTAAAACTAAAAAAAAATCCTAAAAGAAAACATATGAAAAAGTCTTGGTAACTTGGGATTCAGCAAAGAGCTCTTATTGATGATATCAAAAACACAAGTCAAAAAAAAAAAAAGATAAATTGAACTTAAGCAAAATTTAAAACATTTGCTTTGCAAAAAAGAAAAGCAGTATCAAGAAAATTAAAAGACAAGCTAGACTGGGAGAAAATATTTGCAAATCGCATATCCAACAAAAGACTTACTTCCAGAATATATAAAAAACAGTCAACACACACACACACACACACACATACACACACACTCCTTGTTAAAAATGGGCTGGGTGTGGTAGCTTACACCTATAATCACAGCACTTTGGGAGTCAGAGGTAGAAGGATCGCTTGAACCCAGGAGTTTGAGACCAGCTTTGGCAACAGGGCAAAATCTTGTCTCAACTAAAAATACCAAAAAAAAGAAAAGAAAAGAAAAGAAAAGAAAAAAAAAGTTAGCTGGGCTTGGTGGCATGAACTTGCAGTCCCAGCTAAGGTGGGAGGGTCACCTGAGCCTGGGAGGTTGAAGCTGCAGTGAACCTTCTTCATCTGGGTGACGGGAGTGAGATCCTGCCTCAAAAACAAAAAGATGTATGGGGACAAAGACTTGGATACTTCACCAAAGAGAATATATAGAACGCAAATAAACACATGAAAACATGGTTAGTTAACATCATTAGCCATTAGGGAAATGCAGAAACCATCATGAGATACCTTTACATATCTACTAATAAAATTGCCAAAACAAAAATTAACAATACACTGTGCTGATGAGGATGTGGAGTAACTAGAAATCTCATACATTGACGGTGAAAAGGTATAGCCACTCTGGAAAAAAGTTTGGCAGTTTCTTATAAAGTTAGGCATTCATTATTCATTCTAGCAATCCCACTCCTACATATTTACTCTAGAGAAATGAAGCCATGTACACACAAAGACCTGTACATGAAAGTTTATAGTAACTTTAGTCACAACTGCAAAAGACAGGAAGCAACATAAATGTCCTTCTACAAGTGAATGGATTAAAAAACTGTAATACATCCATACAATACAATACTACTCAGTAATAAAAAAAGTATCAATAATGCAAAAACTTGGATGAATGTCAGAGGCATTATGATGAGTGAAAGAAGCCCCTCTCACAAAATCATATATACCATAGGATTCAATTTTTACGACATTCTTGAAAAAAAGTGAAGCCATAATGACAAGGACCAGATTAGTGACTCTTTGACAATTCAGATGGGTAGAGAGAGGGTGTGGTTACAAAGTGAGATTACATATGGGAGCTTTTGGGGCTAATGGAACTGTTCTATAGTAAAAAGATAAACCCCTCATGTGAAAATGAATTGTGAATACAGGAATATTTCCAGACAGACAGTACAGAAATATTTACTTTTTATTTTAAAGTAATTACAGACCCAAAATAAATTGCAAAAAAAGGTATAAAGTAGTCCCATGTGTCCATCACTCAGCTTTCCCCTTGGTAACAGCTGACATAACTACAGTAGATTATTAAAACCAGGATATTGACATTGGCACAGCTGGTAGCCTACAGAAGGAAAGCTAAAGACACGCATGTGAAGACTGGCAGAGTGCAGTCACATACAAAAATTAAAGGAAACTTTAAAGGAATTAAAGGGAAACTTTGGTGTATTGTATCCTGATTTTATTGGTGGTTACACAAATCTATGTATGTGTTCAAATTCACAGAACGGTGTCAAAAAGGGGTCATTTTTACTGTATGATAATACATTTTAAAATAAAAGTAAAAAAGCCATACTACCGAAATTTCATGCTAAAAGGAATATGTGGATATTTAATATTTAATGTATTTTATAAGAAAATCTCTTCTAATGGAAGGATAGCCTTCTAACTCCTATTGAAGATGTAAAATTGAGCAATTGCTTTAGACTTATGAATATAAGGTGATTGCTTACTATACTTATTTTTGTTTTTGGAAAATCTAAGAAAATTTTGGGTTTACCATACATATATGCATATGTTTAATCTCTTAGATGTATAGAAGTTTTTTAGTCATTGGGAATGTTTTGTTTGTTAATTCAGATAAAAGAAGAATTATTTAAAAATAAATCTAGAATAAATAAAGTTACAAATCTGTTCAAATGCTTGAAGGTACTCAATAAGTCAGTAAGAAGGAATAAACTTTTTTTGAAATGTTCCTTTGAAGTGATTGATCAAATCTGCGGATTTAAAAATCACATATGTGTAGCTGATCTTAAAAGGACACGAAAAAACTGACATTTGGCCAACTGCAGTGTCTCACACCTGTAATTCCTGCACTTTGGGAGGTCAAGGAAGGCAACTGCTTGAGGCCAGGAGTTTGAGACCAGCCTGACCAACATTGTGAAACTTGTCTCTACTAAAAATACAAAAATTAGCCGGGTGTGGTGGCGCACACTTGTAATCCCAGCTACTTGGGAGGCTGAGGCAGAAGAATAGCTTGAACTCAGGAGGCAGAGGTTGCAGTGAGCCGAGGTAGAGCCATCCCACTCCAGCCTGGGCGACAGAGTGAGACTCCGTCTCAAAGCAAAAAACAAAATACCCTGGCATTTTATATTTGCAATTTTAATATGTTGACTATTACTTTTAATACACAAAATGAACTTTCTGGTGAAAAATAGGCTTGATTGATTAGGGAAAGTCAATGTCATAGAATTAGCCCCAAAAAACAAATATACATATAAGACTAAAAGGGACCACTTAGGAAAAATCGATAATCTAGTTTAAAAAATGAGAAATTGAAAAATATTCTTCAGATTCTCTCTTTTAAATTAAGAAGCTTGACTAGAAAGTTCTATTACATAAGTAAGATAAAATGTAAAAATAATATTGGTTTCTAAATTAAAGCAAGGTAAAAGAATATCCAAGGTGAGGCAGGGCGTGGTGGCTCATGCCTGTAATCCCAGCATTTGGGAGGCCAAGGCAAGCAGATCACAAGGTCAGGAGATCGAGACCATCCTGGCTAACACAGTGAAAACCCATCTCTATTAAAAATACAAAAAATTAGCTGGGCGTAGTGGCAGGTACCTATAATCCAGCTACTTGGGAGGCTGAGGCAGGAGAATCACTTGAACCTGGGAGGCGGAGTTTGCAGTGAGCTGAGATTGCGCCACTGCCCTCCAGCCTGGGCAACAGAGTGAGACTCTGTCTGAAAAAAAAAGAAAATAGGATATCCAAGGTGGAAGAGAAGAGAGTCAAAGCATTACCAGAAAAACGGAGAGCTGAGAGACATGAGGCGCACAGCCCGAGACTTTCTCATAGGAAATACAGTCAGAGTGATACATGGAGGAAAAAAGTTCATTAAGTATTTCATAGCCTGTGATTTCTGAGGATATTGCTACCATCTAAAGTAATTATCTCCCCCACACCCCACCAGCTATGATAAAGCAAAGTAAACAATTTTTGTGGTTTTTGCTCCTTAAGCCAGATAAAAATAAATTCCAAACTTGGATATTTTAATAATATATGGTACAGTAAGAAGAACACCTGACTAGAAATTAGAAAATACAGGTTCAAGTCTTAGCTTCTCCTAAGAAAGTACACACATCTTCTCTGATCCACGATTTTCTCATATTTAAATGGGAATAATAATCGCTGCTTTGCCTGTGTCACAGAATTTTTATGAAGATCAAAGAGATAATACACGTGAATTTTGAAATTTGTAAATTACTATATACATAAAGTATTATTATCATATTTAACAGATGCAAATGAAGGGTTCCAAAGAAGTATTAATTCTATTTGAATACATTTCATCGTGAGAAAGACAACTTTATGTGAACATGCAAAATATTTGTCCTTTTGATTACCTCCTTCTTAGACATCAAAAAACAATCTTTTTCTCATGCTTGTGGTTAAATCTGTTTCTCCTCCCATCCCCTCATGCTCCATCATCCAGCTCCCAAAAGCCCCTCTACAAAAGTAGTTAAAACTTCAAAATAGAAGGTAACTCCTGTAATAAAGAAAATGATCTCCCCTCCCCAGTACCTCACCCTAACAGTAATTCTGAGTTACAGGATTATATCAAGAGTGCAGCAACACTTCTACTCACATGTAAGTATGATCTCTAGTGAAACTAGCTTTTAGTATGAATAGATCCAATTTGTAGATTTTTTTATTTAGAAATAATTGCAGCCAAAAGAATTTGCAAAACAGTTCAGAGAGAGCCCACATATCCATCACCCAGCTTCCCTTCAATGGTAACATCTTACACAACTATGGTAGCTTATCAAACCCAAGAAACTGACACTGGTGCAATTAACCATACCACAGAAGGAAAGCTAAAGACATCAGTTTGAAGAGTGACCAGGAATCAAAGGAAATTTCAGAAAAACAAAGATATAAAACCCAAAGAGTTGGTTTCCAGAGTGCCTTGATCAAGTTGAAGGCATGGGAATATGGTTTATTACAAGAGAGAAGACAGAGTTCACAGGCTACATGTGTAAAGAAGGTGGCCAAGGTGGGGTCCAGAGAAGTGTTCGCATCAGTTTCCCAGTGACTAAGAATGATAAGAGAACCATCCTTAGGTTTCCCTCTTTAACGAAGAGGAAAGAGGGAAGAAGAACGGTTAAAATGTTTGCAGTATTTGAGAGCGTGTAAACTGGAAGTGAATCATACTGAGATTTTTCTACCCAGAATTTGTCTTACTTTCGTACAGTTTTGTACTCTCACCCTGTCTAGTCAGCTAGCTGCAGTTATCTCTGGAATGCTGGGCGACTTGCACCAGGAGTAGACACCATGCTTGGGGAGGATGGCATTGCAGAGAAGGGAGATACATCAGGAAGGGGAAGGGAAAATTTCTAATTCTTCCAAGAGCCCAGCCTTGGAAGGAGAAAATCTTAAATGTTGGCAGGTAGTGAAGTAAAATCTATTTTCCCAAACAGAACATTTTCTGTTTGCTAACTGCCAGAGGCCTTATTTCTATATAACCTCAATGAAGATTCTAAAAGCAGCCTAAATCAAATTCTGTTCAACAAATTAGTCACAACCAAAATTTATTAAAAGCAAAACCTCTCGTATTCCAGTAGGATAAAATAATTTGAATTTAATCTTTATTTAGTTATTCTCTTTAGACTAAATCATTTATTTAATAAATAATTTCAAAATTCTCCTCCTCTCCCACAAGAGTCATACAGAGAGTTGGAAAAGAGTCTAATTTATGTCTTTGATGCACTCCCTGTGATCTTTACATTTTGACCTTGTTTATATTTTCAGAAGCCATGTGTGGAATTGTGGAGTTAGTCAATATTATAATCCAATCATCAATAAAATACAAACTTCTTGTTTATTAATACATGATTAAAAATGTATATGATAAAAAGATATCGACTGTAGTCAAGTGTGTGGATGACAAAAGCAATTACAGTGCAGATTCCTAATCACTATGTGAGCTGTACACCCCAGTGAAAGTCAATAGTCTGTTTAAAAGTCACGATGCATCCTTTTCTTTCCATCTCTCTCTTTTTTTTTTTTTAAATTTAGAGTCCAGCAATGGGACTTGTTAGCTTTTGTTTTATACCTGGGTTTACTTTTGTAGCTTTAACTCACCGAAGAAACATTTACTGCACAACCAGCTTGACTCTGCTCCACACCAGCTCTGATGATACAGAAAAAAATCCTGCCCACCAAGGGGCGGTGCTGACTGGATGCTACATAGATCTGTAAATGAAAACAAAATGTATGAGACCAGGGGTATCAATGTTTTACTCTTTTCATTTAAATACACATCATCAGTAAGCATGAGCTCTGAGCTGTTTTAACAAGGGTGGTGATAGCTTGTGATCTGCCTGCTTTCTCCCCAAATAAACACAGTTTCAAGAGACTGTGAAGACTGGAAGTTCACTCTGTGACCAGGGAGAAGAACTGACTGTACAAGAGCTGCAACTTCACCTTTGGCCCCATTAAACAACTGAGTTGCCCAGACAATTAAATTTTTGTAGGAAATATGGTTATTCTTTTACGAATATAGATAGCTGTATGCATGCATGTATGATTTACATTCCAGTGAGTTGGAAATGCCTAACCAGAGAGCCTCCAGGTGGCTATAAGCAAAGGGGATGGTTGCTGTTTATTTCTGATGTAAGGAGGAATCTGGGTTTCCATGGGACAGAAGGAGGGAGAGGAAAGGTGTTTTATTGTTTTTGTTTCAATCTCAATATGGTAAGCATTCTTTCCAGCAGATTATAAACTGTGCCTTCCCAATGCCTAATCTCTGCCCCCACAAAACATAGAACACGTGTAGGAGAGACAGAGATGGAGAGACAGAACTGCAATACTACACACACCAAAACCATTTCCAAGTAATTAAGAGCTGATAGCAGTCACCTCACAGAACCCACTGAAGGAAAGCAGTCCTCTTAAATGCTGGCTTTGAACAGATCTTGGAAAGTAGCTACAGCTTAGTGATATGGCTAGCAATATGATAGAGAACAGAGGTGCAGTGTAAACTTTGGAGAACTAACACTAAGATTTGAAAGCCAGGGCATTCTTTGCAATTATTTTGAAAGCTGTTAGACAAGGAAATGATTTCAATCCATCCTGACAAGACAATTGGATGCACAGGAAATAAAAGGATGAAGGATGATAAAAAATATAAAGGCATTTACTGAAGCCATCCATGCATGGGAGTTTCAAATTTGTTTAATAAATTCATAAATAAATACTATAGAAGTTAATATCCCCACTGTATGCCATTTGTAATTGCTTTTATTATCTTTTCACTAATATTATATCATCCTCATCCATGGTACAAATTCAGACATTCTCAAATAATTCTTTTGTAGCCATTAGGAAGTGGCCACTTCACTTTCAATAAAAGCACACAGGAAGATCGAGGCATTACCCGAAAGGTCAGTTTGCTGTCTGCCATGAGACTTTTCATGGTAGTATTTTACAGTCCTGGAGAATTTACCAGCTCCAGAATATGGTGCTTCAGAAACTTGATTTTGACACTATGTCAAGACTGTCCATTTCCAAGGGCTAGACTCATATTACCACAGCTCATGGAAGACTGATGTATAAAACTGGGAGAGTGCTTAAGAGTATAGGTGAGGGTAAAACAAACTAGTGTTTGAATCCTGGCTCTGCCATATACGTGGTTCTATCACCTACCCAAGTTATTTTTCCTCCTCACCTGCAAAATGAGTATTAAAACTTCCTTTAAAGAGTTTTGTAAAAAGAATTATTTGGAAAATGTAATGTTATACAATGTAAATTATGTTTCCCAGTAGTATTGTATTGCATTGTCATTCCACTTAAGATAATACTAAAAATCCTCCAATCCATGCTTGTTGTCTGTCTTAGAAATATTTCTTGGAGCTGATTTTGTTGCACTAATTCATGCTGTTTACAAGGACATTTTCACATTCAGTATTGTATTCACACTCCCTCATTGTTAATGAATAGAAATAAAAATATTTATGGAAAGATTTTACAAAGCAGCAAGACCTAATACCTAGGAGGTGAGATATGCTAATAATAATTCATTAACATCATGGCAAATCATTGGCTTTTAAAAATAACGAATTAATAAAATGTATACAATAGTTTTAGGTTCTCAGCAAAAAAATGAGCAGAAAGTTCCCATATGTTCCCTGTTCTGACACACCCATAACATTTCCTACGGTCAACTGTGGTACATTTGTTACAACTGATGAACCTAAATTGACATATCATTACCAATGTCCGTAGTTTACATTAGGGGAAACTTGTGATGTGCATTCTATTTATTATGATAAATTTATAATGACATATATCCACCATTAGAGCATCATACAGAAAAATTTCACTGCCCTGAAAATCCGCCATGCTTTGCCTATTCATTTCCCCCTCTCCCTTAACCCCTGGCAACCATTTATCTTTTTAATATTTCCATAGTTTTGCCTTTTTCAAAATGTCACGTACTTAGAATTAGAGTATGGAACCTTTTCAAATTAGCTTCTTTAACTTAGAAATAAGTATTTAAGTTTCCTCTATGTATTTTCATAATTTAGTAACTCGTTTCTTTTTAACACTAAATAACATTCCATAGTCTGGATATATTACAGTTTATCCATTCACCTATTGAAAGATCTTTTGGTTTCTTCCAATTTTTGATAATTATGAATAAAGCTGCTATAAACATCTATGCGTAGGTTTTTGTGTGGACATAAATTTTCAATTCATTTGGGGAATAACAAGGAGTGTGACAGCTGGATCATATGTTAAGAGAAAGCATGTGTACTTTTGTAAGAAGCTGCCAGCTTGTTTTCAAAAGCAGCTGTACCACTTTGCATTCCCATGAGCAATGAATGAGAGTGCCTGTTGCTCTACATCCTCAGCAGCATTCGGTGTCAGCAGTGTCTTGGATTTTGGCCATTCTAATAAGGATGCAGTGGTATCTCAATTTTGTTTTAACTTGTAGTTCCCTAATGACATATGGTATGGAACATTGCTTCATATGCTTACATGTCACTTGTGTATCTTCTTTGATGAGGTATCTGTTCCAGTCTTTGCTCATTTTTGAATTGGGTTGCTCATTTTCTTACCCCTGAGTTTTAATAATTCTCTGTATATTTTGAATAATTGTCTTTCATCATATGTGGGTTTTGAAAATATTTTCTCCCATTCTGTGGCTTTTATTCTCATTCATTTGACATTGTTTTCACAGAGCAGAAGGTTTTAATTTTAATGAAGTCCAGTTTATCAATTGTTTCTTTCATGGATCCTGCCTTTGGGGCTCTAGCTAAAGTCTTCACCATATGAAATGTTATCTAGGTTTTCTCTGGTGTTATCTTCTAGGAGTTTCACAGCTTTGTGTTTCTCATTTAGGTCTATGATCTATTTTGTGCTAATTTTTGTGAAAGGTGTGAAATCTGTGTCTAGGTTCATTTTTTTTTTTTACACGTGAATATCTACATGTTCTAGCATCATTTGTTGAAAACGACTATCTTCGCTTCATTATATTGCCTTGCTCCTTTGTCAAAGATCACTTGACTCCATTTGTGTAAGCCTGTTTCTGGGCTTTCTATTCTGTTCCATTGATTTATTTGTCTGTTCTTTCACTGATGCCACACTGTCTTGATTACTGTAGCTTTATAATAATAAGCCTTGAATTTGAGTAGTGTCAGCCCTGTGACTTCTTATTCTTCTTCAGTATTGAATTGCCTATTCTGGGTCTTTTGCCTTTCTATATAAACTTCAGAATCAGTTTGTCAATATCAACAAAATAACTTACTGGGATTTTATTGAGAAAATTTACTGAGATTGCATTAAATCTCTAGATCAAGTAGGGAAAAACTGGCATCCTGACAATATTGGGTCTTCGTATCCATGTCTCTTCATTTATATAGTTCTTTGATACCTTTCTCTAGTCTTATAGTTTTTCTCATTTAGATCGTGTATATGTCTTGTTAGATTTAGATGTAAACATTTCAGTTTTTCTAATATAAATGGTAATACTTTTTAAATTTCAAATTCCATTTGCTCATTGCTACTATATAGGAATGTGCTTGGCTTTTGTATATTGGATCTAGCAACCTTGGTATAATCGCTTACTAGGTCCAGGAGTTTTGTAGTTGTTGTTGACTGTCTCAGATTTTCTACATAGGCAATCATGTTGTCTGAGAACGAAGACAGGTTTTTTTTCCCTCCCCAATCAGTTTATCTCTTATTTCCTTTTCTTGTCTTATTGGATCAGCCAGGACTTCCAGGATAATGTTGAAAGGCAGGGGTGGACGGGACATCCTCCCCTTGTTCTAAACTTATTGAGAAAACTTCCTTTTTTCATCATTAATTATAATTTTAGTTGTAGATTGTTTTGTAAATGTTCTTTATCAAGTTGAGAAATTTCCCCTCTAGTCCCAGTTTGCTAAGAATTTTAGCATACATGGATGTTGGATTTTATTGAATGCTTTTTCTGCATCTATTTATATAATGATGTGATTTTTCTTCTTTAGTCTGTTGATATAATAAGTTATGTTAATTTTTTAAAATATTGAACCAGTCTTGTATACTTGGGATAAATCCCCCTCAGTTGTGGTGTATAATTATTTTTACATATTTTTGAATTATGTTTGCTAATATTTTGTTTAGAATTTTTGCATATATGTTCTTGAGAGATATGTGGTCTATAGTTGTCTTTTCTTGTTATGTCTTTAACCTCTTTTGCTATTAGAATAATGCTAGCCTAATAAAATGAATTAGAAAATACTCTTTTGTTACCATCTTTTGGAAGAGGTTGCAGAAAATTGGTATAATTTTTTCTTTTGATGTTTGGCAGGATCCACCAAAAAATACATTTGGGCCTGGTACATTCTGTTGAGAATATTAATTATTGATTAAATGTCTTTAAAAGATATAGACCTATTTAAGTTGTCTATTTCTTCTTATGTGAATTTTGACAGCTTGCGTCCTTCAAGGAATTGGTCCATTGCACCTAAGTTATCAAATTTATAGAGATAGAATTGTTCATAATATTTTACCATTATCCATTTAATGTTCATAAGATATGTAGTGATGTTCCCTCTTTCATTACTGATACTAGTAACTTGTGTCTTCTGTATTTTTTCATAGATAGCTTAACTAAATTCTTATCAATTGTATTGATTTTTTAAAAATAGCTATTGGTTTTGTTGATTTTCTCTATGGTTTCCTGTTTTTATTTCATTGGTTTATGCTCTAACTTCAATTATTTCTTTTTTTCTGTTTACATTGGATTTTATTTACACTTCATAGTCTGCTTTCCAAAGTTAGAAGCTTAGATTGACTTTAGATCTTTTTCCAAGTATATGCATTCAATTTTCCTAGTGTATGCTATAAATTTTTCTCTAAGCATGCTATAAATTTCCCTCTAAGCACTTTCCCTGCATCTCACTAACATTAATATTTCAGTATTTTCATTTAAATATTTCATATTTTCATTTTGTTTAAAATATTTTTTAAGTTCTTTTGAGATTTCCTTTTTTTTTTTCAGCCCATGTTTAAAAGTGTGTTTTTAATCTCTAAGTATTTTGGGACTTTCCAGCTGTTATTGATTAGTAGTTTAATTCCAACTTTGGTCTGAGAGCAGACATTGTGTAATTTCTATTTTTTAAATTTTATTAAGGAGTGTTTTATGGCTTAGAATGTGTTCTATCTTGATGAACGTTCCATTTGAGCTTGAGAAGAATGTGTAAACTACTGTTCTTGGACAATGTCATGTATAGGCGTCAATCATGTTCAGTTGATTGGTGATGCTATTGAGTTCAACTATGTCCTTAACTGATTTTCTGCTTGCTGGATCTGTCCATTTCTGCTAGAGAGCTTGTAAGTCTCCAACTCTAATAATACAATGATGTATTTATTCTTGGAGTTTTATCAGTTTGTGTTTTACATATTTGATGCTTTGTTGCTAGGTACATAAACATTAAATATTGCTATGTCTTCTTGATGTATTACATCATTATATCATGCCCCTCTTTATCTCTGATAAATTTTCTTAATCTGAAGTCAGTTCTGTCTGAAATTAATATAGCTACTTTCATCTTCTTTTGATTAGTATTGACAGGATATATCTTTATCTCTTTACTTTTGACCTATATGTGTCTTTATATTTAAAGTAAATTTCTTATAGACAACATACAGTCAGGTCTTCTGTTTTGATACATTCTGACAATGTCTGTCATTAAATTGATGCATTTGGATTATTGATGCTCAAAGTGATTATTGATATACTTGGACTAATATCAACTATATTTGGTACTGTTTTCTATTTGTTACCCTTGTTCTTTGTTCCTATTTTGCCTTCCACTCTATTTTGCCTTTTGAGGTTTAAAATTAGCATTTTATATTATTATAATTTCTCTCCTTTCTTAGCACATCAGCTAAACTATTTGATTTTAACCTTTTTTTAGTGGTTGACCTAGAATTTGCAATATATATTTATAAATAATCCAAGCCTACTGCTAAATAATGTTATACTACTTCACAGGTAATATTAGTACTTTATAATAAAATATTTCTAATTCCTCCCTCTCATTCCTAGTATTATTGCTGTCATTTATTTCCTAAATACATACACCTACATATATATGCATAAATGGTAAAATACATTGTTGCTATTAGTTTCCACAAACTGTTATTTCTTTAATTAATTTAAAAAATAAGAAAATAAAAGCTTTTGTTTTACCTTAACTGACTTTTTCTTTGATGGTCTGCCTTTCTTTATGTAGATACGAACTTTTTACCTATATCATATTTTTTTCTGAAGAACTTTTAAAAAGATTTCTTGCAAGTCATGTCTACTGGTAACAAAGTCTCTCAAATTTTTTTTGAGAAAGTATCCATTTTTCCTTCATTTTTGAAGAATAATTTCACAGGGTACAGAATTCCATGTCTTAGAGTTTTTTTCTCTCCATACTTTAAAATTTTACTCCATTCTTTTCTTGACTGCATTATTTCTGAGGAGAAATTGGATGTAACTCAGATCTTTGGTCCTCTCTAGATAACATTTTTTTTCTTCTTTGCCATCTTTAAAGATTTTTTCCTTATCTTTGATTTTCTGAAGTTTGAATATGATATGCCTACGCATAGTTTGGGGGATTTTTGGTGTTTATCCTGTTTGGAGTTTTCCAAACTTGCTGAATCTGTGACTTAGTGTCTGATATTAGTTAGGAAAAATTCTGTCGTTATTGCTTCAAATGTTGCTTCTGTTTCTATCTTGGCCTTCAGGTATTCCCATTGTGTGTATTGCACAGCTTTTGTAGTTGTCCCACATTTCTTAGAAATGCTGTTTTCTATTTCAGACTTTTACTCTTTGCTTTGCAGTTTTGCAAGTCTCTATTAACATAGTATCAGGCGCACAGTTTTTTTTCTCAGCTGTGTCCAGTTTACTAATGAGCCCATCAAAGGTAGTCTTTATTTCTTTTACAGTGTTTTTGATCTCTAGCATTTCTTTTTCTTTCTTAAAATTTCCATACCTCTGCTCGCATTGTCCATCTGTTCTTGCATATTTTCTACTTTTTCCATTAAAGCCTTTAGCATATTAATCTTATTTTTAAAAATCCTGGGCTGAAAATTCCAACATTCATGCCATATCTGACTCTTTCTAATGCTTGTTTAGTCTCTTCAAACTTTTTTATCTTTTAGTATGCCTTGTAATTTTTTTGTTAAAAGGGGAAGATGATGAATATAAATAAATGGTCATAGAATTAAGTACTGACTTAACAAAGCTTCTGTCTGCTTTTTGATTTGTATCTGCGGAACCAAGGATGACCGGTTGTAATGGTCTATGTTTTATCTTTGTTAGATATATTTCAAAGAGGCTATGATATTATGACCCATGACAAAGTCTTTGAGGGAGAAGTAGAATTATTCTGCAAGCATAACCAAGAGATGGGTGAATAAGCAACTATGTAATTCCTTTGGATCTCCCATATCCTAAGTTACTCATACCATTAGTACTTCCAGAAATATTTAATACCAATATCTAATCTCAAAGTAAGCAAATGAACAAATCTTCTCTTTACCTTAAAAAGATAAACTGGATATACTTTGATGCAGTAGCATCCTATCTGTAAAAGTTTTAAATTATATACCAATATCAAGGTAGGTATAGTAATTTTCTTCACCATGTCTAAACTCTCCTAGTAGCCTCAATTAGGTATTCTTTGCTCCCTCCCTTTGCCTGCTCTCTGATAAATTTCGCCCAAAAGATTTCATTTGAATTACAAACATATACATCCTCTCTTCTGTATTTGATGCTGCAAGTAACATATGTTCTTTTTAAAATAAGGTTTTTCTTTGATATGTGCAGATTTATCTACATTCTTGGCTGGCCCTCCAATAACCTCTGGGACACAATTGTCCAGGGCTGATTGGATTAAGGGATGCAATATGTGACTCTCAAATACAGACACAATTAACTGCAAGATCAATTCTGGACTATGTTCTCATCTAAACAGCTAAGCTAGTTAGCCCCAACAACTGGATGTTCTAATTATCACTGAAATAGTTGAGTAAAATACTGAAGTTGGTAATATTTTCCATTATGTAATATCAAATAACTGTTTTTACTTTTATCCAGATTATATTGAATTACTGTTTTAAAGTTAAAGAGGTTTCTTTTTTTTTTTTTTTCTTTTTTTGCCAAAAACCTTTTGTGTAATGGAGGGCAACAGAAAGTTGTTCCATGTGACACATAAAACACCTAGGATTTAATTGAATGGCAGAGATCTTAGCTACTTTTTGGTTAGGCCAAATCAATGCAAAGGTAGTATTTGCAAACATATGGAAACAAGATATTCAAATAGATTATTATTCAGACCACGCATATTTATGTGTCATTGCACATGCACATTTGTACAATAGTGGGCATTAGTTCCAAGTATGTTAGAAAAAAACGGATGGCACTATTTTACTAATTATTGTCATTTCATTTTTTTTCTAAATACATTTTCTTGTGCCAAAAACACTATAAAAATGGATGAAAACCCATAATATCTTTAGTAGCATACCTTGTTAGTCACCGTAATTCCTGATTAAGGATTATCTTTTTGTTTGCTGTGTGTGTGAGTGTGCGTGTAAGGTTTTTGATTCACTTTGTTATATACCCACATTTTGAATTCGACTTGATAGAAACATCTGAGCATGATTCAGATTATTTGCAAACAATTCCATGAAACATTGACTTGGACTAAAAATGAGAGGTGATTTCAAAAAATGGACTTAAGTTATTTCTCTTGATTTTTAGTCCAAATACTTCCCAACTACTTCAATGTTAAAATGTAGTTTTCTTTTTAAAAAAACACCGTGAGTGACTGAACTGAATCAGACAAAGTAAGAACTCAATTTCCTTCTGATTCCAATTTGACATTGTAGTTCCTATGGCTTACAGACCACTGGAATTCGCAGAGAATCAGACACATGACATATGGTATTGGTAGGATACAATGCAGACAATTGCTGTGACTGTTAGACAATGGCCCGTGTACCATCCTATAATGTCTGGAAAAGCAAACATCTTCCAGAACTGCGGTTTTGCCCTCTGACACCATCACTACATGCCAACATGCCAAGGTCCTAGCTATCTTCCCTCAAATGTATTACCTCCATCAAGTATCCAAAAGTAAAGACTGATGACATAAAGCATTATCTAGTGAAAAGTTCCTCTGGAATATCTCTAAGCAAATCAAAAGGACATTGATGACAGCCCCTTTTTCTTGACCACAGAGTTGAATCATCAAGGTCCCTTTCTCTAGATAGTTATTTTATTATATTTTACACACTGTTGATTTGTTATTTTAATTTCAAAAGGTAACCAGAGAGGCTAGTTACTTCAAATATTCCAAAATCTTCAAAAGAAACAGGTTGTTACAGGCCACTTAGGTGTTGAGGGCTTGAAGGAAACAGTAAGATTTTTGCATCTTTAAAGTCTATATGGTTTTCCTATAAGCCACTTACCTACTTCCTTTGAGAAAGACAGAAGGAGGAAAAAAGATAAATGCTCACAGGAACTGATGATATAACACCGTGCAGCTGCTAATGCATATGGATGTGTCATGCAAATGTCCCCAGCAGAAACACATTCTTTAGTTTAAACCTGCAACCATATTCAGCAATAAAAGAGTTTCCGAATCAAACTGCTGACTCCTTTTTTTTCTTTTTCCTTGTCAGAACACTCCAGCATACATCTTACCAGGCAGAGTAAATCAAAAGAAGAACCAGCTGGAGTTACCAACACTTGTTTATCCCCTGGATATCAGGTGTGTGCTGCAATTTTGCAGATCAATTTGTGAGCTAAAATAAGTAGCTGTGGTCCACTAAAACTCGAAATAAAGCTGGGTCTGGGTGATACTTGTGCTAACTTTCCAAAGGCCTTATCTTTGCAAAGGGACATTGTAATTTACCAGCTGATTGGTTTTTCCCTGTCCAAAGATGCACGTTGATTACACCTTTATCTGAATATAAAGATGTGGAGGAGCTGAGAGGAATACTGACTAATAGAACTTTGTTTTCTTGTCTTTATCTTTTCTATTCTTTCAGTCTCAAATTTTGCAGATTTTCTGATAAGTGGATAGGAAAAGTAGACTCAAGAGAAGGACAAAAAAAGGAGAATAAGAAAAAAAAGAAAAGAAGTGGAAGGAATTTGGGGAGCAATCTTGTCACATTAAATTTTCCAAAGCATCCACATAGTTAGAGCATATAGCTGTGAATTTATTGTGACATAGACTTCTCCTCACGCTAGCAGTGCATATTTATTGAAAAGTTCTGTATTGGGGAATGAAAAATGTCAAACAAGAAACTTCAACTGTTACCTGGAGGAGACATTAAATGGTGACTTGGGAGTGATTCACTCCAACTTCTTTATGGCTGGGAGAAGGAATACCACTCTGACATTTTTTTATAGGCTTGTATGCAGAAGCTAAGCACTTAGAAGAGCCAGACAGTTGAGATTAGATGCGAAAATAGAAAATGAGTACGTATTTGGGGATTAACCCGCATTTGTGCTCTACAGGGAAGCAAGCTAGGCACTCACTTTGAAGGCACCACTCCAGTGAAACGCCATCAATTCTGAATGAAATTACTTAGGGTGAAATTGCATATCTGCAGGTGGCATCATCTCTTCAGGTGCTCCAGGTTTATTTCTCCCTCCAACCTGGGTTTGACTAGCCTTAGCTAAAGATCGCCCCTGAAGAGCTTAGACCTCTGAGAAAGGGCCTGGAGTCCTAAAAACAGCCACTCATTTCCTTTACCCTATCTTGAGGACAGCGTGCTCCAAGCAGGGAGCAGGCGAAGGGGTGGGGCTGTGGGAACACCCGTATTCCTTTTTCTGGGACCCGGAGCCCCAGAGTTTGTGGTTTAGCCTGGGTCAGAGTCGGGGATAGGCGAGGGGGTTGGAGGGAGGAAGACCAGAACGGCAAAAGGCAATCAGTGGCTCGTTTTCTCCTTCCACCAGGATCCTAGGGCATTCCCATATTCATTAGCAGAACTCAGTCCACTCAAAGAGCCCAGGCTGGAGTCCTCACTCAGGCCCAAGGCAGGCTGGTTAGAAAATAGCTCTGGCGGGCCTTCCCTTCCATTCCTCCAAGCCCCCTGCCCGGAGTCAAGGCACACCTTAAAGGATGTAAGAAGCCTGCTCCAGGAGCCGGTCATTTACTCTTTTTCTTTGTTGTTTTCCTAGAGGTGAGGCGAGAAAAAATGCTCACAGAAAGAGAGAGTACAGTTGCAATTTGCACCCTCTCCCGCCCCTCGACGCAGGCAATTCCTCGCGTGCATCTGGCGGCGAGGGCTGAGCCGCCTCCGCGCAGCTAATATACATATTTCGAGGGGGAGGCTGGGCGGCTGCTTCTTCGCCGGGTCAATGTGTTAATTAAAAGTTGGTCCGAGTTGGTCAGCACGCAGTCCCAGATGTGCTTAACAGCATGCAATTAACACATAAGGCAAATCTTTTTGAAGATACCAGAATTGAAAACCCCCCAAAGAAACTCCACCCGCCCCCGCCCTTAACGTGAAATAGCTGTGGCAAATAAGGGAAAAGTCATTAAAAGACGTAATTAAATGTGGGCCGCCGTTCTTGAAGGGGGTAGGGCTGGAAAAAAATTCCCTAAATCTATATATTTAAAAAATAAATAGCAAATTGATTTTTTTTTTCTGCAGGACGGGCAGGCTCTGAGATCCGCTTCGCTCCGTTCCCACCCCATGTATATTAAATAGCCGGCGAGCGGCGGCCGAGCAGCGCGGTGACCTAGCGAGCGCCGGGAGTCCCCGGCCTCTGTGCGGGCCCGCGCGCCGCCGCCGCCGCTGGCGATTGCAGAGGGGCCTCTCCGAGCCAGATTGGTTTCTCTATCCAGGGATAATTACCGCAAGCTCGCCTGCCTAGCGTCCTTTATATTTTCAAAAAGTGCAGGGGAAGAGTACGTATAAATTGGAGGAGGAGTGATGGTCATTCTAGATTAAAAAAATATTTATATGAAAGGTAACTATTCTCGGAGACACCTAATTTCATCATGGACCTCACCAGAGGAGCAGGTCCGAATTCTGTTGCATCTGCCAGCTCCCGCCTGCCCGCAGTTTTCTACCTTATTTAGCCCTTTGCCCTCAGTTCTCAGGCCTCCGCGTGTCACTTTGCTGCTATTTGTGTTTTAATTTGGGTTGACTTTGTGTGTGTGTGTGTGTGTGTGTGTGAGAGAGAGAGAGAGAGAGAGAGAGAGAGAGAGAGGGGGGGGGGGGGGAGGGAGAGAGGGAGAGAGAGAGAGACTTCTCAGAATCCAACAAAGACCTTGAGTAAGGGCTGTTGACTGCATTTTCTCTCTGAAATCTGTTAGGCCCCCATCCCCCCATTCTCCTTCTTATACACATTCACAGGGGCAGATGCTCGCCAGCACGCCCACATTCACCCACACTCCCACACATCATTCATTGCAACTTCCCCACTTGCAGAAGCAAGAGGAGGACTTGGTGCCCAGTGAGGCACCTTAAGGCCACACGGACCTCTAAGTCAACTTCTTGGTTATCAACCTAGACTTCATGTTTTGGTTTCAGGGATGCTACACGATCCCATCACCGACACCACCCAAAAGGGGGTCGGGGATAGCAAACCAAACCAATTAATTATGTGTGTCGTATCTAAAGGGCGTGCCTTATTGATGACACCTAATGAAGCAAATAATGGATTTGCAGTATCTCCGCTATTCATCTGGTCCTTCCAGAATACCAAGTATTAAGGAGAGATGGATAGTGATGGATGGAGAGAGAGACAGAGAGGAGAGAGGGAGGGGGAGAAGGAGTCGGCTGCAGATCCTTGGAAACCGACCAGATTTGTTGAGTGTCGGCTTGCAGAAGGCAGTCTGAGCCATGATTTAAACACGGGCGGCATCATTGTTAACTAGTGTCCAATGACTGTCCCCCGCCCCCACTGTGCCTGCCTTCCGCTCCTTTCTTTTCTCCCTTTTGTAGAATACAGAAGGTGAATAATGAAACCATTTTGCTAATAGTTTATGAGCCATGAGATTGGAAATGTATATGGATAGACCGGAGCACCAGACTAAAATCATTTGAAAGAAGCGTGAGGCTTGGCAGAGAGAGAAAGAAACCCTCCGTGTCCTGTCTCCCAACCCGGAGCAGAAAGGGACGAATGAGGTGGCCTCGTGCCTCTCCCTCTCCGCCCCATCCTAGGACAGCTGCTTGGGCAGTCTCCTGCCAGCGCCTCGCCCTCCTCGTCTCCGCAAGGGGCTGGAGCGAGAGGGAGATGAATTGGGGCGATGGCGAGATAGCGCGAGCGGGAGATAATCGTTATCACCAGGGTTTTTCTTCCAGTGATGGGATCTGAAAAGATCTATCACGCGGGGTAGCTTTCCCGGAGGCACAAAACAATAGACGTGAACCTCGCGCTGCACACAGCCACAGGGACGCTTGTCCGTGCGTCTGTCATTTCTGCCCCCACAGGGCCCGTTTCCCTAGTTACGAACACCCAGAACCTTGAGAAATGCCGGGAGAACCTACCCACCCACCCACCCGACCTCCACATTCGGCCCGCTAGGAGGGCTTCCCATCCGCTTTCTTTGCCAAGTTGCTGCAGTTTCAAAGCCTGGACTCTGGAGGAGGGATGCGAGGGCACCTAAGGGGACTGGAGATGGAATAGGGTGGAAGGTGAGGCGCTGGCCTAGATCCACGTAGGGGCCGCAAAGCCTGGGGAAATCCCAGGAGCTGACCCAAGCCAATAGCCCGCGAGAGACCGCCCCGCTTTAGGCCGGGCGTCCCAGAGAGCAGAGGCGCGTGGGGGAGGGCGAGGGCGGGCTCCTCTAGAGGCGGCGGGCTCCAGGCCGGGCTCCGTAACCTGGTCGGCAATTGGAGCGGGAAGGCCGGACAGGTAGGTGGCGTGGGGCTCACAAGCCCGGCCGCGGTGTCCCGGGACGCCTGTACTACTTCCAAGCCCGTCTTCGAGTACCCTTAAGCGCGCTGGGGACCGGGGCGGAGGGACGGCAGGGCGGCCTCCCAGGCCCTTGAGCCAGGCTGTGAAGCGCGGGCCGTCACTTCTAGCGCCCCGGACGCGGTCTTTGCCGGGACTGGAAAGGCAGAGATTCGCGTAAACGCCGCGTGGAGCCGTGGGCGGCGGGCACACCCCGCAGCCGCAGCCCCCTTAGCACTTGTGCATTTTCCCACTCTTTCCAAACTGGATTCTGGTGCAAACTTTTGCGTTTAAGAGGAGGTAACTGGTGGGCAGCGGTGTTAGGAAAGGCGCGACTGGGTCCGCAACGCCACCACATAAACTGCACTGCATGGCTTGGTTTTCGCCCTTTGGGGTACGAGTAGAGGTTAGGCGTTTGACCTTCTGTGTAGGGTGCAGGTTGCTGCATCGGGCAGAGGTGGGGTACTGGAAAGAAAAAGCACTACCGCCCTCGACTCCCTCCCTTCCCCCTCCAGCTAGGGGTCGCCGCTAGGCCCGGGGCGGGCTTGGCCCCCACGACGCAGGCCTGAGCGTCCACGGAGGAGCAGAGCAACCTCCTGCACCTGCGGGCTCTCCTCTCTCGGTACCTGGCTTCAGCTGCAACATCCTCAATTTCCTCAATCCCCACACCCATCCTTGTTGACTGTCCTATTGACCCCGGTTTCTGTGCGACATTTAGCGGAGCATCCTCCTGAATTGGGGAGTTTGGTGTGGGGAGCGAGTGTCTGCTATCTTCGGAGGGGGGGGCTTTATTTTTAAGGAAGCATCTAGAATGAAAATGCAAATCTTACTGAGACAATCACGACCCACAATCTGGCCTGGCCAAAAGGAAAGGGGAAAGGAGGGCAGTAAATTGTGTTCAGGAATCCCAGTCAAGTAGATTCCGGTGGGTCCGCAGGTGTGAGCAGCAGGTGAAGCAAAAGGGCGTCTAGGGACGGGTGAGGGCGTGCGGCGTGATTAGTAAGAAAGAACCCAAGGCAAAACCCCATGGCCCCACCCCGAAGCTCGCGCTCACCCTAGAACTGGCACCCCCAAGCAAGCGATGATGGGACCCGGGTGCCCGCGTTTGCCCTCCCAGTAGGCTAGAGCGTAGGATTGACGCAAGGTTGCTGAGTGGGTTATTGTCGCTTCTGGGAAAGGAAGCCTGCGCTGCAGGAACTCCTCTGTGTCTTCTGCACTCACCTTTTGCACTTCCATCCAAAAATTCTGAATTCTGGATTATCTACATTCCTGTCCCAGTACCTCAAGAAAACGCCAGCTTCTGAAAGTGCTTCCCGCTTTCCCTCCCAGTCACTCCAGTACTCCCAGAGGGAAAACCGGCTCCAGATCCCCCTCTGCCCCCTGGCTTCCGCAGCCACCTCCCTGGGAGCTCCGCTCTTGGCCCTTCCCAGCCAGTGCCAGTTGCTGGGTGGGGGAGAAGGGTAGCAAAGGTAGGTGGGTGGGGAGGGTCAGATAAATGGTGCGATTCTCCCCCCCTCCCGCGAGAGTAACAATAATACTGTAAATTCTAATAAAATTAAATTGCATCTCTCTCTCCAAATCTGCCCTCTCACAGCTACTGCAAGTGGGGTGGGGGTGGGAGTCAGGTCGTCCCCGGAAAGGGGGGGATCCTGAGCAAAATGCACGCCTGCTCCTCTCATTTGTTAGCTGCTTGGGTCAAAAAGTTTGCTATTTATAGGCTACACGCTGCAGCGCGAATCCTCGCGCCGGCTTCCGAGTGCAAAGTGAGAGCGATCCCGGAGGCGCCCAGCTGCCCGACTCCGTCGGGTCCCGTGATTTGTTTTGTTTTATTTCTGCTCTCACGCGGCAAGCAGCCAGGGAGAAGACGTTGGGGAGCCCCGAAACGCCCTCTGGTAGTAGCAAGGAAAGCAGTTTTGCAGTCGGTGAATGTGAGTCCACGCCTGACCTCTCTGCGCGAGGGCGAAAAGGCTAGGAGGAGGCACAGCAGCCCCGCCGCCTCAGCCACGCGCGCCCCTTGCTCAGTCCTTCGCCTCTGCCTCTGCCCCTTCAACCTCCAGCTCCACACTTGTCCCTCCTCCCCCTTTGATTTCTCCCTTCTCATTCTCATTTCGCAGCATCTCTTACCCTCCCCTCACCTCTTCTCTCAACTTCCAGCTGAGTTTGCATCTGGGCGCAAAATGAGCGGAGACTGGCCTTTACGTGGGAGGCGGGGTAGGCGTGTGTGTTTCATAAGGAATAAAACTGTGCGGGGGTGAGCGGTGTGGGGGGTGAGAAGGGGGAAAAGCGCGTGCCCAAGCCGGCCCCAGAGCGTCGCCGGGCGCACTGGGGGAGGGGACGAAGTGCGTCCAGATGGAGACCTTTCCTTTCGCAGTGTCTCCGACCTCGGGATGAGGACGCAGTGCCTAGGAAGCCTGGCCATTTGGGACCGTCCCTCTGCGGTGCGGGGACAGATCTCTCTTAATCAAAATCTCAGAACTGCCCTGGGCGGAAAGCCAGGAAAGGAGAGGAAGGACATGGGCTCAGGCTGGGGCTAGTCGGAAATAGAGTCAGGGTCAGGTCCCTGAATTTCAGGTAAACTGGGCGCTGGGACACCATTTTCCAGCGGCTGCGGGGCAGGACTCGCATGCCGTGAGAGCAAAGGTACAAGCGGATCGTGGCGGTTGGTCCATAGGCCTTGACCTTGTCCTCTTTTTCTAAATGCCAGAGCTACAGACTACACGGTTTTAGAAATCAAACGTCAAGGGGACTGGGGTACAGCAGGCTGGCGAGGTTCCTTGACCCTCAGCCCGGAGCGAGAGGAGCCAGCGTCGCTGCGCCAAACGCGCGGGGGACGATCTGTGCGCGGAGTCGCGGCCAGGCGCTCTTTCTCGCAGGTGCGCGGTGACAGGCTGTAAACTCGCTTATGGTGGGTCAAAGTGCCCTTTCCCACCTGAGCTGAGGCACACTTTTGAGGGGTACGGGGTGTAGAGAAGCTTGTAACTAAAAATAAACCCAGGCTTGGACCCGTGGAGCTGAAAACGAGAGGCCAGAGGGGGGGGGGGTAGGGAGGAATTAAGAACAGGTAATGGGATACCGCTGTTCTGTATCGCAGGGCCCTGTACCTTCACTGCATGCATCTGGATCAACTTTTTAGGCACTACCAATTTCTCCTTCCTCAGTAGATGTCACGGTTAGAGTCCTCTTTTAGCTACATCCCCCAAGAAGTGCCCAGGCGGCCTTTGTGGATAGACTGGCAGGGAAAGAAGATTCAGCACCGGTCTGTGTCGGTGCCCTTTGGAGCAGACCTACTCCCCAGAGCTCCTGTGCCTGAAGTTCCCCGTCACAGAAACCCTGGGGGCTGAGGTGCGGTCTGTTCCCAGCCCGCATCCCCAGTTCCCTCCCAAGCTCACATTGCAGCCGCAGTCTGGTTCAGACAGGACCCGGGGCGTCTACAGCTGGCCCTGAGCTGCCCGGATTCTCAACCCGGCCCTCCCAAAACCGCTTTCCAAAACTCGACTGCCAAGTTAAAAGCAGAAAAAAGTTTCTGTCACTAACTGAGCCACATTTGGGGATATGGGTAGGTGTGAAACAGTACATCATCCTAGGCAGAAACCGGTGGCACTGAACTCTGCATGCTGGAATTCAGAGGCTGGAGGTGCGATATCTCAGTAGCCCTCAGCCCCGTTCCGCTACAGTAAATGCGCTCAGCTCTTTGGTTGAGAGTTTACCTTAGCGGCAGGTCTTTTCCCTAAGCCCCAGGGGGAAGGGAAGGAAAGAAGGAGAGAACAGATCAAAATAAGAAAGGCAGAAGTACAGAGGAAAAGGGAAAGACTCGATAAAGGAAAAGCACAGTTAAAAAAAAAAAAAAAAAAAAAAAAAACATTGCTAACTTTCCCCCTTGTTCAGTTTGAAAAGCCCACAACTTTCGAGCGAAGGAGTTAGCCAAGAACAACCCCGGCTACTGACCAGCTAGCCAGCATACGTCTGCCCAGGCATTGACCGGCATTTCTTAGACTCCACAACTCCCGACCCTCAGGACCTTCAGACACATTTAAATACTCCATCCCCAATGTTTCTATGATGCGCATCGCTCAAGTATTGGCCAAAGTTGGAGAGGGCCTGAGTGCAGGTTCCCAACACCTCCAGCAACTTTGCTTTAGCATAAACTCTGGGTCCTGAAGGTGGGGTGCTAGGTGCCAGGCTTCTGGTAGCGGTGGGAACGGAGTGTTAGTCTAAATCATTCATTCCGCTTTTAGAAATTTGGGGAAACGTTGGAACTTTTCCCGCCTTTGACGGGAATCTTAGAACTAGGGAGCTTCAGTCGCCTAGGGAAGTGACTTGCTCCGGCTGTGAGACTCACTTGCTCAGCTCTCTATGCGGCAATGCTGGCCATATCTTTCTAGTTCGTGCTCCCGACAGCAGGTTCCTTTCTGGCCTGTCCTTCCCCGCAATAGGCCTCTGTGGCGTGGCCTCTAGAGCCCTGGGTTCACAATCTGGGGTTCTAGACAGGAAGGACCCCAAGTTCTCTTTTTCATTGTGAGTAAAGGTGACATGTCCACCATGTAGACAAAACTAGACAACTTTTGGGGTATGGAAGGGTGGTGGTGACAGAGAATGGGGAGACCCATTTGTTTCCAAATCAGTTAGTGAAGAAAAGAAATTTCATTTCCTCCAAATTAGCTCGTTTTCAAGAAACTCTGGAAAATGTCAGGAAGAGGAATTGTCCTCTTACAATGACTTCAGATCTGTGACCTGTAGCATCCAAAAAGAGGCAAGGAGAGAGTAACCTGGCACCTGTAACCCCCCAAGAAGAGGCAACTGTTCTCCATGCAAGCAGAATTAGAAGAGGGTACCTGTTCCCATTTGCACACGGGCCCTGCTTTTCTTCTATGGCCTTAGATCACAGTTATAAGTGGTGGCCATCATTTTACCAATAATCAAAGCATAATCTCTTGACAGTTCCTAAACTGTGTTTTTTCGTGGTGCCACTGGCTGCTAAGTTGCCAGGGATGCTATAATCAGCTTCAACCATCCCTGACCAAGATAACTTTATGCGCCTTAAAATCCCCCATGCTTCTCAATCCCATTTGCAATCCCTCAGCCGCCATCCTGCCTTCCCTACCAGCATGGCTGTGTGTACTAAAATGGCCTGACTACCAATTCCAGTTCTTCCTCTCCCTTTTCCCAGCTAGATCTTTGACTGGAATTAAGAATTACTTGGCCTAGCTCAATGTCTCACACACCTGTAATCCCAGCACTTTGGGAAGCCAAGGCAGGAGGATCACTGCAATCTGGGAATTGGAGACCAGCCTGAGCAACATAGTGAGATCTCTCTCTCTACATACATACATATGTGCATACATACCTACATACATATTACTGGGTGTGGAAGGATGAAGGCAATGGCTAAACTTTTCCTAAAAATTGGAACAATTTCTTTGCTCCCTCCTTTTCTACTCTGACTCCCAGCACCATCTTTCTTGGGTCAGCAACTCCAGAGAGCCAGCAATGGGGTCTTCTTAATCTTGTGTTCTCCCTTATTGGGATTTCTTTTTCTTAATGATGAGTGTGTAGAGGAACTGAGTATAATCTCCTTCCAATATTTTATTTGATCATTAAATTTACACATTTCAAGGCAAAGAGCGGAGGCCTGAAATCCAGATGGCAGGAGGGAGGGAATTATGGAGAACCCAGAGAACTAAGTGACTCTTTGACAAGGAAATTCAATTAACTTGATGCTCTCCTATTATGTCTCACCAATTTTAACTCAAATTTTTCCCCTTAAGTGAAGAAATAGAATTCTCTGATTATGTGACTATATTAGCCACACATTCAGGGCTGTATTCTGGCTGAGCATTTTTAGATGTTGACCACTGAATATGTATGCAGCCTGCAAGGTCTTCTGCGCCCTCCAATATCTCACTTCATTTTCACAGAAAAGAAAAGCATTTACTTTCATCCAGTTCTTGGTCACCTTCAACAGGTTGGTTTCAGTTGCTGTATTTCTCAAATTTCCTTACAATAACAGCACATGAACCAGATATGTTTGGATTTTGTGGGACAGGATTACTCCCACTTCAGTTCTCCAGGTAGTTCTAGATAAAACTGCCTTTGCTTTCACCTGAGTTAGACACATACTTGAGATGAAAGTGGAGATTTTTTTTAACCTGAATTATTCAAATGCTTGCTTACTGTTTTTTTTTTTTTTTTTTCTTTTCTGCCTATTTGGAATAAACCTGGTCATTAATAAATATGGTTATATGAACATTTAAATAGACATGTCATAGAAGATAAACATGACTTTTTATATAGAAATTTTCTTTGAGGTATTTAAAAATCATAGGTTGGGTATTTGCGTCAGGAAATTGGACCTTTGAAATTAATGGACAACTGAACTTATTTTTAGAAATTTTCATTTAACTTTAGCATACTTCTTTAGAATTATATTCTCTAATTCAACTGAATCTGCCATTAATTGCTTTAACAAATATGTGTTTAAATGAGATTTTTTCAACATATCCACCTGTACAACCTATTTGACAGGAGTTTACAATCCAGAAAAATTAAATTTGGGGCAATATAGTATATTCTATTGACTCATTTATTTAAGCTATATTTTACTGCCAATGTCTTAATAGTTAGAAAAAAAAGACATTTCTTTGTGGGGGAAAATGTAGAAAATGTGTGTCTTCTTTTTCAGGAAGGCTTGATGAATACTTAGGCTCCAATGTTCTTTATTTTTTTCTGTCAAATACATCATTGCTTCTGATTCATTGATATCATATAAATTAAAAGAATATTCAAGTTACTTATTTCTGAAAAATTATATCCCCCTTTTACCAGAATAATTAATATTCAGTTATTTTTTAATTAAACATTTTAATGTAATTTAGAAGAGAGAAAATTTTTACACATACTCATTAATTGATGATTGCCAAATTAGCTAAACTATTGACAGTGAACATTTGGAAGTGGAGATGTAACATCAGGAAAGGTGACATTTCAGGTCCAGTGCAGTGGCTCACACCTACAATCCCAGCTCTTTGGGAGCCAAAGGGAGAGAATCGCTTGAGGCTAGGAGTTTGAGACAAGCCTGAGCAACACAGCGAGATCCCTTATCTACAAAAAGAAAAACAAAAATTAGCCAGGCATGGTGGTGCATGCCTGTAGTCCTAGCTACTTAGGAGGCTGGGCAGGAAGATAGCTTGAGCCCAGGAGTTCGAGGCTGCAGTGAGCTAGGATCCCACTGCTACACTCCAGCCTGCACCACATAGTGAGGCCTTCCTCTACATAAATAAGTAAATAAGTAAAGTTGCAGTTTCTGCTGTTGATATGGCAAACCAAGAATGATATTAAAGGGCAAATGATAAGTGGCACAGTGAAATAAAGGGAATAAGGACAACGTTTCAGCTGCTGATCGAGACGTAGATGCAGTATTCTCCTTAAAGTCACTTGGGTGATATATTGTGTGACATTATTTTATATGGGAAGAAGAAGCTTCTTGCTTCTTCCACTGGGGGTTCAAGTAAATACTTACTTTTTAGTGAGGTAAACTTCACATAACATCACATTTATCATTTTAATCATTTTAAGGAATATAATTTAGTGGGTTTTTTTTTTTTTTTTTTTTACTACATTCACAATGATGTCCAACCATCACCAGCATCTAAATCCAGAACATTTTTATCACTCCAGAAGGAAACCTCATCCCCTAAGCAGTCACTCCTCATTCTTCCCTCCCCTTCAGCCACTGCCAAGCCTTAATCTGCTTTCTGTCTCTCTAGGTTTGCCTATTCTGGACATTTTATAATTGGAATCATTTAACATTTGGCCTTCTGTATCTGGCTACTTTCACTCATTATCTTTGTATAACTTCTACTTGTTATCAAGGTTCATCCATATTGTAACATGAGTCCGTTCTTATTCCTCTTTATGGCTGAATAATACTCAGTTTTACGGATATATCACATTTTATTTACACATTCATCAGTTGATAGACATTTGGGTTGTTTCCACTTTTGAGCTATTATGAATAATGCTGCTGTGAAGACCTGTGTACAAAGTTTTGTTTAAACATACGGTTTCTGTTCTCTTGGGTCTAACTTTGTTTCGGAACCACCATACTGCTTTCCACAGTAGCTGCATAATTTTATATTCCCACCGAAAATGTATGTGGGATCTAATTTCTACATTCCTTATCAACATTTATTTTGCTTTATTTCTGATAGACTAGTGGGTGTAAGTGGTAATTCACTGTCATTTCGATTTGTATTTCCCTAATAACTAATAAATATGCCAAGTATATTTTCATGTGCTTATTGGCCATTTGTATATTCTTTTTGGCGAAATGTCTATTCAGAGTCTTGACAATTTTTAAATTGGGGTTTTTGTCTCTTTGTTGTTGAGTTGTAAGAGTTCTTTATATGTTCTGAATATTAAACCCTAAGATACAGGATTTGCACATATTTGTATTTTCTCCTATTCCGTGGGTTTTTTTTTTTAACTTTGTTGATAGTGCTCTGTTATTCATACAAGTTTTTAATTTTGATGAATTCCCAGTAGTAGTTTTGAGACTGGGGTCTCACTATGTTGCCCAGGCTTGTCTCCAACTTCTGGACTTAAGTGATCCTCCTACCTCAGCCTGAGGAGACAGGAGAGTTATTTTAAACAATAAAGACATTACGTATCAATGAAAAGACTCAGATTAATCACAACACAAAACAAAAATTTGCAACTCTTAGTAAAGAGAAGACATTTCTTTAATGCCCAATCAACTTTACCAAATGCAGATTATCAGGGAGTATGTAAAGTTAATGCTGTTCAAGAAAAGGAAACAGGTAGGACTACATTGACCTTTTTCTTTGAAGAAGTCCTGAGTTATTCAGATAAGGTGTCTAGCCTATGAATGAGATCTTTCATCTCAGGATGACAGTAGTTATTTTTTTTAAATTATCATTATCAAATTCATCTACCAAGAAATTTCAAATAATCTCCTCTGTTTAAATAACATTAAGGAGCTGCCTTAAACCAACAACAACCAGGAAAATCTAAAGGTTGACACAGTGTTTCTAATTTAGCAGTTTCTAACACACAGGCGGCAGTAGTCAGATGGCATGCTTGTAAAGTTACTGAAAGTTCTTGGAGTCAGAGAGAAGAGAAACTAAATCATTGCAAAACATTTTTAAGACAAAACTTATAAAAGAGTAAGAATATCAATGGATATTATTAAATGTAAAGGCTTTGCCTATTATTTTGAATTGGTTGCTTTTAGGCAATATTTATTGATTAAAAATAACCAATGCAGTGGTTTAGATGAGATTTTTATTTTAATTGTTTAGTTATTGAGTAAGAAAATTTATGATGGACACTGGTTTGGAGACCTCTGATTTTGTCCACTAGAGGTCTTGGATCAGACTGCTGTATTGGTCATTTTATGGAGTGCGCTAATGGGCAAACCCCTGGATACTTCTTAAGTACCTGGGCACAGTGCTCTTGCATGGCCAACAAGCACATATGTGGCTGTCACCTGAATACATCCTAAGGTATCCCAAGGGAAATTCAGTTTCCTGATCTGCAGAATAACACCTTTATCTGACAATGATTGTAGAGACAAAAAGGAATAACATATGTGAAAATGTTTTCTACATATGAGGAATATTTAAAGAAATTTGGATGCTGTAGTGTGTTTTCTTTTTAATGTAGCACTTAGAGTCTACCAGATATTGCCCCAAGATTTAAAAAATATTTTAAAATTAACTTAAACAATTCTACAAAGTGAGTACTATTATTTCCCCACATTTTACAGGTTAGAAAACTAAGGCATGGAGTTTTTCTGTAACTTGCCCAAGGTCACATAGCTGATGAGTGGCAGAGCTAGATTTTTAACTCGGGCAGTCTCACTCAGGAGTTCATGTTCTCAATTACCTACCACATTATGCTGCATAGAATAAAATGATCTAGAGATTTCAGAACAAAATCTGAATCTCTGTATTGAATCAACAAATACTTATTGAGTACCTATTATGCATTAGACTTCTCTTGAAACATTGGAAGGTCTAGCAATGCTGGGGCTGCTCTCCTGCATTCTCTTATGGCAACCATCAGCTGGAGGTGAGTTTCAAGGCCATCTTTTGATAGGGTCACCAAACTTGGCATGATTTATTCACCTGTTTACCTACATAAGCTCTGTCATTAATCACGTTTGTTACTGCAAACATAAGACAAAGGCACAAAAGATAGCTTATGACCAAAACATATAAGCAAAAGGCAGTAATTCACATAGAAAATGAACACTGTAGCATGAGTTTAGCTTTGCAAAGTTCTCTTGCTGTTAGCATTAACCACAGAGCAATGAGACTTTGGACAGGCATTTACAATTTAAGTGTTTAAAATCAGAAGAGTAGAAAGCACCGACACAAAAAGCAAATGAATATAAATCAATATACAGGGAATATCGTTGACACCCCACTAATTGGAAATCTCTAATAATCTTTTAAGCAGAGATTTTTCGGTTTTAGCATTTATTTCATTATTTTATGCACAAAAGGTAAATAATAAGTAATATCAGATCTATTTAAAAGCAGGCTTCGGAATATGCCACAAAGTTGGGAAATAATCAACCCAACGTCTAATGCTTTCAAAGTATTCATGCAGTGCTGTTGGGCAGTGTTCATAGCAATTAGCCTGAGTAGCGTAGGCTCCAGAAAGTCTTTTGAATGGAGGGATAATTGAATATGTAGAGTACCATATCATCATTACATGTATTCCAGTGCACTGTAATTTTGTAACAATGGTTAATTATTATTAATGCGGTTACTTGATTAGCAGGAACCTTCTTTTTGTACATGTGTCTATACCAAGCCGAGTTTACTCTAGCTATTTGCCTACTTAATATTAAAGAGTCTGCTTTTTGAAGATCTGGTACCAAACAGAAGAAATATTTTAATATTCGATGTGTTGTGGCCAATGTCATATAGCTTGACCCTCACCATGATTTGGCCAGCATTATGTCCATATACATGGGCCAAGTGTACTATGGAATTTGCTAGGCTGATGGCACAGGTTTGTATAGCATAGTTGGTCCAGCCATTTTATCTGTGTCTAAATAACCAGCAGAAAACCTTTCTGTGCTGTATCACAGGTGTGATATAATTTAATATTATAGAATGTTGAAATAATGGCAAATTTATTGATTTATTGAACAGTATGTGTTAAGTATCTGTTAGGTTTCAAGGTAGAGTTTTATAGACACGTTCTTCCTACACAGTGCTATGGGGTGAGGTAAGTAGCTAGGTAGTTAGGTAAAGAAATGTATTTTGAATCCCACAGAGAAGAAAGTGAGGCTTAGAGATTACTGCCCATGACTTCACAACTAGTCTGGATGCTGATCTGAGACTCAAACCCAGGCCTCTGATAACAAGTTCAGGCCTCCTCTACCCCAGTATCTCTTGATCAGCTTTTCCGAGGGTCCATTCCATCCACAAACCTACATCAGAATGACCTGGGTTATTTGTGGAAACTGTAGCACCCTGGGCCCTGCTCTAGAAATACTGAATTGCTGGGACTCAGAAATTTCAGTAATACCCTCAAGAGTTCTCATACACAGAAAATTTTAGCATCAGGGATCTAGATACCAAACATCTTGAAATATTTGGTTAGATTATTTTGATACTAAGAAAAGACAGTTTGAGAGGAAAGAAGAAGCTGTCTGACCACATATGATATTAATAAATACCAATGTATTTTTAATGTTTCCTTGCACATTGGGATTTAAATAGATTCCAAGTAATCTTCCAGTTCAGGGAGGTTGTTCTTACTTGAAGTAGTCCATAGATATGTGATGTTTTTAACTTGTAGTTTTACAAATCTGGTTCTTTAGGACCCTACTACCACACAATATTCATTAATTTGTTAAATATTTATTAAAATATCAGATACTATGTTAAGCACTTGAGGAAAAGAAATGAACAAAATGGCATGGTTCCTCACCTCATGGACCCAACCCACAATCTATGGAGGGAAGATGTCAACAAGTGTTTTGTCTGAAGATTTTTCTTATAGACAAATACATTTGTGAAACAATAAACTCAAAAATGGATTTATCACTCTAGGATGTTTCAGAGTCAAGTATGTACCAATATGTACTGTGAATATCTGAGAGAGGACTATGGTATGTGATATTTTCCATATTTATCACAGCATCATTTGTGTGGACAGTAACTCACAGGTCTAGTGCTATATGGGATACTCCCGTGAAATCCTGTGACCCCTGGAAGGCCCAGTACCCTTGTGGTACTGGTATGGATATAGAGTATATTATAAAAATGGAATCCCACTTCCCTCCCTCCTCAGGGTAGTCTTGTTCTGATATCCTAGTGAGCACTGGGATATAGGATAGGCAATGGGCAGACTTGTGAGAGAGCTAGTATTCGGGATACAGATCAGCCCTGAGCTATCTTCAGAGGCCCTGGAGTGAGAACTTAGACATGGAGTGGATCCCTGGATGTGTCTCTGGTCTCTTCAGCTGGGTGATGGTTAAGACAGAGGGTTGTTCAGCTTCAGGAATTCTGAGGCCATCTTAGACCATTTGGTGTGAGATGGGCAGCATGAGAGGGAATCACATACCATCTTGTTACACAGAAGGCTGTTTACTACTTGAGGGATACCCAGCCTTTGTCTAGGGATGTAGAATGAGTTAATTTGCTGAAAAATACCTCCTTTCTATGTATTGCCCACTTTTATAAGGACCATTGTTGGATAAAGGAAAATATAAGCATTTTCAGTGAGCTACCTAAGTTCCAGTACCTTGTTTTTTTTTTCTTAATTCTTCTTTTCCTCAGGCAGTGGCTATAACTAAGTTGAACAAAGTGACTTGGCAAGTGCTCAGATAACTCAAGAGTGGTGTATTCATCTGATGGATGGATTAAAATAGTTTGGTTGTTGACATTTATCAAATTACCCAGAAAACTGCCACATCACCACCTTGATTGATGCACATAGAGAGTGCTTAAGGAAGCCTCTTCAGAACTGTTTGTTTCTCTTAGGTATCATAATATTTAAAGATATGTTGCTTTATTGTTCGTTAAGCACATGCTTTATTCATAAGCAGGTCTTACCGCACATGCTTCCTCATGGATATACAAAGTGAAATCAAGAAAAATAGTACTATCCCAGTAATTCAGACAGTCATCACCTGAGTAAATACTTGGGACAAACTGCTCTATTCCTCCTTTCCGGAGTGGCAGAATAAACGTTTACTTCTTCATTCATTGCGAGGAGATCTCAAATCTCTAAGTGTTGGTGTCTTCCATTTAAAGTCTAAATTCAGTTTACTCTTTTGATCATTTTGAACAAAGAGGAGTTAAATGCAATTGATGCCTTCAGGAAGCTTACACATTAGGCTCAGAGATAGTCAGCGAAGGTGAGTGCACATATTGTTATAATATCAAAACAACATCTGGAAAGCGCTAAATGCAAAGGTTATATGTGCTGTGATAGTGGCTCAAAGGGAGCCCATGAAGAATGAGAGAAAGCTTATTCCAGAAGATTGCTTTGAGGCTGGTCTTTTAAAATGGGTATTTAAAAAAAATTATTATTTTACTTTTTTAAGTTTGGGGGTGCATGTGCAGGATGTGCAGATTTGTTACATAGGTAAGCATGTGCCATAGTGGTTTGTTGTACCTATCAACCCATCACCCAGGTATGAAGCACAGCATGCATTAGCTCTTTTCCCTAATGCACTTGCCACGCCCCTCAACACTCCCCCAACAGGACCCAGTGTGTGTTGTCTCCCTGTGTTCATGTGTTATCATTGTTCAGCTCCCGCTTATAAGTGAGAGCATGTGTTGTTTGGTTTTCTGTTCCTGTGTTAGTTTGCTGAGGATAATGGCTTTCAGCTTCATCCATGTCCCTGCAAAGGACATGATCTCATTCTTTTTTATGGCTACATAGCATTCCACGGTGTATATGTACCACATTTTCTTTATCCAGTCTATCATTGATGGGCATTTGGGTTGGTTCCATGCCTTTGCTATTATGAATAGGGCTACAATGAACATACACGTGAATATAAAAAGGTAGAATTGGTGGAGCAGAAAAAGGAAGAATTGTGCTTAAAATTTTGTATATGAAGGCAAGAATGTAATTAATACGCTGAAATGGAAAAACTAAAGGCCTTTTCGGTACATAATAGAAGTGTATGTAGGATGGAAGAAGAAGGAGAATGACGAGGAAGAAGGTGAGTGCTAACATTATTTAGGGTTCCTTAGGCATGATACACTTTAGATATATTATCTATTCCTTTTCATTTTTCATTTCCATGAGAAACAAAGCAGAATATTATTGAAGCCACTGCTTCACCAAAGATTCATGCACCATTTCCGTCGGATAGCTTTTCTGCTGGGAAGTGACTGTTAGGGGGATACCATTTCCGAGCCTGTTTGGCATCTAGTTAGGATCAAATAATTTCTCTCAACAACAAAATGTGTATGTCACTTCCGGGCTAAAGTGGTTGAGAAGTGTGTGTGCCTTTCCTACCATGGGCTATGGAAGTGGCTATAAATAAAGGAATTTAAGATCCTAAAGGAAAAAGAGCCACTGGATGAAGAAGCATGGGTCCTGCTGTATATATGCCTGGGCTTCATCTGAATAAGAAGTCTTCATTGTAAGAAGCTACTGAGATGTGATGATTGATATTTTGTAGCAGACAGAGTTATCTTAATATAGATATCATCACAGGCTTATAGAATATAGGTTCTTAGAGGTAACTTAGTCAAAATCACATAACTAATAAGAGGTGGGGCTAGGATGCAAATCCAGGTGTGTCTTCAGATTGCTTTTCTTTTTCTGGTCTATTCCCATGGTTTTAACTACTACTGTCTACATGCTAATGAATATCAGTGCTCCCTTGTCAGTCTAGGCCTCTTTTAGGAGATCCAGAACAGTGTTGGCAGGTGTCTCTTGGATATCTTTACTTGACAGCTTATATTATTTAGCATATAAAATAAGATCCCTTAAATTGGAACTACAATATATAATGGATGAAATAAGCAAAGTCACTTTCTTATAGAATAAGTGGTCCAATGAGAAGAATGATTGATCTGGCCTGTCTGCTTCATCTCCATATTGCTTCCCTGCCTTCCTCTAAGGTGTTGTGTCATTTTCATAGTTAACCTAACTCATGGTTATCTGAGCAGAAATTCAGGACAAGCAATTTCCTTTTAAGCAAATGGTACAGAGGCTGCCTTCTTCTGCTGCTGTTATACCATCAAGAACTTATTCATATGACCACAGCTAGCTGCAAGGGAGGCTTTGTAATATGGTTACCAGTAGGTGCTTAGGTTCTTGGCTGAAACGTTATTAGATGAAATAGGAGAAAAAACCATTTTGGAAGGCAGTCATCATTCTGATACAAGAATCTGGCTCTCAGATATGAAACCTCAATGAATTTAAGACCATACTCAGCCTTCTACCCAAATTGATGCTTCATCTTATATTCCCAGACTTGATTAATAGCCACACCATCCTCCCAAATGTCCAGAGAATAGGGCGGTATGCTTTGACTTTTATTTTTCCTTCCTTTCCATTGCCAGTCATTTTCGTCTCCTAAATGTCTGTTGAAACTGCCCGCTTCACTTAATCCTCTGTTTTTATCTCAGTTCGTGCCTCATCATCTCTCACGTAGACTTGTAAGATGGCCTCCTAACTGGTCACCCTGTCTCCAATATCAACCTATCAAGGACATCCTTCACACTACCAGGAGAGTGATTTTTCTAAAATGCAAATCTGATCATCATTTTACTCCCTTTTTACAACCCTTCAGTGATTTCCCATGGCAAAAGTCCAAATTGCTTTGCAGAGCACAAAAGGCCCTCTGTGGTTTAGTCCCGGAATCTCTCCAGCCTCATTTCTGACACTTTACTGTTCCCCTCCCCAAAACGAATCATACCCACAGCTTCAGTTATACTGAGCAATGTCGGAATGTTGCATTTCCTTTTGTCTGTGCTCATGTGTTCCTTCTGACTAATAAATGAGTGTATATAGATATGTGTGTGTGTGTGTATACATCCTTCAAGACCCAACACAGCTGATACCTCTCCTGTAACCTTATCCCAGCCCTGCCCCAGGCAAAGTCCATCATTTTTTCCTTGTTATGTTTCATTTATTCTACAAGTGTAATGGATTGGATGAGTGTCTCTAGGCACCGTGCTAAGCATTGGACACAATGAGCAGAAATAGATATGGTCCCTACCCATGTGGAGCTTATAGTCTAATGGCAGAAACAGACATTAATGAAATGTTCCCACAGACAATGTGAAATTATAACTGTGATAAATACTATGAAGATGAAAAAAAAAATGGTACAATTATGAGTCCATTACAGGAAGCCTAGTAAGGGAGACTTCAGCAAGGTGGTATGTTTGAGCTAAAATTTGAAAGATGAATTAACCACATGAGAAAAATGAATTGTAGGTAGAGGGAACCGTGATTCAAAAACCCTATGTTAAGAGTGAATTTGGGATGTATGAAAGGGTTGAATACAAACGGGGTTCAATGAGGGTGTGGATGGTAAAGTAAGGTATAGGATGAGGCAGGAAAGGTAGAGGCTAGAACCTGAAGAATGCCATAAGTCATGTTAAGGAGGTTTCTCTTTATTCTAAGAGGAATGAGATGCCACTTTATATGAGATAAAGAATATATAATCAGATTTTTGGGTAGGGAGTGGAATTCAATCTGGCTAATGTTTGAATAATGAATTTGAGTGTTAGCTGATTGGATGATGCTAGACTTGTTAGTTCAGGGAAGAGATTCTGATATATTGAATTAAGGTTGTGATAGTGGAGATGAAATTAAATATTTCTAGGATGAGGGAGTGGGAGGGAGGTGTCAAGGATGGTCCGTGTATTCCTGGATGTATGGCAAAGGTGGTCATGGAGGTCAGGAACCTGGAAGAAAATTAATGTGGAGAGAGTTTGAATGTGTGGTGCCTTGGAGAAATCTAAGAGGAGTCATCTCACTGAACATTAAGCTTATTTCTATTACTTCATATACTTTTTGATCACTTCTGTATATGTTTCTTTTTATTAGACTGTGAGTCCCTCAAAGGAATGGAGCAATATCTACCTATTATTATTGATAATCTTTTCCATTTTTGTATCCCAAGTACTTATTACACTAACCTGTACACAGTATTTTCCCAGCAAATGTTAGTGAATAAATTGTCTAACCAACCCCAAGGCCCACCTAACTTCTGCCACACTAGTAATTGGAAGGATAACAAACTGGAAAGGCAAGTTGGGGCTCAATTGTAGAGTGTTTTAAATCCCTGGCTAAGAATTTACATTATGACACAAAATGTAATTAAACCGTAAGTTTACATTTACTTTCCAATCCAACCTTTGTTTCAAATAATGCCTCTGTTATTTTTAAAATCATATAATGTTTACTCAAGGGATAGTCTTTCCTAAGTAAATCAAAGCCAACCAAGCTACAAGAAAAATACAGAGACTGTGCTATAAAAAAAAAAACAACAACTATGCCCTTATGCTGCAGGACAAAATGAAATTAGAATGAATGCAAGGGAAAAGAGTTTGCAGATACAAAAGAAATACTATTTGTTTTTTAACCCTTTTTCTTTTCATTTGTATAGGAGGTTAGGATTCAGTATTTAGGGCAAATCTAGAAAGGGTTTCAGATTTACATGGTCCATTGTTGGGTTATTTTCACAGCATGAATCTGAAGGGATTAATTTTGAAGAGCTACCCCTGTTTCTTGGAGGTGGAGTGACAGAACAGTATTTTGAATCTATTGGATTTAGTCATAACCACACAAAAAGCCTCTATCTGTGATGAAACAAAGCAAATTCAATAAATGCTCTGTGCAGTGTTAGGGATGTGGACCCCTTAAAATTGATTTGTGCAAGACCTTGTTTGTGCACAGTAATGAATAGTGCTGTTTTAATTTCATTAACACAGAGTGGCATGAAAATTATTTTTAATCTACCCCTGAAATTGGATACATCATTCTTTATTGTTTCTTGAAATCTATCTGTATCTGGAGTCTGTATATCTATCTATCTATCATCTATCATCTATCTATCTATCTAGTTTTTAGAGATGGGGTCTTGCTCTGTCCGCAGGCTGGAGTGCAGTAGCATGATCATGGCTCACTTCAGTCTCTAATGCTTGGCTCAAGTGATCTGCTAGCCTCAGCCTCTGGAGTAGCTGGGGCTACAGGCATAAGCCATCATGCTTGGCTGATTTTTTATTTTTTTCTAGAGATGGGATCTCATTATGTTGCCCAGGTTGGTTTTAAACTCGTGGCCTCAAGTGATCCTCTGGTCCCGACCTCCCACGGTGCTGAGATTACAGGTGTGATCTACCACAACCAGTCTTAAATCTACATTTTTAAGGCTCCCTATCTATCTTAGCCCCACATTAACTATGCAGTTAACTGAGGCCAAAACATGTATTTTTCCCCTTTATATGCATTCTTTTTGCATGTGTGATTTATTCTCTTCCTTTGTAAGATTACATAATCCCATTCTAATGTGAGCAGAGGGAACAGTGGTTGACTTGAATGAACCCACAGTTTCTTCTTGTTGATCTTGATGAGAATCAGAATTGACCATCATGTGACTGATGGCCCAATCATATTGATTTTAATGACTGGCTGTGGCAAGCAGGAGTAGATAGAGCTATAGGCTCTGAGGCCAGACCTACACAGTGCAAAGTATAGCTGTGACAGTTTTTCAGTAACTGCAGGCCGCAAAGATAGCCAAACTGAATATAGGTCTTGGATCTGCTAATGTTTGCATTCAGACTTTTAGTAGAGGGGTTAAGAGCCCAGGAATCAGAATCAGAGTGTTTGGGCTAATTTCTTTCCTTAGCTATTTACCGGTGGTATAGCCCTGGGCAAATTATGTTACTCATGGTTTCTGAGTTTCCCCACGTGGATGATGGGATTAATGGTATACATATTGCATAGGGTTGTTATCAGTAAAATATGTAGAACAGGATCTGACTCACAGTAGGTACTGAATAATTTCTAGCTATTATTATTAGATTAGGCAGATGCTTCAGATATGGACTTTATAGTGACAAAGATGAATTCATGAAAGCAAGGTCAGTGCAACTTTTGGTGAAATGTAAATAATTTTGAACTTTTTGGTGAAGCATTAAATATACATCATCTGCTTAACACTTATACATTATTTTAGAAACTGCTTTCTATAAATATGCTCTAAAAGTAATGACGATATCAAAAAATATTCCAGAGAAGCTGAAGATATGATGTCATTTAGTGAAGATTAAAGACCTCAGTTTGGTAAAGAGAAAGCCAAAGAAAATTACCAAGTTGAAACTGGAAATGGGTTTAATAACATATACAATAATATCAAGTATTCTTTGAGTGCTTATTATTCCATAATATCTTCATTTCATTTTTAAATTAATTTTTATTATTTATTTTTTTTTTTTGAGACAGGGTCTTGCTCTGTCATCCAGGTTGGAGTGCAGTGGTGTGATCATGGCTCACTATAGCTTTGACCTCCTAGGCTCAAATGATCAATCCATCTCAGACTCCAGAGTAACCTGGGACTGCAGGCATCCACCACTACCCTTGGCTACGTTTATTTTTGTTTTTGTTTTTGTAGAGATGGGGTCTCACTGTGTTGGCCAGGCTGGTCACAAACTCCTAGCCTCAAGAGATCCTCCTGCCTCAGCCTCCCAAAGCCCTGGGATTACAGGCATGAACCACTGTGGCTGGCCAATTTTATTTCACTTAAAAATTTCATCTATTTATTTTTTTACTTAATCCTTACAAAACTCCATAAAGTATTGTTATCCTCATCTTACATGTAACTGAGCTGGGGCTTAGAGAAGCAATGTAGCTTTTCAAGATTCCATAGTTGTTTAGTATGCAGTTCAGGATTTGAACCCAGTTATGATGAATGGCAAAGTTAGTCTTTTTAACCTCTATGCTATCTTTGTCTATATTTGCTTTTATTTATGTTAATAACTATCATCAATATGGTATTTTTGGGTTTACAGAACACTTTTAAGAGTCCTGTAAGGTAAGCATTTTTTAAGCCACAGTTTTACAGATAAGGAAATTGATGCTTAATGAGGCTGGCTGATTTGTCCAGGAGTCTTCAGTTACTACACGCCCCATTCTTAATGTTCCAAATGTTTAATCCTCTAGTAGAGATTCTTGCCAACTCTATACTTACCACTAGCCCAATGGGCTGATGTAGGAAGAGAGAGAGAGAGAATCAACAGAGTCATCAATGGGGAAGGTATTCAAAGAGGAGGGAAAGCAAACAAGATATGGGAGAAAAGCAGAGCCCTAACTTTGCCCACATTGTCTTTGCAAGTAGGAAGCATCGTGGTTGCCACATTCTCAGTAACAGAAGGACTGACTCTTTTCCTTTTTTGTCTTTCATCAGTGGTGTAAAAATTATAACAGGAAATATCAAAGTTAGACTTAAGTAAGAATATTCTGACAGTATGAGCTTTGAAATATTGAGGGGTTATGAGAAACTACTTTCCCTATAAAACTGTAAGACATAATATTTGTTCTATCACCATGTCGTATTTCAAGTAGGTATCCTTACAGTCAAAATATTCAGCGTTTTGATCAAATGTTGCCCATTAGTCTAATAGATGCTACAAGAGCTCTCTTCTTGAAACACATCAGGAAACTCAGGGATTGTTATTAGTTTGGTTTGAATTAGTAGCAAACCATTTTACTCTATTTGGGAACTTGCCAATGAGATGACAACCAGAGTTAGGACCTGCCAGCAATCACTGTTATCCGTAGTGATGGCTTTATACATTTCTCTCAAGATAATTAAGATATTTATATCCATAAAATGGAAAAGTGCCTGTCTTAATCTATTTTATCTATAATGCCTCCATAGAATCCAAACATTTTAACAGGCTGAGTATGAGATCAGGATCTTGGGGAAAAAACACACACTAATAAATGTCTTATTTTCTCTCCTTTCTTCATCCACTTAGGATAAAAATTACCCTTGTGAAATATCTGTGAAACTGCTTTTCTATGGATTGGAAGTCATCCTGCTATAAACTCATTCATGAATTTATTTTATAAACCTTATATTAAGCAGATATTAAATATCAGGCACTGTTCTGGGAGCTGAATAATTATGAAACAGACAAAAGTCCTGGGGCTCTCATGGCTTATGTTCTAGTGGAGAGGTACTTAGTAAGCAATATGAGTAGGTAGATGGACAAGAATAAACTGTTTCATACGTCCTCAGATAATGAAACCTGCTATGAAGAAAAGAAAAAGGAAGGGAAAAGAGCACGGGAGGGTGACATCTAGATCAGGTAGACAAAGAAGGCATCCACAACACAGTGACTTTTGAGTATGGACCTGAAGGAGATGAGGATGACGACCTGACGGGAGTTTCAGGGAGGAGCATTTCAGACAGAGGGGTCAGCGAGTACAGGGGTACTAATGGAGGAGCATGCCTGGTATGTTTGAGCAGGCAGGACAGTGAAGCTGGAGAAGTGTGAATAAGGGGATGAGTATAGGAGATGCAGTAGAGATGTTGTTGGGTGGGTGGGGGAAATGTTTATAGACCATATAGGGGCCTGTATGGTACAAGTTTGCAAAATTTTACCTCCTATCATGCTGAAACCAGGCTGGTTGGGGCAAATAGGAAGGGGCTGTTCTGGATCATGCATGGATAAGACTCTTTTCATGTCAAATGACATTTATTGAGTAGCAGCCACATGGCATGTACTGTGCTGTGCTCTGAAGATCCAAATAGGAAAGATAAATATGTTTCTCCCAAGTTATTCAGTCTGGGAGAGGAGACTGAAGATGCTGCATTCTAAACTTAATTTTCCCCATGTGGAGAATTTTAATGCAGGTAAGAATAAATGCCTAGTCATAGTTTCCCTAAAAGCTGAGAGAAGAAATTCTTTTTTCTTCTTCTTCCCACCCCCCACCTTTTTTTTTTTTTTTTTTTTTTAAAGAAAGAAGGAGTCTTGCTCTCTTGCCAGGCTGGACTGCAGTGGTGCCATCTTGGCTCACTGCAACCTCTGATTCCCTGGTTCAAGCTACTCTCCTGCCTCCGCCTACCGAATAGCTGGGATTATTGGCATGTGCCAGCACGCCCAGCTAATTTTTGTATTGTTAGTGGAGATGGGGTTTCACCATGTTGGCCAGGATGGTCTCAATCTCCTGACGTTGTGATCTGCCTGCCTCAGCCTCCCAAAGTGCTGGGATTATAGGCCTGAGCCACCACACCTGGCTGAGAGAAGGAATTCTTAAAGGGAGGAGTAGCATTGTAGAGGCACACAGTGACACATGGAAACCTCTTTCCCTCAGCAACACGGAGTGCTGCCCACTTCCCTACACGAAGCATGTCCCTCCAGAGAAGACACCATTAACCACAAAAACCTTTTGGATCTCCATGCACAAATGACAGGTGCCCCCCATTCAGGACAGTAAAAATGTTCTGTAAATAAACTGAATTTAGGTTCAATTAATTATTTTCAGAATCAACTCTGAGACGTTAGTAACACCAATAAATGTAAGATTGGAATGAAGAAGCACCTCACATTGATTTGGTTCCCATTCCCATTAGCCTAAATGTTCCCATTCTGTTTTGTCCTGAAGTTAGACCACAGCTGCAATTAGACACCTTCATCTGTGAAAACTAATTTTTTTTTCAGCCTTGTTCAAATTGCTATGCAGCAAGAATGAAAACTCTTGCTGGCTGACAGGCAATATAAGGAGTGTAAGATCTTGCTGGTGCTGCCCTCTGTAGGGAGACCACAGGTCTGAGGGGATAACGGAACTCAAAAAGTGCATGGGGCTTCCTGATACCTCCAAGGCCCACAACAGTTTATTCATCACTCACCAGAAATTTTTTTGTGTGTTGGTTATTTTCTTCTACCTATTACTTATTTGAAGTTTCGTATATCAAACTAACAGTAACCTTTAAATCTTAACAGTTTTTACTTTTTGTGGGACACTATAAGGAAAGACCCCAAATCTCTTTGATGATTCTTATCTATAAATAGTATTGGGAGTCCTACTCTCTCCCAGTTCAAAATCTTTTTTCTTTTAGACACAGGGTCTAACTCTATTACCCAGGCTAGAGTGTTTGCAATAGTATATGTTCGTAGCTCACTGAAACCACTAGCTCCTGAGCTCAGGCAGTCCTTCTGCCTCAGCCTCTGGAGTAGCTGGGACTACAGGCGTGCACCACTACACCTAGCTAATTATTTTTAATTTTTTTTGTAGAGATGAAGTCTCACTATGTGGCCCAAGCTGGTCTTGAACTCCTGACCTCTAGTGATCCTCCTATTTCAGCCTCCCAAAGTTCTGGGATTACAGGCGTAAGCCACCGTTCCTGTCCAAGATTCTTAAAGAGAGGAATAACAAAGTGTTAGTAGATACCTTCAATCAAGTAAGGTTTTCCTTCTGATAACAAACTACTTTTTTTCTTCCAAATTAAAAATATTCCCTCCCAAGCCCCCAAAAGTCTCTTCCTATTATGGCATTGGTTTAAAGTTCAGGATTTTGTCATCTAAATCATGTCCACACGTGGATGAGCTCCCAGGGAGCGGGGCAGTTCCTTGAAAATGATTTCTCTTAATCTGAAGATAAGTTACCTGCTGCACTCCTACTCAATATATGTTGGTGATACAGATGTACTCCTATGAACACTCCCATTCAGAAAAGGGGGAGGTGAGATGGGAGACACACAGCAGTTACTGATCCATAGCAATTCGGAATCAAGCCAGTCACATGTTACTGGTTCCTTGATTAGAGTCCAGTCTTACTGCCTTGGAACTACTCTCTGAGGCTCTTTTCTTTACTTTCTGATATATCAGTTCCACCTTTAAATCAACCTTCCTTAAGAAAAAGAAAAAAGCTCATGTCTGCAGCTGAGCCACTTCCTCAGAGAGTTTCCTGCTGGTAGAAACACGAGGAAAGAGTCTAGCCTCTTTCCATTTTGTATTGTCCCTGTCTCTTAATCTAAGTGGGCAGCTCTTCTATCAATACGATTCTTTTGAAAAAATCTATGGGTTTCCCATGACTTATTGGCACTTACTCTATTAATAAAAAGTCTCACATATCTTTAAGATACATCCTTATCTGTCTTGAGTCCTATAGGAAGCTCCTATAGAGTAACACAGTTCACATGCTTACACATTCTCTTGATTCACAGAGAGGGTCTACAAAGCTTGCTCTTAGATCCTTAGAAAGTCCTTCATGTGGCTGAAAGTTTTGTGGGGCATCCGTTTAAACCTTCTGGAGGTCTTAAGAAAGACTCTGGATTTGATCTTTATCCTGAAGTAATTAACCATTTCTTACGTTGAAAACCCTTTTAGAGAGAGACTGGAGATGAGAAGTAATTTATTTTGAAACACAGCAAATCCGAGATCCTTTGTAATTCCTTTAAATTCTGCTAAAATTTTTTGAACAGTCTTTTCTTTAATCCATCCCTCTCTTCCTGAATTTATTATAGGCAACTACAAAAAGCACTTTCAACATTCTGCCTGGAAATCTTAGTCAGATCCTCAAGATCTTTAGGTACTCTGCCTCTTCTATTTTTCACATTACTGTAGGAAATAGTTTTGCTAACTGTTGGCAAAACTATTTGCCAACAGTATTTAATTCAGGTGCCCTTTTATCCAGCAGCCCCATATGGTTCCCTTTGTCTTTCAAGTTCTCATCTCCTTGAAGGTCTTGCAGCTTTCGTAACTATCTCCTCAAGGTCCTAAGATCTAGTGCTTGCCGCTGGTCCCAAAGCCATTATTTTAGATTTTTATGATAGAATCCCTTTCTGAGAGCAAATTTCACATGGCTATGTGAAAACTCACCCCAAAACTTTGTGGTGTAAACATTTTATTTTGCTCATGGTTTTGTGGATCAGAAATCTGGGAAGCGTTTGGCTCAATAGTTCTTGCCTGGGGTCTCTTCTGCAGTGGCAGGCAGGTGCAGGGCTTTGCTTATCAGAAGACTTGAATGGGTTGGATGTGCAAATACATCACTCACAGGGCTGGCCATTATCTGAGAGCTCAGGTGGGGCTGTCAACCTGAGTACCTCCATGTGGCTTCTCCCTGTGGCTTTGGCTGGATTCCAAGAGGGAATGTCCTGAGAGAGAATGTTTCAAGAGATCTGGATGTAAGTGGCAGAGTTTCTTAAGAGTAAGCCTTGGAAGTTCCAGATGTCACTCTGCTGAATTCTCATAGCTCATATTCAGTGGGTGAGTCTGTAGTCTTCTCAATGAAAGGAAGAGCACACAGTTTGTGACCATCTTTAATTTTCACAGTGACTATCGAGCCCTCCCAACAACCACTCTCCCAGGGAGATATTGGTGGCAGGCATGCCTACTGACAGCCAACAGCTGAAAATGTGGGAGATGGTTCAGGAGCCTCTCTGGTTTCACAGTGGGGTGAGGGAGACATAAGAAATTTTGATCCGGGAAAATCTTACAAAAACACTTTTGCCTTGAAAAGTTTCTGAGGTTTATGAAGTCTTGCCAGCTTTGTGAAAATGACTTTCTTCTTTGGCTCACTCACATTGTTCCTACAGTTTTGAATGCCATGGACTAATCTGTACATACACTTTGAAATCGTGTGTCTCCCTGTCAGAATGGTTCATTTGTTAACCTCAGCTGGATAGTGCACCCTATTTTATAGTCTCCAGCAGGACCCAGTGACCTTTTTACAGTGGTGCGTCAAAATGCTGACCTTTTGTTTGGGTGAGCTGGGTGCTGAGAGGGTTGGGGTGATGAAATAGTGCAGTCACATCCCATGAATGAGAGGGGTGTGGTGGGCTCCTAAGCTTATACCTGCCATGGGGACTTAATGGCTCTCAAGCTATGTGTTGGAAGAGGTGGTCAAATAGACCCCGGGGCAATTTCAATGAGCCTCTCTGATGGTATCTTGGGCTCCTGGTCCCCAGTGACTGCCCTCTATTCTGTTTCTTAACTGAGGACCTTGCCCTAGGACATTTTCTTGTATGGCTTCACCCTTGCAGCAAACAATTAAAATATGAAGACTCCTCTGGAACACTCATTAACACTGAGTGGCATTCATGATAAAAAACTTTGGTAGAAGCAGGGCTGACTGGTAGGAAATTAAAGCCGGGAGTCAATTGGGTAAAATTCAAGGTCAGAGGTATGCAATGGCTTGGAAACTGAAAAGACACAGCAAAAATTAGAGCCAGTGTTTCCCTATGGTCAGTGATAGAATAAGCCTGGTTGAGAGGAGGATATTGAGTGATATAGTCTGGATATTTGTCCCTGCCCAAATTTCATGCTGAAATGTAATCCCCACTGGTGAAGGTGGGAGATGTTTGGATCATGGGGCAGATCCCTCATGCCTGGCTGGGTGCTGTCCTCGTGATAGTGAGTGAGTTCTTGTGAGATCTTCTTGTTTCAAAGTGTGTGGCACCTCCTGGCACATTCTCTCTTGCCTGCTCCTGTTTTGTCCATATGATGTGCCTGCTCCACGTTTGCCTTCTGCCATGATTGTAAGCTTCTTAAGGTGTCCCTGGAAGCCAAGCAGATGCAAACATGCTTCCTGTAAAGCCTTCAGAACCATGAGTCAAGTAAATGTCTTTTCTTTATGAATTATCCAGTCTCAGGTATTTCTTTATAACAATGCAAGAATGGCCTAACACATCAAGAGGCAAAAGGCAATGGTTTGCCGTGGCTGTGAGCAAGCTGAAGATCGGGGTTACAGGAAGATAAAGTGATGAGGAGTAGTCCAATTTTGGAAGCCCAGAAAACAATTTTAGGTGATTTGAAGGGATTGCTACAGCACAGGAATGGCATAGTGATTTCAGCTCACTCTGGTTAACTGGTAGTTTCTTTTCAGAGTGCTCCGCTGAGAACAACCCTGAGGCCATGTTTGGAGTGTGCATGAAAGGATGCTGTGATTGATCGGCAATGTTTGCCATGGGTACCGAGGCTGGGTGGGGCTGGCAGCCTGGGCGCCATGTGTTTGGTGTCTGTGTCCCAGATGATGAGAAGGAGGCTGACACGTGAACTTCAGGATGTGTCCTTGAAAAAGCCTTCTCCTTAGTAACAAGGCAAGACAGATGGGCTTAGAATTAGAAACTAAATAAACAGGGATGATTTACTCCTTAAGGAGGTTAGGGCTCACCTACTCCAGCATAAAGACGCTTTAAGTATATGGTATGTTCTGGAAGCCAGAAATTAAAACCTCTTAGAATTCACCAGAGCTAGTTATGAACTGTGGCCATTTGCCACCAGCCTCTTGGATTTTTTGCTTTATTTTCCACTCATGTTTTGTAATTTTGCCATATTCGCCTATTTCATTCCTCCAATTTTTTCTTGACTATTGGATGCCTTGAGATTTCTTTCCATCTGGAATACTTGGCTCCCTTGGTAATGAGAGCAGGTGGGGTAGGTGAAGGCAACCTCCTGCTAACCCCCAGGGCAGGAGTGCATTTATTGATGGGGGAAATTCTTGGTTAGAATATTCCCCTCTACTACCTTTAAAAACAGAAAGCTTTTGCTGTTTCCCGGGCTCCTTTGATGATATCTGCAGAACTGGGTGCTTCATTTAGTTTAGCCCAGAATATAAGCAGGCAAACACATGAGAATGCGTTTGATCATTAGAAAAGGGACGTTGCCTTTTACTCTTAGCTTGGGCTTAAGATGGTTTCTGGATCTGGGTCTGTGGGTGTCATGAAAAAGTATATGGAACAGAGTTTGTAGTCCATTTCTTTTGTGTTTTGGTCAATGTCCATGTAAAATAACCTTGCATAGTGTTTAAATGGGAGAAAGCTTCCATTCCCATTTCATTCCATGAAGTTCCCTTAGAATATTTTCTCCACTGGCTTATACAGATTTATACCTGAGCACCTTGGTGGGAAAACCAGCTGATGCTTTGCTCTCATGCATTTGGTGTTGTCCAAAATCCCTCAGACGGGTAAAGCTGTTAGCTTTTAGGCTCTCCCATTACATTTTTGTTCATGGGCTATCATGTATCATAATTTCAACACATGTGCCCATGCAATCTGTTGTAAAGATGTTATTGTAAAGATTTTTTTTAAAGATCCATTTAATTTAACAGTTTTGTTTTATTTCTTCCTGGTGCAGCTATTTCATGTGAGGTTGGGTTAGATATTGAATTCTGCAAAGATGAGCAGGACATATCCTGTGTTAGGCGTTGTTCTTGCATTGCTGTAAAGAAATACCTTGTGGTGGCTCATGCCTGTAATCCCAGCCTTTGGGAGGCCAAGGTGGGTGGATCACAAGGTCAGGAGTTTGAGACAGCCTGGCCAATATGGTGAACCCCTGTCTCTACTAAAAATACAAAAATCAGTTGCGTGTGGTGGCAGGTGCCTGTAGTCCCAGCTACTAGGGAGGTTGAGGCAGGAGAATCGCTTGAACCTGGGAGGTAGAGGTTGCAGTAAGTCGAGATCATGCCACCGCACTCCAGCCTGGGTGACAGAGTGAGACTCTGTCTCAAAAAAACAAACAAAAACCCCGATACTGGGTAATTTATAAAGAAAAGTGATTTAATTGGCCCGCGGTTCTGCAGGCTTTACAGGAAGCATGGTGCTGGCTATCTGCTTGGCTTCTGGAGAAGCCTCAGGAAACTTACAGTCATGGCAGAAGGAGAAGAGGGGGCAGGCACATCACGTGGTGAAAGCAGGAGCAAGAGAGAGAGTCAGGGAAGGTGCCATATACTTTTAAACGACCAGATCTTGTGAGAACACACTCACTATCACAAAGACAGCACCAAGCGGATGGTGCTAAACCATTCGTGAGAAATCTGCCCCCATGATCCAATCACCTTACACCAAGTTTCACCTCCAACATAGGAGATGACATTTGGGTGGGGATAAGCATCCAAACCATATCACATTCCTGTCCTCAAAGATTGTATGGTGTAATAGGAGCAAGGGAAGAATAACAAGAAAATGAAAGCCATAACTATACAGCAAAGCAGAGTTGCGGCAAATACCATGAGAGCTACAAGGAATGATGGAAGTCTGAGTTGTAGAGAAATATTTATAGGAGGAGATGGGGAATAACTAAAGGAGGTAGCATTTAGGAAGAGATTTGAAGGATGACAAACATTTTGACAAATGGAAATAGTGGTGGGGTTTGAGACAGAATCAAATATTTCAGCAAGTGGCAACTGTATCTGGTCTCTTTTGGCAAGGTTAAGAGTTTGTGTCATCAAGAATTAGGAGAAAAACCAGGAAAAAAATTTTTAAAAACTGGGTAGAGACTTGAATAGCAGTTTAGAGTATTTGTTTTTAATTTGGTAGGTTATGGGGAGGCACTGGTTTTTTTAAAACATAGAAGTAATATCATCAGAGTCAGAAATGACATGCTTTAAATAGAGTTCATCTCAAATGGGCCACTCTGTTTATGAAGATTTTTATCTATATATGCACATAAATATGTACATATAAATTTCCACAGCCAAAGGAAAAGGTTGTATTTTATGGCATAAAATTATATTTTTTGGCTCTGACTCAGCAGTCATAAAATCTAACTATTTCCAAGCATAAGAAAGATGGAAAATACTCTCTTTATAACATCTTAAATAATTGTATGGAGGCCAATCCTATGGCCCTTGTGCATAAGTAGCTCAGACTGAATTTTAGAAGAGTTTCTCATAACTTTCAGCATTAAGTTTGGGCACTGAAACAGACCATATATCTAATACGTAACTTCTTTGTGAACTTTCAGTCCCAACTGCCTACAATGAAATGTTCATATATGCATTTAAATGCAACTATTAAGAAGAACTGAAACCTTTTCCTATGTCTGTTGCCTAATAAAACAAACTGCAAACTAAATCCAAGGGGGAAAAAAGTGCGACATATAAGTTTTTGCTTCCAAGTAAAAAGACATAACTAGAAATCACCTAAGACTCTATCAGGGAAGTGCTGACATTTGATTCACCCATGAATAAATTATTGTTGTAGCTTGAATGCTGGGGTAAAGTCATCAGTAATAAAAATTAATGTGAGGTACACTGTTAATCCAAAGCAGAATAGTTGGAATCATGCAAAATCTAGTGAACATTATGAAGGAAATCTTATCCAAGTTTCCAAAGGAACAGGAGACTTTGAAGTACTCTTATTTGTTTATCTTTAATATTTCTGATATAACATAACAGATTGGCAAAGTTCACTTTTTTCTTTCAAATTTTAAGATGAAGCCAAACTATTCATATCAGCCAAATGATAAGTTTAATCAAAGTTTGAGTTCTGCTGTAATATCTCTGCTTAGCTTGCAAAACAGATTAATACACGAACAATGATCAATCTAATCCATACATCCAGATCTATTAAGACTGTCTTAGTTGATCTGGTTTAAAGGTTTTTTTTTTTGTTCCAGGTAAGTGGTGAACTGAAAGGAAGAGACAAGAGACGATCTTTTAAATCATCTTGGACACGCAGAGCTCAGTCAAAGTATAAAATGAGGCAGAATCTATTGTTTGCCATGAAGAATTTTTATGGCAATACCCACTTTACAGCGACAGGAGTGAGTTTTTCACAATTCAAAGTCAGGCAAAGGAGGTTGTCAAGGTTACAAGCAGAGAGGCTAGAGATAGGGTGGGTCACAGCAGGAAGGAGGCAAAATTCAAAGCTAAGGATCCCCATGTCAGCAGAACTTCAGGCTGGTCAAGCAGCTTGTAACAGGATAGATGATGTTACCAAGAAGACTGCTAAGGGAATTTTTGTTTCAAAAAATCCCTCCTGACCCATGAGGCTCTTTATGCAAAACAACTTATAGCTTTTCCTCTTCCTCTATATCCAGTTCCAAAAGTTAAACCATCAATGTCTTTACAACCTTGTCATCTTAATTCACGCTGAACTAAATACTTTCAGGAATTAGTCATAGAATTGCTTAAAAAAAAAAAAAAAAAGGCTGAGACCAGGTCGTGTGAGTGTGTATGTGAGTGTGTGAGTAGATGTATGCGTGTGGTATAAACGAGGAGCTTCCTGAACAGTGGCTGAGCAGAGAGGGACAGCCTAGAAAAGGTCTGACCTTCATCTGTATTGCCATTTAGTCAGAGATGCCGCTCTTTTCTCTGGATTATATATTGAGATTTTAAGTACCATTACTTTCAAAAGCAATGGTTCTCTTCCTTAAACACTGTTTGAAATGTATCACTTAGAGACTGCTGCATTTAAAGACATCTCCCTTATCTCAGGATTTTATTATTTTTTTTTCTGAGTCTTAGGGGTGCCTAAAGTCTTTTTTTTATTGTACTTCAAGTTCTGGGGTACATGTGCAGATCTTGCAGGACTGTTGCATGGGTACATCCATGTCATGGTGGTTTGATGTCTCCATCCCCCAGTCACCTACATAAGGCATTTCTCCCAATGTTATCCCTCCCCAACCTCCCCACCTCCTTCTGTCCCTCCCCTAGCTTTCCACCCCCAGCAGACCCCAGTGTGTGACGTTCCCCTCCCTGTGCCCATGTGTTCTCATTGTTCAACACCCGCCTATGCGCGAGAACATGCAGTTTTTGGTTTATTTTTCACTTTTTTATTTATGGCAATTAAGTGTATCATTGTGGCTGTGAATTTGGGGATGTTGCATTCATGTTTAACTTCTATATAAACAACTGAATTCATCACAGTCTGATTTGAACTGGGATTTAGTTTGTAATGTGATAATTACACAGTTTCAATGTTTATACTGTTTATCTAGAAAGTGAAATAGGGTGAAAGTGAGTATTTTTGTTGGTATCCATGTCATGACCTCTAACATTTTCTCCTCGGAGATACTGAGGTCACACAGCCAACTTTGCATGCTTGGAAATCACAGGCTGGAAAAAACTGAGACTTGAGACATAGAGATGGCTACTAGGATGGGGCAGGTGCTAGGCTGATTGTCCAGGTGCAGAATGGGGGAGGAAAATCTAAGTAGGAGAATAGTATGCAGGATCTGTTACCATAGAGACAGGCATGCTCCTGCAGGAGTCAGCATCGGGGAAGCCCAGCAAGTGGTAAGTGGTGACAATTCCAGCCAACCAGTGAGTCCAGGGGAGGCTAGCTGGCAGTGATCCACAAAGACAGGAAGACTTTAGAGAGGACCCAGACACAGGAGCAGCATTCAGGAGCCAGGTTTGAGCACCGGGACCATCCTGAGTAAGGCAGGGGAGATGAAGAGCTCAATCCAAATCCTGATTTCCCCAATGACTAACACATGGCCCCAAGCAAGTATTTAGTCTCTCTGAACTCCAACCTCTATAAAGTCTATTACAAAACAGTGCCTACCTTGTAGGAGTATTGTGATGTTAAAAACAATAAATCACTTAGCACATGCCTGAATCACACTAAAAGTGTAACATGTAACTGTTTTTTTAAATTAGGATTATGCCTAGAGCTAAATGGGGATTTGATATAGAAGTAAGAAGGTTAGTTATTGAAGCCGAGATACCAGTCACCACAAGACCAAAGGAAGAATGATCATGACATAATATTATTAGCCTTCTTGGATTGTCCCTGACGAGGGTTCCGGATGGATGTCATACCTCAAACTGAGCTAAATTTGCATGTGGGTCTGGTGGAGTCCTCTTTGGGAAAGAGGGTCACAGGGTATAGGAAGTAGATGAAATATTGCACTTCACTGTCCAACTAAATTCATGTGGAACATGCGTAACCATGATCATTCAAATGCCCTTTCCTAGAGATGAAATGTCATGTGAACTTTCTCCAAGATTTGTTACTCACAACGGAAGCTGCATCCCTAAGAAAGCGTTATGATGTATCTGAAACCATAGAGTTTATCAAATTTTTTATTATCAATTTAAAATTATTGGATATAAATCTATTATGAAGGGAAAAACTGGCTGCTCATATCACATGTTGAAGTCACTGTTTCTTTCCACCTCTTTTTCCTTAAAGCCCAATGCCCTGTGCCACCCAACTCTTGGTTCTATAGACCCTTTCCTACCTACACTCCAGTTCCGTGACTTCAAGATATTGCTTGGGGACCAGTCAACTGATAAGATGATGATGATATCTCACTCTCCTTTACCTTATCATCATTGACAAAGTGCTTTCACCCATTTCATTTCATTTGTATCTCCCTCCTCAATACTGAGGCAGGAATCGTCTTCACTGAACAGATGAAGAAATGAAGCTCAGAGAGTTGAATTAATTACCCAAGGCCACTCAGCTGGTGAATGATAGAGCCATGTCTAGAAGCCAGGTTTTCCGAATCCAGGCTCCATGGGTTTCTTTTTTTCCACTTTACCATGTTAACTGCAAGTTGATGGAGACTTACTACTTGCTCCTTTCTCATTTTGTATATGTTTTAAACAATAGCTTCCAGCATCTTCCACAATTAAGAACTCAGTAGGTACCAGCATTGTCCTGGAGTAGCTCAACAAGGTGGTGTCCACACCTGCACTGTTCACAGGGGCTACAAGAAACACAAAAGACAGTTCAATCTTGGACTTAGGTCATTTTCTTCTTGAGTCAAAAGTAAGTATGTGGAAGAACAGAATTATGAGCCTGTGAACCTTAACAAGGAATGGGTGCTGAGGGAAGAGCAGCATTAGAGGATGTTTTGGGTGCCAAGCCCTCTTCTAGAAACAGTTATGTATCTTTACATGATATCCAGGATCAGAGCAAACAGTACTTCTTTTCATAATAAGCCAGGTAAGGTCGATCCTGCCATCAGAACCTTCCAGTGGCTCCATCTCTCTGATATTTCCCCTTACTATTTTCAGTGCCCTGCCCTGTCCCACCTTGAATTCTACTCCAGCCACTTGAGTCTGCTTTGCTGTTTCTAAAACAGAGAAAATAGACTGGTACCTTAGGGCCTTAATGCTGGGCTTTTCTTCCTGGAATGCTGAAGAGGTGGAACTTCCTTCTTTGGGCATTAGAAAGGCACTTTAAAATTGTGAGGCTTGGAGGAACATTCATCATCTAAATATTCTTTTCATTAACATAAATATAGCCATGTCATTCTTTTTAAAACATTCTTTTAATTAATTAATTAATTTTTGGAGGCAGAGTCTTGGTCACCAAGGCTGGAGTGCAGTGGCACGGTCATAGCTCACTGCAGCCTCAAACTCCTGGGCTGAAGTGATCCTCCCTTCTCAGCCTCCCAAGTAGATGCGACCACAAGCACATGCCACCACACTTGGCCGGTTATTTATTTATTATTATTATTATTTTGTAGAGATGAGGTATGGCTGTATTCTTCAGGCTGGTCTCAAATTCCTGACCTCAAGTGATCCTTTCACCTTGGCCTCCCAAAGTGCTGGGATTACAGGTGTGAGCCATGGTGCCCGACCTAAAATCTTTTACTGTTGCTCATTGCAGCAGGAAGTCCAGACTCCCTGAGTTGTCTGGGAAACCGTCTTTCTTCTCACTGTCTGCCTCACACTTCATCTTCCAGCAGTAGCAGTGGTAGTGCCAAGGTTGACTGAGGGAGGAGCCTTCCATTCCTCTACTCTCAATCAACTTCCACTTACTGCAAGCAAGCTCAAATGAGCAGAGTGAACATAGAACGAACAACTGTGCTCTCTATAAACCAAGCTTCAAGACAAGTCTCCAATCCAAGACTTCCAGACTGAGTCCCTAAACCCTTTTGACACAGAATGACAGAATTATTTGACAGAATGATTTGCAGTCTCCTGCTCACAGGCATCTCCATGCATTTGTTCATATTTCCGTTCTGCCAAGCAGACCCTCTCTTCTTTATTCTCCTTCTCTCTCCTCGATCAGCTGCCTGGCTGACTGTATAAGCCTCTCAGCTTGTGCTTAGCCTTCTTTGACCCATTCTCCCCACCCACCCCCATATGCTACCTTAGAGGCCTTTTTCTGTGTTACTCTGCAGAACACATTTTACAATGTATAGAAATGATGCTTATGTGCCAGTCTCTCCCAAAGAGTAAGAGCCTGTGGTAGGCTAGGGCCATGTCAGATTTACCTATGAGTGATGGATTAGAAAAACATTGCTTGGAATATAGTTTTTTAATAAATATGTGTTAAAGAATAAATGAAGGACAAAAACCACGCTTTGGGGAAGGTTATTCAGAAGCCTGAGTGTAAAGTAATTGGAAAAATTTTAACTTTTTAAAAGTGTGCAGAGAGAGGTTCAGAGAAGACTTGGAAGGTAATTTCATTAGCCCATGCAGTACACGGCGGAGACCCAAACTAGAAAAGAGGCAACTCATACACTATGGGTTTCAATTCCCTCATCTGTAGAAGAGGAGTTTTAACAGTGTGCACATCAGAAGATTGTCATGAGAGTATGTTGTATTGATAACATATATTATTATTTTAAAAATAATAGCAATGCTGTATGGTGGTGAGAGGCTTAGCTCTGGGCCATGATGCTGGGATTGACTCCCAGTTCCCACACTTACTTGCTGATTGAACCCCAGCAAGTTTCCTAATCACTTTGTGCCTCTGTTTTTACATATTTAAAACAACTGTAATAACACCTATTGCATAAGGTTGTTAAAAGATTTCTATGAATTAATGCATGTACAGTCTTTAGATCTGGCATGTAGTAATTTCTTTTAAAATGTTGGTTTAAAAATACAAACACATAACACACGAGGAAAGGAAAGAAAACTTGTTGAGGTAGAATCAACATGACTTTATAACTAAATGAATGTGCATGTGGGTGCGTGTATTTTCTGATGTGGGAGGTGGAGTGAGGTAGAAGAAAGAATCTGAGACAGATTTGGTTTGGGAACTAAATGACCCTACAGATAATGATAACTTGAACCAGGACTGGGAGCCAATAAGCTAGAACCATTTGGGAATTTGGGCCAATAATTAATTCAATTTACTGTCTGGTCAGTTTGAAATGCTGATGGGCATCTATGTACTAATGGTAAGGAAAGAGGTTGAGATATCAGATTTAGAATTCATAATTTAAAAATCACTAACACATGTTTTAAAATAATAGCTAATATTAGTTGAAAGCTATGAGCACTGCACTAAACATTGCATATATATTATCTCACTGAATCCTGTCAGCATCCTTAGGAGGTGTTAGCTACATTTCATAGATGAGGGAAACTGAGGCACAGACAGAGAAGTAACTTGCCTTAGGTCACCTGATTAGGTGGTCAGGAAGGGTTTGACTGCAGGCAGTTTTATTCCAGAGCCTCTGCTCCTTATTCTCTTTTGGACTGTCTCCAAGGAAAAGGTTGAAGTCATAAGGTTGGACAAAAGAACCTGGCAAGAAAGAAGATGTGTCTAATAGAGGCATGTTTTCGGCTAACCATCAACACTTTTCACTTGACTTTCTGATTACCAACAGCTTCCTCTTTATAAAGCAAATGGTAAGGGTTCCAGAGATGCTATGTCAGTGGATGAGTGATTAGATGTTAGAGATTTAGGCTCTGTGGCCATAAAGTAAAGGAAGACTAATGATATAGTTTGGATGTCTGTCCCCTCCAAATCTCCTGTTGAAATATAATAATCAAGGTGGGACCTGTATGGATCATGGGGGCAGATTCTTTATGAGTGGCTTTGTGCCATTCTTGGGATAATAAGTGAGTTCTCTGAGTTCACCCAAGATCTGGTTGTTTAAAAGAGAGTAACACCTCTCATCTCTCTCTCTTGCTCCCACTCTTTGCCATGTGATGTGCTGGCTCACCCTTCACCTTCTGCCATGATTGTAAGCTTCCTGAGGCCTCACCAGAAGCAGATGCCAGCACTATGCTTCACATACAGTCTGCAGAACTGTGAGCCAAAATTAAACCTCTTTTCTTTATAAATTACCCAGTATCAGGTATTTATAGCAATGCAGGAATGGGCTAATACAACTAACTGGCTCAGGATAAGGTTTAGACTCCAACTCTGCCCTCCAGCAAGGCACTCTAACCCATAGTTCATGAAGAAACCTGGATGCATCCTAATCACCTGGGGTGATCCAACGTTCAAAGAAAAACTCCCATTTCCAGCCTTGAACTCCTGTAGAGTATTGGGGTCAGCCTGGCATGCTGTGTTTTTAAGAAGATATTTTGATGGGAACTTCATGACCCACTACATTGACCAACCAAGTTTGCTTGGGAATGAAATGTATTTTTGTTATATAAAGTACAGCCTTAACGAAATGATACTGGTTTTCTGTGTGAGTCCTAAACCATCTATGAAGGTGATTTTTAAAAAGGAATTCCCAGAATGTTTAGAGCAATCTCGGGATCACTAAAGTAATTACATAGCTTCCCCAAGTGACTATTTTGAAGGGAAATACTTGTTTGGATTTGCAGTTTCTGGTGTGTTTAATAAATACTACTTTCATTACTAAAATAACTCACTTCACAAACGTGAGGCTTTTTTCTGGATAAAAAGAAAATGTAGAGGAACAAAGCATTCATCCAACATTATTACTATAGATTCTCTACTTCATTGTTACTCTCTGTGTTTGGAGAGGAATTGGTCAACCGGATCATTTTCTGAGCTTGGTGGGCCGTCGTTGTCCCTGCTTATGTTTGATTGTTCACAACACTTTGACCTTTACAGAGAAAAGCTCTACCTGGATGCAAAGTGTTGTTACTGTATAGTGGAGCCCTAGTACAATGGTGAGGAGGATCCAGCTAACACCTGTGTTACAGGCTGGCTGCCGTGAGGACTCTAGGGAACATTTCTCAGAATAATAATTTGACTGATGGAAAATCCGAATCCAGGTGATGAACATTTTTGCACCAGAGGTCCTCTGCAGTTTTCTATCTTAGCCTGGTCTGGTGTTGGCGGCTAGAAAATAGCTTCCCAGGCTGATGTATTGGTCCTTGGTACAATTCATGGCTATTCATTTTACATTATATTTCATAGATATTGTTGGAAATATCCACCATATGTGCTTTATCCCACAGTAATAACACAGAAAATTAAAAAGAATTTATTCTAATTTAACAATCTTTTTGCTTAACCCGTTGTTTTTTACTCTGCTCACAGGTCTAATTGCTGTTATTCTCATTTTATTTTTCTATAAGGTAGAAATAATATCCACTTCATTAGCTCATCATGAGGGTTAAGTAGGACTGGAAAAGATACTTTCAAAGGGCACCAGCTGTGGAGAAGATGCCTTCTTTGCATTTCTTTCGTGGCACATTTCTTATTAGCCATTCATTCAGATCCCATGTTTATTGAACAACTACTCTGTGCCAGGCACTTCTCTCGGTTTTGGAGCCATCACCATGAAAAAAACAAATCATTGAAGAATGTCCTGTCCTCATAGAGCTTATAGACATAGGAGACGAGACAGTAAAGAAAATAAATAAGTAAATTACAAAGTGTATTAGAAGGTGTTAAGGGCTATGGGGAAAAAGAATAAGGCAGGAAAGCAGGTGAGGACTGGGCGGCGGGCAGGGTGCTGTTTCTGTTTTGAATCAGGTGACGTGGGTGGTCCTTCCTAAGGGTGTGGCACTTGAAGAAAGTCTTGAAGGAGCTGAGGAAAACCATGGCAACATAGATCAAATCACATTCCATGGGACGTTAGTCCTGAGAAACGCTGAGCTAAAAATGGTTTCACCGTTCAGTCGCTTTGGAAATAATAAGTTTTGGAAACTTACGATGCTTGTAGGCACATTAAATAATTTGACAAGGCCTCCTGAAAAGGAACCTGTTTAACTCAAAGCATAATGAACAATATTTCCCTCCCTCCCTTCCACCCTCCCTTTCTTCCTGTTTTCCCTCCTAATCTGATAGAGCAGCTAGACCATAGCTCTAAAGCAACCTTCAAATGTAGATATGCTTCTACTGGCCCGTCATCAGTGGGGCTTCTGAGGCAGAATGCTCCAGGAAAAGAGCATTGACTCTGGAATCCTGGACCTTGGTATGAGACTGGTATCTGCCACATTGTCCCTGAGCAAGCTAAGCTTTCCTTTTGGCTTTATTATGCCCATCTATAAACTGGGCATAATAATAATGCCAGCTATTCAGGCTTGTTGTGAAGAGTAAATAAAATCAGGTGTGAAAGCCCTTTTTAAATAGTAAAATACTACAAATGTGTTTTATGATGTACCTTTTTGTTTGCTTTTTGGTACTCAGAGAGTCAACTTACTGTTATGACTCTGTCTAGTGTTCATTTATAAAGAGCTTGCCAGTGGAAGGTTGAAGGAGATGGGATAAGCTTTATGGGTCTGTGAAAGTGTTAAGAATTGTCATGTTCTGGACAAGAATCCAAAACTTCAGCCCTGTTTGCAACAGGCTCAGTCCACAAAATTAACTGGCCACAGGCCCATTTCCCTACATTTGCCAGTGATTCTTTAACTTTGGAGCACACTAGAATCACTTGGGGGCTGTAAAGCAATACTACTGCGGGGTTCCCACCCTCAGATGTTCTGACTAATTGCTATGCGTCTGACTGGGGCATTAGGATTTTAAAAAGCTTTCCAAGTGATTCCAGTGTGTGGCAAAGTGTAGGGACCATGGTCATAAATGAATCCCTGAGATCATCTTTATTTTTTTAGCAGCCTGGTCAAAAGAAGTGCTTACAAGTTGATCGTGGTTGCAAATCAATGAACTTGATGCTCGCTTCTTATGGGAAGGTAAGCAGTTAGGAAGAAAGATAGGAAGAGAGGGAAGAGAATTGCTTTTATCAGCTGCCTACTTTGATAAGGGATTATGACATCACATGCATTATCTCATTTAACTTTCCCAATAACCCTGATACTTAAATGTTATAAAATTTCCGTTTAGAATGTGAAATACACGATCATTGAGAGCTTAAGAAAATTCCTCAGGAATCTGAAAACAGGACATTGGGTTGTGCAGTCCTCCTTTAGCTTTACAGTGGCTTCTCCATTTTTTTCTTAGCTTTCTGGCAAAACCTGGTATTGAGCATTTATATATCAATGTCATATGAAGTCAATGTTATTATCTTGGCTGGAAGTTCAGTCTTTGAGTTTTAAGTCTGATCGGGAAATGACAGACTTTATTCCCTACTAGAATTGTACACATAATGTAGCTTAGTAAAGAGTAAATGTTGGAGTTTTGTAATAGAGAGGTATCTTTTTTTTTTTTTAAGATAGGGTGGAGTACAGTGTTGAGATCATGGTTCACTGCAGCCTCAGATTTATGGGTTGAAGGAGAAGAGATAAGCTTTATAGGTCTGTGAAAGTGTAAAGAACTGTCATATTCTAGACAAGAATCCAAAACTTCAGCCCTATTCACAATCCTGATCCTCCCACCTCAGCCTGCTGAGTAGCTGGGACAACAGGTGCACATCATGACATCCAGCTAATTTTTAAAATTTTTGAGGGGTGGGGTTTTGCCCTGTTGCCCAGGCTGGAGAGGTGCCTTCTGAGCAGAGCACCTATATGTAGACTATGGCCTAGCAGTAAGGCTAGCCCAGCATTTTTCCATTTTCCAGTTCATCTTAAGCATTTTCAGAGAACAGGAACAGATGCAGGCAAATGTTCTCCTTGATCATTGTTTATTCATTTAGCATTTACGCAGCACTTACTATGTGCTAGGCACCAGAAATAAAAAGATAACTAAAACATCTTTTACGCAAAAGGCAGCAAAGACGGACATATTAATAATAATTAAAACATTAATACAATTACACCAGTGTATGGAATGGAAGTAGAAAAGAGAGATCAACAGCTGTGGGCTGCATGGGAGGACAGTGGGAGGCATCATCCTGGAGGAAGTTAATCGAGGAGGTGGCTTTTGAAACATGTGATCGGGCTTACTCAATCCACTTCTTTGGCGATCTCCTAAACACCAGTGCTCTAAGGATCATTACCTGAGGATTGTTGGAGGATGGTAGGGCAGTTATTAAAGAGGAAATCCAGGTTCTGGGAAGTTGAATGACTTGGCCAGGGTCGCAAAAGCAGTAAAAGGCAAAAATAAGACTCACACTCAACTGTCTGACTCTAAGTTTAGTGTTCTTTCCGTGACGCCGAGTTTCCTCTGCTGGTTCAGCAACTGGCAGGTCCGCATAGCTGAGAATGTAGTTGGTAGCTTGTGGCATCAGGTGACATCTTGATAATTTTTTCCAGTTGAACCTGGTTGCCAAGGAAAACTCTTTCTCCCTTCTAAAACCAGGCATAGAATGAGCTATCTCAAATGGAAAGCTGAGTCTTGCAATGCAACAACTCCAGAAAACCCACAATGTAAAATAAAATTCTGAGGTGGGTAGTTTTTTTCCAGAAATGTATGGTACAAATAGAGTTGTCTATAAATATTTAAAGTCACCAACTTTTTCCTTGGGTGTTATATAATTTCATATTTTAAAAATGAGATCTCATTCAAATAAATGCAGTTTTCAGACTCTATTAGACCATTTATATTTATAGTTTTTTCCCACTTTTATTACCAGCTTAAGCCATCAATAGTTCACTGATGATTCCCAAATAAATTTCTCCAGCCACAATGTCTTCTTTAAAAAAATATGTATTTTAGGCTGGGCATGGTGGCTCACGCCTGTAATCCCAGCACTTTGGGAGGCCAAGGCGTGTGGATCACGAGGTCAAGAGATCGAGACCATCCTGGCCAACATGGTGAAACCCCGTCTCTACTAAAAATATTAAAAAATTAGCCGGGTATGGTGGTCCACGCCTGTGGTCCCAGCTACTCAGGAGGCTGAGACGGAAGAATCACTTGAACCCAGGAGGCGGAGGTTGCAGTGAGCCGAGATTCGCTACTGCACGCCAGCCTGGTGACAGAGCAAGATTCCATCTCAAAA
>NW_022436962.1:19679403-19936548 GCF_009761245.1 Sapajus apella | reverse complement strand
GGTGTGATCAGGGTGTACTGTAGCCTCAAACTCCTGGGTCCCAGCTATCCTCCCAAGTAGCTGGGACTGCAGGTGTAAGCTACCATGCTTCATAAATCTCTTCTAAATCGTTCCTAAGGCCAATGGCATCTGACTGTTCCAGAGGCCTTTACATTTAACATTTTAAACCAAATTCATTATTTTCTTACCAAAACCTTTATTTGTATCTCTTTAATATCTTACGACTTTAATTCAGTTGTCCAAGCTAGATATTTAAGTCTGTTGATTTCAGTTTCCTGCCAAATACCCCTCCAGTTCCTCCTGCCTCCCCACTGCCAAGGTCCAGCTTCAGTCCCCCATTCTTTGCCACCTCAACAACTGCAGTGGACCCCTAACTGTACTTTCTGAAACAATGCAGAGTTTTCCACACAATTCCACCTTGCTTAGCACACACAGACTTGTCCAGCTGGCTTAAACAAAAGCAGAAACCTCATTTTAATTCAATATTCAAATCTTTCTAAAAGGCTTGAACACTTTCCCATGTCAGTTAAATAAAATACCTTGAAAATAAATTTCTTTGATGATTGAGGCTTTTATTGTATCTCAAGGCCATCATTCTGAATACTGGTGATTATTATACACTATCTATGTTGTAGCCATCATGACATTTGGCTTAAATGAATGTGTTGTTATTTTTAAGTTCAATTTTAAATAAATGATACTTACCTCAGTGGTTCTTAACCTTTCTGGAGTCATGCACCCTTCTGAGAATGTGACAAAAGTTATGGATCTTTTCTTGAGAACAACACACACATACACACAGCCTACAACTTCAAGAGTTTCTTAATTCATCCATGGATCCCTAGAGCTATAATGAAATCTGGTTAAGGAATTTACCTTACATGAAATTGTTTTCATGTCAGAGGCTTGATATACATCTCTATTTTAAATAAGTGTTTGAATGAATTTGGTCCTGGGTGAGATGTGATTGGTGGCCTACTTTCCCAGAGTTTGTACCATGTCTCTTGAGAATGGACTGTGGAGAGGGCAATTTGTATGCTTAGCCATCTCAATTCTGCCCTTCACTAGCTACAGTACTTTGTGAAATCCTATAACTAGCAAGGTGTGTAGAAATCAGCTCAGATTCTCAGCCATGGGACCTGAAATCTTGCCTCCACATTCTCTGCTAACCTGGTAAACTTTTAAGAAACACAACTCAGATGTAAGACGAGGCACATCTGACATGACAATATTTTGTCATATTGGTAGTGTCCTTCTCATTTCCACTACTTCATTTTATCCTAACAGAAGCCTGGTGAGAAAGTCAATGAGTTGTAATTATTCAACACATGAGGACAAATAAGGAAAAGAACACAGGCTTACTCAGTTAGTTATAAACAGGAAATATGCAAAAAGTCCCATTCTGATGCTCGCCCCCAAGTCTGTACACGTCCATTCTTCATGATTTAATTCAAGCTATGCACGAGTTGAAGACATTGAGGTAAAATAGGTTGGATCCATTCATATCAAATTAGGTCTATATCACAATTTCAGAGTGTTAGAAAGTTTTAGGCACACATGAATAATGACTAATAACATTTTGGCTGATCTGGTAAGCTATTGGTACACATGGTTGTTGATCATTTCATCTTGAGGGCTGGGTGCAGCAGCTCATGCCTGTAATTCCAGCAACTCTGGAAGTGAAAGCAGGAGAACTGCCTGAGTCCAGGAGTTTGAGACTAGCCTGGACAACATAGTGAGACCTCATCTTTACAAAAAAATCTTTAAAAATAGCTGGGCATGGTGGGATGTACCTGTGGTCCTAGCTACTCCAGAGTCTGAGGCGGAGGATGGCTTGAGCTCAGGAGTTTGAGGTTACAGTGAGTTATGATCAGGCCACTGTGCTCTAGCCTGGACTACAGAGCCAGACCCTGTCTCAAATAATAGTATTTTATTATTAATAAAAATGTATAATAATTTTATCTCATATAAAAAAGGACAGTTTTGGAAAGTGTAGGGTTTCTATGTGTATTTTTTTTTAAGACAGGGGTCTCACTCTGTCACCTAGGCTGTAGTGCAGTGTCACGATCACTGTTTACTGCAGCCTTGACTTTGGGGCTCAAGCAATCCTCTTGCCTCAGCCTTCTGAGTAGCTGGGACAACAGGCATAAGCCATCATGCCCTGATAATTTTTCTACTCCTGGTAGAGACAGGGGTCTCATTACATTGCCTAGGCTGGTCTCAAAATCCTGGTTTGAGGCGATCCTCCTGCCCTGGCCTCCCAAAGTGCTGTAATTACAGGCATGAGCCACCAGAAAATGTGGGTTTGAACACATTTTTGTATGGATTTTTTTTTTTCCTGAGCTACCTTTAACTGTACACAGGGATTAGAAACATAAACTTGGCTAACTTTATCTGAGCTCTCCAGCATCTTTTTCGCATCCTTCAAAAAAACCAGTCTCACTCCAGGCTGAGTGTTCTTGCTCTCTCTCCTTCTCTCTCACATCCTGCATCATACTTGCAAGCTTGGAGCTGGAGGGACCTCAGAGATTGGTTCAACTCTTCCTCGTGTGTTTAGGGAACTGAGGCCCAGAATGGTTAAATACTATGCCAGAGGTCACACGGGGAGCAGAAGCAGCAGCTCCAAGATGAGATCACACATCTCCTGCCTACGGGTCCTTGTTTGTTTTCCTATCTTTTTAAATGGAAATTTTAATTTCTTGACAGTCAAAAATTCAAAATGTAGCAGAGAAAGACTCATAAGAGCTATAAAGTCATAATAATTAAATTTACAGTAGCTTTTCAAGTACTATAATTTTATACCTGCTCACCCTTCCCTCTCCCCATATATGAATTTCTACCTCATCATAAACTGCTTCCCTAAATTGTTTTCTGGGGACTGTCTAAAAAATGGAGAAATAAGCTTGTAATTTCTTCAGCTGAAAGGAGAAAAATTTTGCTACATAAAACTTAGAATTTCTGTCAAATTGAAAAGTGGCTTTCTAGATCTCCATAAGGCAATTTTATGTCAATTAATGCATCAGAAGATACTTAATGAGAGCCAGTGTTGTGCTTAGCACTATGTTAGGTAAACCTGAAGAGAAAGCAGAAAAATGCATATTTGTTCAGAAAGGAATTGGGAGGTAAAGAGGGAGCTGAATACTTGGACACTGGGATAGCAGTGTGAGTCAACAGAGTATATGGGGTGGGCAGTGGGTGACCAGCCTGACTGACCATGGCTCAGTGATGCCAGTAGTTGGAAATAGTGTTGAATAGGTAGGTAGGTAAGCAGAGAGCTTGATGGTGAGAGCTCAGGGCACTTGAATTTGAACCCCAGTTGTGTAACTTTGAGCAAATCACTCAAATTCTCTGTGTCTCAGTTTCCTTGATACAGAAATGGGGATAATGATACTTCCCTTTCCCTATTGTTGAGGAGGTTTAATTAGATTTACAAGTTCTAAGCACAAGTAAAGTTTAGGGCATTGCCTTCTATGCATTCCATCTACCTTAGTAAGCATTTTTATGCCCTTTGGTTTGGCTGAGAAGTGAAAGTGAACATGTTCCAACAATATTAACTATTATATTTTGGGTGAAGCCAGAAAATAAAGACTTGAAAGTAGTCTGTGGAGCTTAAACTTGAATAAGTAACAGAGAGCTGTTCCTAAGCAGAGTTGGATTTAGAGAATCTGGGCTTAGAAAGGATCTATTCAAACCTCAGAGTTCTTGGGTACGCTGCCTCTACTCTTTGCTAGTTGCTCAAACATCTCACCCCTGGGGAAAGAAACCACTTGGCTGCCTGAACTGGCATGTGGACTGGTGACAAACAGCATGGAAGGCATTTGTCTGAAAAGAACAAAACAAAATTGGATTTCAGAGGATTAAAGTTAGTCAAATTGTTATGGTTCTTTCGCTTTGTGGTGAGTCTTCAAGGGTCCAATTCCAAGGTTAATAAGTAAAAACCTGGAGAACCAGGTTGGTAGATTGAATATTAACAAGTACCTCTTGGATAGTTACTGGAAAGTTACCAATAACATCTATAGTGATCCCTCCTCGGGTTCTCAATAGGCCTTCTTTAGAAACATCTTTGACTCAGGTAACATCCTAGCACCGGACAAGAGGACACTGATTCATCCTTTTGGCATGCCAAGGGGACAGATAAGCAAAGAGAGCCAGAGAAGCTGCTTCCAATCGTCAAGGTGGAGAGACACCGGTCAAGTTTTGGGATCTGGCCATCAGTCAATAGTCCTCAGACCCTCTTAGTCTGCTTTCTCCAATTCAGATCATCTGGTCTTTGCATAATTACAATATCTTCCCTGTGGAATTTGCCAATGATTCCTGGACAGTGACTCTAAAGGGAAAAGATCTAGCAAGTTACTTGCTATTTTCATTAAACTTAGCCAACCTCTCAAATAGGTAAACTATTTTTAAACCTTCAAGCAGCTGCAGATTATCATGGATGAATTCCGAAGTTTTTCTCTAAATCAGCTGTGCTTTTTAGATTCCAAACTCTCCTCCGTGCTTAATTTTTTGCAACCTCGGCTTCTGCTGTCATCTTTTAGGAACTTTAAATTAGTAGGAACAGTGACTCCACCAATACATGATGGTGACCAAGGTCAACCGCAGGCTTGGGGAAAATAAAAATTCCTAAACACATTCTGTTACTCCAAATGGGTAATTAATGATAAAGAAGGGCAAAGCATTTGCCAAACCTGGTGCTAGAATTTATTTATCAGAAATATGCCACGTTAGGTAATATACTCAATTAAGAGAAGCTACGTGAAACGTACCCAGCAATGTACAAATAACACAAAGTAAATATTAGAAAACAAAGTGATCTGTGCTTTACCTGTCATGTGGCCACACCATCTTAAAATGCATTCTTACATTTGCAGAAATAAACATTAAGAATTATTCTGAGACCACTCCTGATTCTGAGCAGAATTATAAAAATGACAAATCGGGTGAATAATTAGCAATAACATCTTTGTATTAAGACAGAAAGTTTTTGTGCTGTTGTAGAATAAGTTAAATAAAACCTAGCTATCCTTTCTGCCCTTCCGGATTCCCCTGGTGGGCCAGATGCCCGGAGCCCCCCCTAAATCTTAGGATGTGTCAGTCGAGTCCCTCAACCAGGGGTCTGGGCTTCTCTCTGGGTCTCCTTCTCTCTACTTGTCTTTCGCCCTTTCTTCCCTGCCCCCTTCCCATTTTTAAAAGGTTTTAAAGAACATCCCTGGGAGACAAAAATAGCTCCAGTAGTGAGAGGCCTACACACCGGGAATGCAACTGAGAGATGCGAGTCAGCAAGTGCGAGCCGCGAACATGAGTGTCTGGCCCTGGGTGGATGCTCCTCGCTGTCTTGGTGCCGATTCTCTGCCTGGGCCCGGTGGGTAGAAGGGAAAATGGTTTTTTAGGGTTGGGAGGTGGGTTGGGTAGGTTTGGGATTCCTAGTCGAAGGAATGAAAACCCCAGCTTTCGGGCTGAGGGGGCTCTTCCTTCCCCTCCCCCCACGTTTTTCAAATTTATTTTGCCCAGGCGGGGATTGGCGACGGTCAAAAGGGAGCAGTTGGCACTGAATGTCACCCTGAAGGTAAAATGAAAGACAAAAGATGAACGCATGCTTGCTTTCCGTTTGCAGCGGCTGCGGCAGGAGCAGCAGGATTTAAAGGGGAAAAAAAAAATCACACGCATATGCACACATATATACACACCCAGAGGCGTCAATTATGCAAACGCAATAATGCAATCAAATCATGACAGTGCTGGGAATTTTTTTTTTTTTAGAAAAATATAGATATTTATTTTTTAAAAGAGAGAGAAACGCATGCAAACAGAATCGTGCACATACCACGTAACCACCCGAGGAGAACCTGGCAGCCTCTCTCTTCTTCTGCCAAGTTATCATTGAGAAAACAGACAGGCATCATGACGTCCTGGGTCACAGGGAGTGCGGACCGACGCTACCAAGAGAAAAGGGAGGCGCCTGGGCGCTCCGGCTAGCCGCGGGCGCCCCTCTGCCCCTCGCAGCCCGGCTCGGTGAGTGCACAGCCGCTCGGGACGCGGACCCCGGGTGCCAGGCCGGCCCCGCGCCCGCGGGGGCAGAGCGGGGGGCCGTGCCCTTGCCACCGGCGGGCCGGCCAGCACCCCCTCGCCTGCCGAGGTCGCGGGAGCCCAGTTAAAGGAGGCGTGTGTAAGATGTGCAATGTTCCTGCATGGGGGTTTTGTAGACTTTCATAGCCAAAGAAACCGGCTTCGGCTTCTTTAAAATCCCCGACGACTCACCTGATTAACCTGCTGCAGTTCTGACCCTGCCAAGGTAACTGGTCCAAATCCTTATCATCAACATCTGGAGACAGACATTTGCATCTGGGGCATTCTTTATTTGCAGTTCTGGTTGAAATCTAGATTGCTACCCCCTTCCCCCTTCACTTGCTTAGAGTGTCTCGGAAAAAGAAAAAAAAAAAAGCAACCCCTCCCTCAATAACACAACCATAAGTACTGCCCACCTCTTGTAGACTTGCCTTACCGTGACTGCAAAACTGTCAGCGTGTGTGCTGGAGACACAGATAAATTCTAATTGCAATTAGATTTGTTCTTTAAACACCCCTCCCATCCCCCTTCCTGGATAGAGACTTCAGTGCTTGGTAAAGTGGTGAAGAGTGAGGGCAGAGTTAGGGCGCTGGGACGGGAGGGGTTAGGGTGAGGGGATCTGGAGCAGGGGTCGTTGGGGAGAGGGTGGCGCCAGGAGTTGAGGACTGCTGTCATGGGCTGGAAAATCCTTCCGGTGATTGCTGCTGCTGTAGTCCTAGGTGTCTCCCTCCTGTCCTCTACGCTTCTTTCCCTCCCTTCTCTCTCCCCAACCCTTTCACCTTCCCAAGGGAGTCGCTGAAGTTGCACGGAGGTCACCCGGCCATCATTTAACTCTTTTAAACCATCTACCTCATTCTACCCCTCAAGTCTGTTAGTACCTCTGCAGGATGGACCCCTGCACGCCTTGTTTGGTGATGGGAGAGTCTCAGAGACAGAAAGACACAGAGGGCAAAGCTCCCCTCCTCCCCTTCTCTTGCCTTCCTGCAACCTCTTCCTAGCTGCACCCCCTCCCCCTTTCAGAATCTTAATGAGCAATTCTGGAAGAGTCCGGAAGGGCCTGGAGAAACCCCTGCCTGCCTCATTGCTGTGGAATGATTATGTATGTGTTTATTTATTGTGCTTGCCTAGGTTATGTTGTGAATTACCACATGGGTCTGCTTATGTTAGGGAAGCACGTTTGCTGTGTTTGTGTTGTAGTACCAGAACCAGTGGCCATGCAATAAGACACAGACACACACAGAAAGCAAATGATTTCGCTAACACAAACCAGAGGGCAATGTTGAAAATAGCACCCTCTCTCTCCCTCTCTCTCTCTTTCTCTCTCAAAAAAAAAAAAAAAGACAAGAAAAAAAGAAATTCTCAGCATGTGGGTTCAGAGAAGCTGTCAGGTCCATATACCTCCTACTACTTTCAAAACACTCCTGCTTAATACTTTAAGTCAAGATCAGGAGACCTGCGGATGTTGTGAAGTGTGTTTCAGAGCAGCTGAATGACTTGGTCTAGTTTTGAAGAGAAACTCTCGTTTGTTTCTCACGCTGCCCAAAGACCAAATAGGGGAGTGTGTTTGGAAAATGCCCAAATTCAGAAGCACCAGGCGAGAGAAAAAGAGTCAGAAATGTCTTAGAGAAAAACAGGGAAAAAAATGGGATTGGGGAGTGGTTTCAGGGTTCTTTTTTTTTTTCCTCCTGTCCAGCAGATTTGATGTTATCAAAATGAGTTAACCAACCTGAGAAACAGTTCTGTCATTGTGGAAAAGAGAGGGAAATTTGAACATTTCTCAAATCGGATCTGAGGAATGCCTGACAGGAAGAAGAGACATGAAAACACTGATGGAGATGAAGTGACATTGATGGGGTTTCATCTCCTTCATATAGAAGAGGAATTAAGTATATAAGAAGGCAGGCCTAGATGATCTTTTAAGCCTACGTTTGTCTGTTATGCATGGCTTTGTTATTTTTACTAAAGCAATTCTCATAACTCTTTAAACTCGCATTAAGTAGAATTAAACGTGTGTATATTGCGAATGGTATCATACAACACATAAAACTCCATTGACTGGGGTGATGAATGTAGATAGAAGACTGTTCCTTTTCTTTAATAAATCAAAATAGCATCGAAGTCCTCGTGCATGGTATATACTGAAACCTGCTGGTCTTCTTTACCGGGAATTGCCTGGGGAGCCAGCGGAGTTTGTGATGGGTGTTGCTTTAACAAAATAGAGCAGATCACTCAATTAGGTTTCCGTGTGTGCTCCTCAATTTATTCTGTACAATTTTTCCAGAAATTAAAAGGTTACCAAGAGAGTATCATGTTCCCATCTCCGACTGAGCACCACTTATTACTGCAACAGTATTTCAATATTAAGTGATCTTTAAGATATTTCATCTTTCATTTTGAGTTCTGAATGTGAATCAGCATGAGGATGGCAGTGAAGCAAGATAAGGTATAACTAACCCACAGACAGCTGAAGGGCTCGGAGGAAAGAGTAGCTGGGAGGAATATCTGGGGCTGTTCTCAGTAACCTTGTTTACGGGGACATTTTGGTTGCAGCTTGAATTTTAGCAAGAGCCTGCCAGAGGTAACGGGCTTATGTTTGAAATGGATCCTAAGTGTCTCTTTTTTCTTTGACACAGACGTGCTATGCACCTTAGCTGAACACTCAAGACAAAACTTTTCTGATGCCCTATGACGTTTTCTAATGCAGACAAATCCTTGGATGAGTGTGTCATAGGAAAGGGGCTTATTTATGAAGTTCTCCTTTTGTTTACAGATGTGTCAATATAAGTAGCTTTAGTCTTTTTTTTTTAAATGTCTTGTGTGCTTGATTCTGTTAGATGCAAAACAAATCATACCCAACAAGGTTAAAGTACGCCTTGCAGATTGACCCTGTGAAATTGGTTTCAATTAGACATCGAAGGTCTCATTATCCTAGTAAAGAGGATTTTTGATATAATATAGAAATTCTGTATTTGTTTCAAAATTGTTGGAAAAATGTGGGAGTAGAAAGATTTTGAGGGAAATGCCAAAAGCTACGTTAATGAAGAAAAACACTGTTGAGATACTTTTGAATAATAGATAGGATATGTAATGGTCAACCACAAGATAAAATTTTTACACAGTATTTTTATGGCTTTAAATTGGCTGCATTGTAAACTAAGCTTACTACTCTATTAAGTCATTATACTTTTCAATTATTTAACATTTCTGGCCAAGCTATCTTCTGTGGTCTTTTTCCGTACACATCAGAGATGATATGTACAGTAGTAGTGGCTTGTTGTTATTGCAAGGACTTTGTGATGAAGCCACCCTTAATTTAAACTTTTCAAAACAATATTATGAAGACTGCACAGAGGAAAAAGAATGTTATGGATATAATTTGAGCCCTTTGAAATGGGGATAGCTACAATATTGAAATATGCCTAATACAATTTGAGTTATTCTCACTAAGAAACCTTGACAGTATCTGCCTTCTAGGTACTGTGCTTTTGGTAATACTATATATCCATTTAAATGCAGATCTTCACATTTCTCCAGGGAGTAGTTGATGAATCTTTCAATTGAACCACTGGTATGAGAAAACCAATGGAAAATTTTTCCGTGAACAATAGAGTCTGTTGTTTTGAAGCAATGATTATCAAGTTTCATAATATTGTGATTTTTAAAAATTCATTTAATATATCTTCATAAAGTCAAAATAATGTACCAGGGCTTCTTGTGCAAAGGAAGAAGTTTTCTCTTGTCACTTTGTTGTCAGCTTGTTAAAGCTGTGAAATCTTACGGCTTTTGCAGTTCAGTTTTTAGGTTGGCACTGCCATCCCAGTAGAGTAAGTGGGCTTTAGGAATCAGAGCAAAGAATTACGAGTAAGTTATACGTGTTCTGAACCTCTCGTGCTAGCTGATGTGAGTGTGGTACTATAGGAGAGTTTAAAGATCTTTCTCGGCCAGATGTGGTGGCTCACACCTGTAATCCCAGCACTTTGGGAGAGTAAGGCCGGTGGTTTACGAGGTCAGATTGAGACCATCCTGGCCAACACGGTGAAACACCGTCTCTACTAAAAATACAAAAATTAGCTGGATGTGTTGGCGCGTGCCTGTAATCCCAGTTACAGGCACACGCAGGCTCCTGCAGTAGAATGGCCTTTACCCCAGAAGGTGGAAGACGCAGCCTGGTGACAGGCTACTCCAGCCTGGTGACAGAGCGACATTCCATCCCCTCCTCCCAAAAAAATCTTTGTCAGAGACAATCTTTAGATAATTTTAAACCTAATTTATAATACAGTTTTGTATTAGAATTGGTGGTGGTGGCCAAAAAGGAGAGCCAGAGCCCACGGGGCCTTCTTTTAAGAGATGATTGCAGAAAGTAATACAGCCTTTGAAATAGAAGGTCAATACACACAGCCTTATGGTTCAGAGAACTGGAAAAATTCTTGCAAGTCTTAAAGAAAAAATTCTTGGTAGTATATTCCTGATAAAAATTACTGTGAAATTATTGTAACTCTTTATGTCTATCACATAGAGAAGGAAGTTCTCTTCTTCTTGGAGATTAGATACCATTCCTTTACTCATCCTTGATTCACAGCCCATTGGGAAAGGCCACTCTCTCCTTAGCTTGCTCTCGCCACTGTACTAGGGATAAACCTCATCTCCCATTCCTCTTGGACATGTATACCATATACAGATGTTTACTAGCATATTTATAATATTAGGCTTGATAGTACCTATAGTTGTGAATAATAATCATTTATAGTTTTAAATTAGGCCTTTATTTATATTTCTATTATAAAGGACACTTTGTTCATTTAAACAAGGTAATGATCATAGTTATCACACAGAAAAGGTTGAATGTGTTTGGAACCCCTGTGGTAAAATGCAAGGCAAGGTATTTTATTTACTTATATGACTGTTTCTGATGGTGTATCTGCTAAAATAAATAACCTGGATATTTAAAGGATGGTAACAAAAGAATTTGCTCATTTTACTTTCCCTATACAAGCAGATTATTTTTTAACTTGGAAAATATGCATACCTGACAGCGATTGTTTACTGGTGTGAAGATTTAAATTCAGGTTGCCAACATTATGTGACGTATAGCAAAACTTTTACCTTCCTATTCTGATAGATACTAATGGGATGGGATAAACAGTGTTTCCAGATATCTGTGTTACAGCGTGGCCCATTTAAATTTGGTCTCATTCTAAGATATATTAGGTTAATAAGTCTGATTTTATGACCAATATAATTTATATTCACAAATACCTATTTTTATTAACACAGTTATAGGTTGTAAGCAAATTTCCATATATGTTAAATACTAACAACAAGAATAACTAACATTTGTATAGTGAGTTACAGTTTATAACCATACATTATCTACAAGCTGTTCTTTAGAATAATATTTATTGCACTTTCTTCCTTAAGAAGGCAATCGGTTTTTACATTGTAAACATTATTTGAAAATAGATCCTTTTGTCAGAGTTCCCTCCCTTCCTTCCTCTTTCTTTCCTGTTTCTTGCTTTTTTAAAATCCATTCTTCCTTTTTTCTTCTTTCTTCCTTTAATGGGGAAAAAACCCTAATGACTGTTTTTGGTGGAGCATGTATAATTGCTTATCATACATTTCTATGAAAGAAGTAGACGTGGCAAGCAATCCCACATGATTTTTGGAATATATCTTCTGCTCACCAGTGTTCTTGAGGAAAATGTAAGGTTGCAGAAATCATTTCATGCCCTGTATGTTTTCAAACATAAATCAGGAAAATTGTTAGCGAGTTATAGCTTTTCTTAGAGACTGTAGCTATAGTACTATAGTAAACACGGGCTATATATTTCTCCAAGTTATTATGTGTGGAGAGAAATCTGAAGTTGGCTATTTAGATGAACAGTTTAATTCAGTTATTAGAAATTCATTTTCTATTTAGTATGAACATTTATTTTCCTAAGGTTGCAGAATTGGGATATAATACTTGATAACCCTTTGGCCCAATCACCTTTAAAGTTAGAACTGTGTTCTTTGTAGCTAATGTGCATACTAGTGGATGTCAGTCCTCAGCTAAAGGTCACTCAAAATGGTGCTAAGCTGGGTTTGTAGTATGAGCTAGTTACCCATTTCTTCAGAGGGCAGTAGTGAACCTTTGTTTCTTCATTTCTAAAATGAAGGGGTTTGACTCAATAGTCTCCAACTTCCTTCACCCATGTGTTTCTGAGTTTAGTGAATGAGTGATAATGAATCAGTCAATTAATCATATGACAATTATTTCCATTCTATAAACTGATTATTTTCTTAATTGTGGTCTTATGCCATGACTAGAAATATTAGTATATAGAGTAGTAAATAGAGCTCAGTATCTGTGGTTTGGAATGAAAGCCTCATGAAATTTAGTCTGGTTTGCATTAAAATTTTTTCATTGTAAATTAATTATTAGATATTTAAAACACCTTTTTTTTTCTTTTTTTTTGGTCCTACAGAAAATAGTATTAAATGCTGATTACTTTCCTAGACTAGACCATAAAAGCCAATTGTTACTTATTGGAGTGAATAGTATATTATCAGTGATGAATAAAATGTAAAGAACATTTTATTATGATACAAGTGATAAACATAATACAAAGGCAGTAAAACAGAATGATAGTTTATCATTTATCTAGACTTGGGATGATCGATGTTTAAAGAGAATGGACATAGAAGAGGAAGTTTAAAAGAGACAGAAACAATTCCAGAGTATCTGAAAGGGATTCTTAGAAACTTTCAGGACTTTTTGAGACTGGTTGCAAAGTATATGGCTTTTCTTTGCCTGATATACTGAAATATTATCAGTACTTCTAAGTTTATCACTTGTGATAAGATGTGGCTTTTGACACCTAAATTCATTGAACAGTGGGAGTGAGGAAAAATAGAGATAGAAAAAAGCTATTCTCTGAAGTAGTTGGCCAAGATGTGAGAGAATAAAAAATGGAAGCGATTGCATATAGAAGAGGGTGAGGTGTGTGGTGGGGGCAGATGGGTATGTGGAGGGGCGAATAAGGACAGGGAATAGCTTTGTCTGTATTTATCTGAGCTGCAGGATGTGATGCCAAAAGGAAAAAGAGGTAAACTAGTGTGTGCACATATCCCCTGGAGGGAAAGGACAGTGTGTTATGAGAAAAGACTTTGGAATTAGAGCTCTCATTTCAAAATCTCTACTGGATCACTTATTGCCTAAATGATTTTGAGAAATTATTTAATTCTTTGAACCTTTATAAAACTGTGAATAATAGAAGTGTCTGCTTCTCAAGATGGATGTAAGAGTTGAGTCAGACACTTGGGTATAAAAGTGCTTGTCAACTGTAAAGTTACTTGATTTTAGGTGGTGAAGAAGAGTCACTGGGTCCACCAGTTCTCTGTGCTGACCAGATCTGGCCATACTGACGTGAATTTGTTGGGCTCCAGAGTGGTCTTTGGTTGGTACATTTCTTGTCCACTGTGGAACAAGCACTGTGGTTGGTGCTTCACACATTACTTCAGGGAGGAAGCAGGAAGTAGTTGCAGGGCAGCTGGACATCAAGATGGTAGCAAGCCTAATAATTCTAACATGTGCAGTGCCAGTACTTGAGCATATTTACTTTCCCTTACATATGGCCACAGATTGTCTAAACAAACAAGTGACTGACTTTGGAAGCAAAAACAATATATTCAGTTATTGTGTTCTTTATCTCAAATATCGCCTGTCATTTGCGCTTTTGCCATGACATTGCTATTAATCTAAATTTCCTGGATTTTCGTTAAGGCTGAAGTAATCATTGTTTGGCAGTAAAGATTTATAAATAGTATTACAAATTCTATTTTTAAAGATGCCCAGGGTATAATATTAGAACTAAGGCACATAATAAGTGCTGGGTGCAGTGGCTCACACCTGTAATCCCAGCTACTTGGGAGGCTGAGGCTTGATGATCGTTTGAGGCCCGGAGTTGGGATCTGCCTGGGCAACATAGCAAGGCCCCAACTCCAAAAAATACCAACCAAACAAACAAAAAGCACTAATTTCTGTAATACATTAGTTGAAATCTAAGTTCTAGATACTATACAGATCCCTTTTAATAATATTTTTATGTGTGATTCACTGATAAAAGTCTAATTAATTCTTCCATCAGAAATGGGCTACATTTTAATGCGTAAAATGAAGTAGATCAACAATTATTTAAGAAATTCGAGCTGTTTGTACAAATATGTATGTATAAAAATCAGACTCTACCCAAGATTGCTGTATTTACAAGATAATGATCAACAGAACTCTTCAGTGTGTGAACTGTTAAACCTAGAAACTGGAGTGGACCCAGAAATCAAGAGATGTCTCGGGGTCAGGCTTGAATTAAAAAGTAAATATTTAATCACTCTTACCAAAATTCATTAGGGTTTCAATGTACAGGATACGTGCTAAACAAACAAAACAATCTTCAGAGAGTTTAATTATGAGTCAGTGTTAAGAACTTTGACATGCATATAATTATTTGGAAGTAATGACATAGACAGCATGAGCACTCGAAGGCCACATATAACCGCCAAACCATCCTTTATTGAAGGGTTCCAGATTTCTGTGAGGGTGATTTTGGGTAGTAAAATTGACCCAACTTGAGTTTTTTTTCAATTTAGAAAAATTTATTGAACAGATAATATCTTTAGCATCATACTAGGTCTGTTTGAGAATAAAAAGTAATTTTAAGATACATTGCTTCTCTTTAAGGGATTTATGCTACCTGCAGGGAAGTGCATTATTTATCTATGTGACACTGTGAAAATAACAAGTATAATATCAAATAATGCAAAATACGAATCCAATGTGGTCAATTCATATATATACCTTAAAGAGTACTTGACAGAATCAGAGAGCTTGGATTGGTGTTTAGGCTGCAATTTACTAGCTGTGTGACCCTCACCTCTTCAAGCCAAAATTTTCCTATTTGTAAAGTGGGTATAGCTTCATCTGTCTCCTAGGACTGTTGGAAGGATCAAATGAGACAGAGCATTTAAAGTGTGTTAATGCCTTATGACAGGGACTGCACAAATTCTGGGAGGGAAGGAGGAAATACGTAACACTTGTGGAACTGCACTTGAGGGTAGAGACCGTGTCTTAATTGACTTTGTGTCCCCAGAGTCTGGCACTGTTCCTGGCTCTGAGAGGAGGCTCAGTAAATGTTTGTAAACGCATGCATGCCAGGCACTGTGGTAAGCCCTTGACGTGTTATTCTTTAAAACTTCACAAAAAGTTTTGTATAGTAGATATATTGTCTCCATTTCACAGATGAGGAAACAGAAGTTCAGAGATTTTTAAGCAACCTCCAACCTCATGTAGGTAGAATGTGGTAGACATAGGAAGTTAACTTGGCACAAGAGTTCACACTCTATTCGTTACATGATGTGGACTCTCAGATGTAAGGGATTTGTCATTATTCCTGAACAATAGTGTCGCCAAAATGAAAAGCAAAGACCTTGGATAATTCACCAGATGCCCAGGCAGCTCCTGGGCTGGCTTTCAGATAAGTAGGGGAACATTCTCCTGAGCTGCCTGACACATTTAACGTGGCCTTTTGTTGAACTGTCAGTTCTGACTTCTACCCTTTGAAGTAAAAAGCACAATAGTGAAAAATACCATATAATATACCATAACCTGGACTTGTCATAGGGACAGAATAGAAAGGAAGGGCAGTGAGGAACTCGCAGTTAATGAAGTGGTTAACCAATGACTTGGATTAAGTTTGTTACTGTCACTAGCAGCCGCCCCTATCTTCTGTCTCTGTCTCTCTCTCTCTCTCTGTCTCTTACTCTGTCTTAACTTTCACTGCTAGAGTTGGCGAGGTCTAGAATTTTCACTCTCTTCCATGTTAAGGATGATACTGAACAGTGGAAAATGTCATGTTCTTCATTGCTTGTCTGTTCCTAGCATCCCTATAGCCTCACTGCAATAGTTGGCTCTGTTGGCGTGAAGTTTTGCAGCCATCCCCAGTTTCTAATGAACAATACTAAAATGGCCCCTGGCAACGCGGTAGTGTTAAAATTCCAGCCTCTGCATCAGGAGACAGAATGCAGAAGTTGATACCAGACTACCCAATCTTACATGATTTTGTCCTCAGTTTATTTCTGAGGAACAACAGAGGAGCCTTAGATACAAAGGTTTCTGTAAGAAGCAGAGGGAAATACATTTTAAAAAAACCCTGATTCATGTTAAAGCTTCTGTTAAAATATAGTACACAGTAGGTCAGGACAGCAGAGACAGGAACTACGTAGAAGTCCCGAGAATACCTTACGCTGTGTCAGAATCCAGCCGGTTACAGTGTGTGGTTTCCCGGGGACTGCGCTAACATACCTGAGATGAAACCTGGTGGGGAGATACTTTCCACATTCCTTTCTGACCTGTGGTGAGTCTGCTGGGGTGAATTGTGTGAAGTTGTCAAAGGTTGCTCAGCTCTCCAGCACTTGGCACCGGCTCTGCTGAAATGTGATGCCATTGGTTTTCAGTAAAGGTTCCTTTCTGCAGGGCTGCAAACACAGATCAGCTGCTACTGTGTATACACAACCAGAGAGCAAATCAACCAGCACATTTAAAGCAGCCTTTTTAACCCTGAGACTTTCCAAGATCTCCTCTTCACACAGGAAGTTTCCTTCTCTGTTGTCAGATTTAGCACTGTGCTCTTGTCATCAGATCCGAGCTAGGCTCCCTGCTGCACAGTAGAGAGGCTTCCTTAAGACATTTGTCCTTGAAACTGCACCAAACTCTTGGAAGAACCCAGAACGTGTAAGTATGTATGATTTAGGCAGCAATAGCACACGGCAAAGCTGCAATCAACCATTATACAATATCCGATTAGCAGTGCAGGAGGGATTTTTCCGACGTTATGTTACATTCATTTTCAATTCGTTCTGAGGAAACAAATCAATTCTAGCTTCTGATACAGTGACTTTGCAGTAGATGGGGTTGTAATATGTTAGCTTTAACTATTTGCTGTTCTCATTTAGCATTTAGATGTGACTTGTGGGACAATTACTGTGGGCATTAAACTATAAAACTTCTAAATTTTTATTAGGAATTGTAATTGTTGGTCATGTCCATCTTGAGAAACAAGTTAGCTTTGGGGAATGTTTTTAAAGAATTAACCACATAAATTCATAGACAATAGAAAGAATTTGTGCTTTTCTTGCTCTCAATAAAACATATTAGTTTGCAGTTTTAATTTACTCATAAAGAGCATTCCACTCAGGTTTTGTCTTAATTGAATCCTACCCAGTGCTGTCTGTTTGGTGTTTTACTGTCTTGTATGTATCTGTTTAAGTTACTTTGCTAGGATTGCAGTCTGGTTAAACCACTATTTAGCCACTACTTAGTTTCTAAGAACATTCAGCTCAGATAAATGTTCACAGAAATTTTGGAAAGTGGTGGATTTGTTTTCAAGGGTGGTCGTATTACCCTTGAAAGCTTTTTAGATGCACAACGTGAATGGCTGTCAGATGGAGACCACAGACTGAACATTCTCAGGCTGTAAGTCAAATCTCGGCTTGTCCAGTTTTGTAACTCCAATTAACTCCAACCAATAAAAGCCCGTGCCCCCTTCCTATCAATTTTTAATATGCAACAATACTTATGTTTATAAGATTAATTTCTCTCAGATTAGTCTGATTGATAGCTGGATTGTGGTTTCTTAAGAGCTTGCTCCCTGAAACCCACATCAGAGCTGCATTCCATTTAACTAGTGAATGTAAAAACGGGTAACCATGGATTCAGCCACCACTAACTGCCAGTGCAATGACTTGTTGTAAACAATACAAATGAGCCAGGAGAGCAGAGGCAACCAGACATGAAATGATTTTAATAGAAATTACGGTAAAAGGTCATGTGATTTGGTATCAGCTTCTGTTCAGTTTTAAAGGGAAAGTCTTTCTTTTCTCCCCCTTCTTCCCCACTTACCTATTTCCAACCAACCCAAGTGGCTATCTTACAAACTTGGCAGGTCCCACTCTGTGCTTCCATGGAGAAGGGCGGCCAGTGTGATTTTGGGCAAAGTGTGGTGACTTGTGGATTTTCACTGGTGAGTACCTTTATTTTAGAAACAAAAAGGAAGCCTGTATTTCAGGACTTCCTTTATGGAAGGTCATGCTAATTGCGTACTAGAAGTTCTCAAGTCTTGACTTAAGAGGAATAGGTCATTTCGTTCCTCAGCTTTTAAACGGTACAACTGTCTTTTCTCTCTCACCCTGAGCCTCTAGATTAATTCATAAACTCGGTCTTTCTGAAAACTGTTATTTGCTTTAGAAACAACTTCTGCAATATGGTAATAAGCATATGCAGATACTGTGAGAAGTGCTGTGTCCTAACCTCAGGGTTTTCCTCCATCCACCCAGATATTTTTTGAGTTCTACAAGGACCAGATATTACAATAATATTTGCATTTCTCTGGTAGAGGTGGTTTTGGTATGTGAAAATGATTATATGCTTAAATTAGCGTTCAACCAAGAAAAATGAGCAAATTATACCTGTGTTAAGTGCTAACCTCGTGGCTTGTTTGGTGTGCTGTTACCTGCTATGCTTATTTCAAAAAATAAATGAAGGAAGTCTAGTAGCCAAAGTTGCGGGGGAAAGGGGACGCTTTATCCAGATTTGGAGGGTGGATCTAGCTAGTACATAGCATGCAGGAATGAAGATGCTCAGAGTCACAGTCTCAAGCAAACCACAGGCACTTTAAGCAAAGGACTCTGTCTAGGTGTGCTGAGCCTCAAGGTGAAACAGACCTGAACTGGTTTCTTGAGCCATACCTCCTTCCATACACAGATGGTATAAATAATTGTGTCATGCCAGAACAAAAGTTAATGTCTCTTTTAACTCCTTTTTAACATATAGATTCTCCTGAATAGATGCATCATTGTACATATACAGGTGTCATACTGAATGATAGAATTTCAGGTGTGCATTTTTGTATTACTACCTCTGCTGTGATAGAACCAATCAGAACATGAAAAAAGCATGAGGGTTATAATTTAGAAGCTCAATAAAATGTAGAAGCATCAGCCCCCTCTACATGCACTCCAGGTTTTATCTGGCAAACTCTTTGTTTAGAACTATAAGTGCTAAGTGTTAACATAGTACTTATATTTAAGGTTTTTTTGTAGATCAATCTTTTTAAGATGTTGGAGAGCCTTATTGCATGCTTAGACTGAAAAATTCTCCAGACTATCATGATTAATGCTGTGGTCTCATGGTGTGTTTTCTATTTGAATACAGCTATGTTTATCAAAAAGATAGAAAAGAATAAACTCTAGTAATTAATCTTGTGGGAGGAGGAAGGAACAAATTGAAGCAAGTGTGGAAACACCAAGTGTAAGTTAATTTTGGGGTAAAATATAATAAAAATATGCTGTTTTTACTTTTCCTCACCTTGATTCTCCAAGCTGAAATAAAGGACTAAAAGTGTTAGGTACAAGGTGATTATGAAACAAAATATTTAGAGTCAGACATGGGTTGGTGTTTTGCTCTGGACCTAACAATGTTTAAGATTTTAGGCAAAGTGGCTTCAGCTGTCTGACCTTCCGCATTCTCATCTGTAGAGTGAGGGTAATAATGTATACCAATGTTGGTTGAAAGAGTTACACGAGATAACGTACGGAAAGTATTCAGCAGCATGCCTGGCAGAGTAAGTGTCTAGCCAACTGTTGCTGTTTTCATTGTTGCCTTGACCCTTGAACAACATGGGTTTGAACTGTGCAAGTCCACTTGTGGGTGGATTTTTTTTTTTTTTTTTTGCAACCTAACACCTACTGAAACTACAGTATTTGTGGGATGTGAAACTCGTACTCAGAGGGCTGACTTTTCGTATATGTGGGTTCAGCAGGGCTGATTGCAGGACTTGGTTATGTTTGGGCTTTGGTATATGCAGGGGTCCTGGAACCAATCCCCAAGGATACTGAGGGATGACTGTATTTTTGATTGAGGAAAAATGTAGTGAAGTAGAATCCTGCTCTCTGTGCTTCACAGAGAAGGACGATGTTCACCTCATTGTGTGGTCCTGTCATAGTGACGATTTCACTCCACAGTAACTTCCATCACTTGGGAGATGGTGATTCATTTTGTAGCATAGTATAGTATTTTATTTTAAAAAAGTATTTTTTTGAGATAGGGTCCTGCTGTTGCTCAGGCTGGTGCAGTGGCACAAACATAGCTTACTTCAGTCTTGAACTCCTGGGCTCAATTTTTTTAAACGTTTTGCTTTGTTGCCCAGGCTGTTCTTATGTTCCTAGGCTTAAGCTATCCTCGCACTTTGGCCTCCCGAAGTGCTAGGATTACAGGCATGAGCCACACTGCACCTAGCCTTTGTAACATTATTACTAAAAACCAAAAGTAATATTTATATTTTTTATTTTTTTAATTTTCATGCAACTTACTTAAAAAAACTAGTTGAGTTTTTTGTTTGTTTGTTTGTTATTGTATTTGGGATTTCTGATACTGTGGGTATTGAGGCTAAATGCACCTTTAAGGTATGATTCTATTGGTAGAGTTAAGGCAGAGGGACATTTAAAGGCATTCATAATTACACCAATCTTAAAAGTTTAAAAGTCGGGGTTCACAAAGATAATCATATATACTAAAGAACAGTAATAATTAGCCGGCTAGTAAGCATGGAGTGTATATGCTACCAAAGACACACCTCTTGGGAATATTGTCTACATGTTCACTGTGTCTTTTGGCCTTCCTGAAATCTAAGGGTCTCATTCTTTCATTCTTCCCTCCTGTTGCCCCTCCCTTCCTCACTTCCCTCCCTTCTTTATTCCTTCTTTTCTTCCCTTCCTCTTTTCTTTACCTTTCTCTCTTCTTCCTTTCTTCCTTGTTTTCTCCCTCCTTTTCTTTCTTCCTTCTTTCCTTCCTCCCTTCCAGCTTTTATATATCATCCCAGCTTCATAACATTTCCTTTTTATTTGTGAATCAGAGGGTTCAGGAAACGAAAAAAGAGGGACAGGAGACCCACAGTCTTTTGATGCCAATTTATAAATGGAAACTGGAAGAAGAGTCAGAAAAATCCGTTTTTCTTTCTCCTGCTATTGAACAGGAGAGCCACATCTGAAGTGACCTGCAGACCCCAGGGAAGCCTTGCTCGGTAACTATTTGTTGATTCATTGATTAAACGGCATGGAGAGAAGGGGCATCAAGCACGGAGATTCCCTTAGTAGTGAAAGCTTTGAAACCCCAAGCTGCAATGTGCAGTAGGATGGCTTCTCTGTGACCTTCCAACAACTAATCTCCTTTAAGAACTGAATCAAAGCAGTTAAGAGATCCCGTCAGATGGATTTTGCCTACACTTGGGTTTTTGGCAGTTTCATATAGAAGGCAATACATTCTTCATGAGGATTTTTTTGTGGTGGTTGTTCAGAAAGGAATGAAGACAAGGTGCCAGCAGAGATCTCCAGAGAGAGACTCTCATTTAGCCATGGTCCTATTCAGGCAGGGACAGCTGCAAGGTGGATGACTTTCTCACACTTCCCAGCCAACCTTCTCTTTAACCACCCTTGTTTGATACTCCAGTCAACAAGCACATCACTGTGGTGGGCTCTTCTCTACAATCTTCTTTCCCAAGGGCAAATGGGAGATATCCTATGACTGGATATCATATGAATGACTGTGGGTATTTGTTATGTTTTTCTAATATATAGCAGGTTAGAGCTGAAACTCCTCATTTTAATAGATAAATAAGTTGTCCACACAACATGTGAGCTGCAAACCCAGGGCTATAACTTGTGATTTCAGATTCCCAATCTAGTCCTTTGTTGAGAGCTTCTACTTTCTAATAAATAGATAACAAAAGAGAGAGCTTGTGTCATAGGACTTAAAAAAAAAAAAAAAAAAAAAAAAAAAAAACCCAGTTTAGAAAATGGTAAAACTATCTTAAAGGGACTGCTCAAAAGCATCATTATAGGTCTGGTTCAAATCCTGAAGGTATAATTTCAAAATTCCGCAATCCTTGGGAAAGATACATGGCCATTCTGAGCTGTGGTTTCCTTTATTGTACAGCCAGGGTTAAAATAACTATAATGCCTATATTTTAGGCCTATTGTGAGGATTATGTAAGATTATATATGTAAAAAGCCTAGTCCAGTGATTAACACAAAATAAATACCAGTAATATTATTGTACTCTTCTTTCCTTCTTCAGGCCAGTGGTATATGGTAGAATTATGAGAAAAGCCTTATAAGTAGACCTCGGGAATGGTATAGATCACTGGTTTTCAACGTTTTCTTCTGCTGTAACACATGCAGAAAACATGTGAAGAATCGTCACATGCCTGGCATAGAGTGATCAATACATAACGGAACGATGGTGGTGATAACTGTGGTGGTGATGACAGAGGTGCTGATGCTGATGAGTGACACGCACATACACAGATGAGCCTTGGGCTCTGAGTAACTCCAGAGCTTCGGCTTGGATTGCATGGCTTTCATTTCTACACTAGAGAGGAAATCAGAATGTTCCTGAGCAGGAAGAATGACATTATAAGTGCAACTGCACTCATTTAAATTAAAAAGGAAACAATCTGCGGACTCCAGTACTTTATTACTGGTAACAAATTACTGGCAACATACCAGTTGGTCTAGAAGATGCCATCTTTCCTGGAGGAAGATGATTTTGGAACATGCTTTACATCACAGCTCTGGAACTAGACCCCAGAGGTTTGAATTCTAGCTCATCTATCTGCAGTGACCTAGGGAAGTAACAGCCATTCTTCATCTGTCTTTCCTCATCTTGGATTGAAATAATAATGGTATCTACTTCATCAGATTGTTTTGAGGATGAAATGAATGAACACATGTAGATTACCAAGAAAAGTGTCTGGCATACAGTAAGCACTCATTAACTATTAGTCATTATTAGAGGTTTTTGTCTCTGAGCTATTTGATGGGGCGGCATCCTATCTTGAAATTCTCCCTACAGATTGCTAATATTGAAGTTAGTTGTGTTGCCATTAATACATAAAACTGATTTTTCATTTTAATGTAAGGGTATCTGCTCCTTACTGTTCACTTACCATTTAACCAGCATTAGGCTATGTGTTTTACTGGTATCTTAATTGATCTAATTCTCTCATTACTCTTATGAGATAGATATTGCTACCCCTATCTTATACATGAGAAAATTGAGTCCCCAAAAGATGATGAAACTTGCTCAAGTTCACACAGAGTAATGAGTGACAGAGCCAGGCCTCAAATTCATAAACTTTCCTACATATATACATTTTGCTTCATTAAGTTAGAGAAACTTGGCAGGGTTTGTAAAAAAAAAAAATTTTTTTTTTTCAATGAAGGAGAGACCCAGTACATAACTGCATTTATTCTAGGGCATTCAGAGGACTCATACCGGAAACATGGAAGGCAATCACAATGAAAGGCAACTTAATTAACTGAATTTTGCTATTTAATAATCACAGAAATATCAAAGAACTCAGATTTAGTTCTGTCTTATGGAAAAGAAGAAATGAAAGAGGTGGATAAGAATAATGGAAAAATGGGAAGGAGGAGGAGGATGAAAAAGACAAAGTGGAGAGAGGAAAGAGAAAGGCAGAAGTAGGTGTCTCTCACTTCATACTCCTCCAGTTCTGGAAGTAGACTGGGACTGTCATCTCCATTTCAGACATTATTTTGTCTAAGGTAACACAAATAGAAATAATAGAATTGGGATTTACATTATTGTATTTTACCTTTGAATCCAGGGAACTCTTCTATATTTTGCTACCTTTTGAGATAGAGATTCATGTAAAGATATAGACACAGAAAGAGGCATGAAGAGAAAGAAGTGCAGGTACATTTATATGAGGACAAACAATGTTAGAAGCATTATTTTGCTTTTTGAGATTTTAACGTTGGCCAGGTGTGGTGGCTTGCCTGTAATCCGAGCACTTTGGGAGGCCGAGCGGGGGTGGATCACCTGAGGTCAGGAGTTCAAGACCAGCCTAGGCAACAGGGTGAAACCCCGTCTCTACTAAAATACAAAAAATTACCCAGGCCTGGTGATGTGTACCTGTAATTCCAGCTACATGGGAGGCTGAGGCAGGAGAATCGCTTGAACCCAGGAGGTGGAGTTTGCAGTGAGCCAAGATCATGCCACTGCATTCCAGCCTGGGTGACAGAGTGAGACTCAGTCTCAAAAAAAAAAAAAAAATTAATTTTGGAGATTTTCTACAGTCCTGTTGTATTTTTGCAAATATAGACATGAATTAGAGTAATCTATATTAGGATACTGGGTGTTTACTACTATTTGATGATTTTATTTTAAAATTGCTTTTACTTCTCTCATTTAATTGATTTTTAAAAAATATTTGAGCTAAATAAGTCACATTCTTCCCAATTTTACAGAAGAAACTGAGTTATGCAGTTTCCCTGAGATCACAGGACCTTACAGCCAAAATGAAAGTCATTTTCTGCATTTTACCCCCACTTCCCAGACCCTTGTCCCAGAAAGATTTTTCTCTACTTTGGTGATCTCTTCTAATTAGAATCAACTTCTAGGAACTTAGGGACACATGGATTGAAGAGAGACACATCTTTGTATATAACGAAGGTCTTTCTGGGAAATGGAAATAGGTGACCATTTTATGCAGGCTTTGCTATTGCCTTTGAGTCTGGGACACCATCATCTACCTGGTCTTTAAGGTATGATGTGAGGACTGATTTACAACATTATATTTTTGTAGAATCCAGGCTGGCGCCTGGAGAGAATCCTGCGCCGCCTTGTGCTGTAGCTTCCTGGAGTCCACCAGACACTATGGTGTCTTCCCTAGAGAGTTGCCAGCTGCTTCTGTGATGTGGCCGACTGGCACTCTGTAGAGCAGATGGAATTCCCTTCTGAGAGGTACTTCCTTCTCCACATGTTTGTTTTGAAGATGTGGGTTTTAGTAAGCATAGGGGACCAGAAAAAGAGGAGAGGCCCAGACTGTTGTGTGAGAAATGAGGCGCAATATAAGGCAGAGTGGAAAGAGGAAGATTCAAAATTCTTGTATTTCCAAGGTTAAAGTCAAGATTAGGCAACCTTGTTAAGTCAGTTTAATTATTGTTAATTTTTGTATTAGTCAGGGTTCTCTAGAGGGACAGTATTGATAGGAGATATATATCTATCTATATATCTATATCTATATCTATATATCTCCTATATATTATGATAAAAGGAAGAAGATTATATATAAAGGATATATATCTGATGTGTGTGTGTGTGTGTGTGTGTGTGTGTGTGTGTGTCTATAAAGGTGAATTTATTAAGTATTAACTCACATGGTTACAAAGTCCCACCATAGGCTGTCTGCAAGCTGAGGAGCAAGGAGAGCCAGTTCGAGTCCAAAACTGAAGAACTTGGAGTCTGATGTTTGAGGGCAGGAAGCAATCACCTCGGGAGAACAATGTAGGCTGGGAGGCTAGGCCAGTCTAGTCTTTTCACGTTTTTCTGCCTGCTTTATATTCTGGCCACACAGATTAAGAACAGGTCTGCCTTTCCCAGACCACTGACTCTCCTTTGGCAACACCCTCACAGACACACCCCGGATTAATACTTTGCATCTTTCAATCTAATCAAGTTGACACTCGGTATTAACCATCACAACTATAATCTCTGAAGTTAGACCGCTAGTCAAAGGCCCTAAGGTACTTCTTGGGAAAACACTGGGAACTGACCAATTATTCTTTTTAAATGCTGGAGATGGAGGGGAAGAATTAAAGTTAGGGACTGGAGTAATTTAATGCTAGAAGGGTGAAGAATAATTGGAAGGGGGTAAAAGTGATGACTTGTTTACCTTTTTCTTTAGAAGGTCATATGAGCAAAGCTCCCTGAGAATGATTGTGCTTGTTGACTAGATGATTGTTTTCTAATTGTTTCCACTGAAATAATGTGCAAAATGATTCCCTTACACTGTTTTTCTCAATGTATTTCTTCTAATAATATATTTTTGTAGTGAAAGTTTATGAAGTCACAAGTTATCATCTGTCTTTTACAGCTGAATTAATTTAGCAAGATTACGTGGCTTGTTTAGAGTGGCACACCTTGTTAAAAAAATAGAACACTAGAAATGGGGTTTTCTGACATTTAGAGCCAGGTTGATTATACGTCGTAGAGATTCCAGCCTTAGAAGAGGGTTGGTGCAGGAGAAGACTGGAGATTAAGTGTGAAGAAAGTTAGGAAGGGGATTAAACACCCTTGGAGACCTTATTAAAAAAAAAAAGACTCATAAGGTCATATTGTGTGTTGAGTGTGGTATCCATGGCTACCAGATGGTGCAAGGATTCTTACTTGGTCTTCAATGGGAGAATTAAAGAAAGGAGACAGGGAAGGGTACAGCGGCTCCTGAAGGCTCACATAGGATGCAGATCACCTGTTTTCCCTCCTGAGTCCTCAGGCTTTCCTGTCATTGTGAGATCACGTGGTAGCATGGAATCATAATATCTGCTTCTCAGAAGATGGAATTGAGGTAGCTCTACACAAAGAGAAATGACCTTGTACTTGCAAACTTAGGTCCCGTGTTTGTCTGCAGTCCTACCCACTTTACCATGTAATAAGAGAGTAATCCTTGTCAGTAACATCATCTTAGAAAGAGAGGGAACAACCAAATGAGATCTAGTGTGCGTGGAGATGGTGCAACATTCCTTCATCAAAGCAACTAATACCCTTAGGAAAAAAACACATTGGCCTGATACTGAGCCAGAATATGGGTGTCAGTCTTGTGGGTCTTTTTCCCCCCTTTGAAATGAGACTTTATTAGTCATGTGGATATCAGAAGGTGAAAAAATGAATGTGTATCTTCTCTCAAATGAACTCTATTAATATCAGGTGGGTAAGATTCTAATACAACTCTCTGTATTAGGGTGGATTTCTTGGCCTGGATTAATGCTAAGACTATGACAAAGAAATTATATCTTATGATAATGGCTCTGAAATCTTCAAGTTGGTCTGGCATTAGTCAGCATTTGACCATAGATTCCTGGTAGACAGCTTATTCAAGCTATTCCTACTGCCTCAAAAATACTGTATGTAACTGGAAGACTGAACAAACTGGTATCACATAGATGTCAACTCTTTGTCCTCAAAGCATCATTATCTGGTAACAACTAATATTTCAACATTACTTTTAGAGTGTCAAGCTATTAGTTATATGTGCACCGACTATGTTCTGCTGAAGGATACATGCTTATGAGCAAAATGGTCTTCCGTTTACCTTAGTGTTGTTTGTATATTAGAGTTTACCCTCTATTTCTCACCATCAGATTATTTAATAATCAATTTAATTTTAGTAAAGTTTCACCTTAGTACTCCTAGAAATTAGAGGAAAATATTGCTTACATTCATTTGCTGTGTTCCACAGACAGAGTACACAGCAAAGGTAGAAGATAAAGGATCAATTCTTATGGATCTCATAGTTCTAAGCTTTTAAGGCTGTCTTATAGAAACTTTGTAATTATTGTGGGTAATCTTGCAGAAAATTAAATGTTGAGTTTGCATATGTGAACAAGTTTGGACTATTTTGCTCACCATAACTTGCTAGTGCCAAGCATCTCACTGTTCCTGTGGGACTCTGGGTTTCAGTTTACTTCTAGTAAAATGCTATTTGTGGCGTAAGTGAAATCCTTGGTGTGGGCATATCATCTCACATTTGAGGCATATTTTAGAGAACTTATGTCTATAATTCATTCATCTATTTCAAAATGGCTCCAACTAGTGATTCTCAGTTAGGGGCAATTTTGTCCCCCAAGGGACATTTTGGCAACGTCTGGAGAGATTTTGGATTATTAAGACTGGGAAGAGGCTGCCACTGGCACCTAGTGAGTAGAGCCCAGGGATGCTGCTAAAAACCATTCAGTCCACAGGGCATTCCCCCTCACAACAAGGAATTGTCCAGCCCCAAATGTCAACAGTCCCTAGGTGGAGAAGCCCTGCTTTAGACATTTACAAAGTTTAAAAGGTAAGAGAGAAAGTATGTAGCTTAAATATTTTAATCTTTTTTAAATGGCTGCTTTCATAATTAGAATTCTCCCCGTGGGATATAGAAGACAGATGAAAACTACAAACAAGCCACATATTTGCTTTAAAAATATTTGGCATGTAATATGTGTGTTGTGGCTAATCGAGCCACATTCAACAATACCAGCACAACCATATCAATAGCTATGACTTATAGAGAGCTTACTCAATGTACCAGACACTGTTCAGAGTGACTGTCCACATGTTAACTCAGTTATTCCTCAAAGCAGCTCCACTGGGGAGGAGCAATGACTGTGCCCTTCAGTTCTGGAGTGTGTAGGAATATGGTGAGCTCCCGACAGAAAATGTAAGGAACAGGGTAATGACAACACAATACTTGGAAATTGGGAGGCTTTATTTTTCTAAATGCCCCTAGTTGCTCAAGCTTTTTTTCTATAGTGTTATGATTGCAAAAGTGCTTCTCTGGGAAATGAAGACTGCCATCATAAAGTAGGTTTATATTTGTTTCTAGAGGGAGAAAAAGAAAATGATTATGTAACTCTCACTTTGCCAGTTCTGCACCTGATCCCATGCATGTCTGCCTTTCCCTCCCCAAAAGCCATATGTGACTGAACTGGTCTTCAGGTTCTGTGTAAATGACAGACAGTATCCAGTGTGGCTCAGCCTTGTAAATCCGAACTGGCAAGTTCCACCTGTGACTGTCACCTTCTGGCTGACTCTTTTCCAAGCCTCCTCCTGAGCATTTTCAGAAGGGAAGTGAGGCTGTCCTTTAAGATTTCATCATCAGGGTGGGTCAGACCCTCTGACACCTCATGTTTGGAAGAGAAATAGGTAAAATTTCTCTAAGCAAGCCTCATGGGAGAGTCTCCAAGAGCACCTTTAACAATGGAATTTCCCCTAGAAATGCCACATCTAAAGTCATATTCCCAGTGGAGATTTCTATGGGAATTGAGAAGTTAACTAGATTTGCTGTTTTCACACCTGCTCAGGGTTTTGAGTCTAGGGAATTAAGTTTGTCATAGCTAGACATTTTACCTTTGCCAAACCAGTCTATTGTATTAAACCTAAGTTGCCATCAAAAACCAGAAAGGAAAACATCACAAATCACTAGAAATATATCAGCATTCTGAGCAGCAGAATTTATGGGGCATTAATGGATATCCTAGGCTATTTATCTTTCCAGTAGCAGTTGAAACACCTCTGCCTTTTTCTTACTATAACAGGGCTTCCCATCAAGGAGTTATAGAGCCCCCAGGCCTGGTACTTGAGTCAGAGAAATGTGGCATTCTCACATTTGTTTTGGGGTGTTAGAGGAGGGACTGTCATTTCTTTCGCTTCTTCTTTTTGTCCCTATTTCTTCCTCATTAAAAACCCCAAGTAAAACACAGTCAGGATATATTCAGGTTTAGGAGTTTATACAGGGTCTGGCATAACCAGGGTAGGGTAGAGAGTGGAATAGAAAGAGACCCGTTTCCCATGTTCTTTATCCCCTTCTGATTCAAAAGACAGCATCTTTCATTTGTTCATAGCAGGCTTCCCTGTGCCTACAGGCTGATCTCTACATGCAATTTATTAGTGCAAGTTGTCATACAATTAATAGGGAATGCCTGTATTTTGGACAACTTCTGATATTTTGTACCTGTTATCTGCAGCCTTTTCTCAATCTCCTGGCCTCATTTGCTCTTGTCTTCTGTGGAGGAAAGGCCTGAAATACAGGTGAATTAAACACACATCAGGAAGGACTGCAGCTTCTTTGAGACCTCTCCCCATGGTGTTCTATGGGTCCCTTTGGTAGGGGCACATCTGGGTTCTGCATGTGGCTTTGCCACTTATTAGCATGTGACCTTGGATCAACGTCCTTAATATTGCTCAGCCTCAGTTTCTGTGGTTATAAAATGAATCAAATTATATATGTGTGTGTGTGTATTTTTCATCATTTAGTCTTCATAACATACATATATACTTATATAAACACACATATATACATATTTAATCTTTACAACATGCATATATACATATATGTATATATACACATAACACACACAGAATTTATGTATGTAATGTATATACAACATATATACACATACAATATATACATATATACATATAACATCTGTACAATGTGTATATATACATACAACATATATATGCATGTTGTGCAGATTAATGAAAAATACATATACTAAACCCTTATGCTTCGTATATTTTACAAATGTATATAGTGTGTGTATATATATACATTTACTGTGTGTGTGTGTGTGTGTGTGTGTATATATTTATTTATTGTATGTGTTTATATAGTGAAGATTAAATTACTTATACAAAGCGCCATAGGGTTTAGTAGTTTCTGGAAAATAGGTGCATATTACTGGAGTCCTCAGAAACTTGCTTCAGTCTTTACCTTTCTAAGAAATGTAGCCTGAGAACCACAAATGTTGAATCACCATTGTACTCATTAAAATGCAGATTTTATGTCTCTACCCCAACACTTAGAGTAAGACTCTCTAGACATTGGGATCTAGTAACTGGTGTACTTAGAAGATGCACTCCAGAGTTTGATGATGTCTGGGTCAGCTGGTCTCTCTTCACACCCCCTCTCCCCCCCCCCCCCCCCCCTTTCCCCCCCCCCCCCCCCCACACACCCCACCCCATGATGCTCTTTCTCTCCTGCCACAGGATAGCTTAATCCAGAGAACTTCAACTCCTCTAGTTGGAGGCTCTTCCTACCCAGGCAGAGTCTGTCTTTGAGCCTGTTAACTCACTATCCCAGTTTATAAGCAGCCCTTTTTATGGTAGGCCCCACATGGTTGGGTAACCTAACTGATGTGATAATGAGGACGGACTAAAGGTCACGAGATTGTTAACATGTGTGAGGAGATTGTAGGCTTAGCCTATCAGGTGAGGGAAAGGTTAGCGCTCCAACTGTCTCCACACTTCAAAGCATGTAGCTAGTTTGCTGCACTAACTTAATTATCTGTGCTATTGATATCATTGAGGAACGTATCTATACCCCCGGATACTGTTACTTCGCAGTAGGAGATAGCAGGAGGTGGCTTGTTCAGTTGCCAACTTCCTAAAATGCTTTTGAGAGTCAGCTGGGTTGCTTAGTCCTCTCTTGCTCTTGGATTAAATGTAAAAATAACTATGTAAAGCATATCAGCCCTCTTTTCCCTGTCTGCTGAAACTGCAATCTCCTATGCTTTTTCTAGAACCCATTAAATAGGGAGGAGGAGGAGGGGAAGGGTAACAATATATAAAACCCCGAAGCCCCAGATCAGATATTCTCCCAGAATGGATCTGCTGTGAGATCTCAACGGAGGTAGAAAACAGCTGGTCACATAGGTACATAATAGAGTTCCTTCTTGATTATTTAAGAGCTGATGAAGTAGCATGCACCTTATCCTGGTTTTCATGATTCTTCCTGCTCTCTGTAGCCATATTAGTTTTATTGCCATCTTCACTGGAATCCTGGAAGCGAAAGAAATACGACACAAACCAGGTGATGTTTTCATTTCTAAGTCGTAAAAGTGTTTGATGTTAAGAAACATTTGAAACCATAGACGGAAGGGAGGTATTTGTCTCTACCTGGTTTTCACTGAACTAAACCGGCCCCGTTCTGGTTACCACAAAACCAGTAGTGCTGGTTGCAGAGGCTTGCCAAAGGGAACTTCAAGCTCTGACACTCCTCTTTGGTTTCAGCTCTTGAGAACAGATTTTTTTCTCTGCCAGATGTTGCTTTAATTTCCTACCTCCTCACAAGGAGTGTTTTTGTGTGAGTGTGCCTGAGTTGTGGACATTATTTTGGAGCAGCTGATTCTGTTGACTTTTCTAGAAGCGCTGTGATCTCAAATGTTAAAGAGACAGGATTACCCAAACCCCTCACTGCACTGAAATTGAATACAGTGCCCTGTTCTTTGACACTGAGATGTGCCCTGCTGTTGTAAAGCTAGGGTGTTTAATAGGCAGAGGCTAGTAGAGAAATTTCCAGCTTTTCATCCTTCTCACCCTTATAAAGTCTCTCACGTGGTATATCATCGCTTTTAAAACATGGTCATTTTAATGATAAAAATGCTATGGAGAGAGTGCCAGAGTGTCACGCAAAACCAGCTGCGGCATCCTGCGTGACATTCCAAATATTAATACAAATAGAATTAATTCACACACCAGGGATGTCTCAGGAATCCATTTTAAGTTGGCACTTAACTTGGGCTTGAGATTTCCCTGTGACTGCCCATGTTGAAAAATGTTTGCTAAACAAGGCAGTGCTGGGCTGCTCTCGATCTATAAATTCACTCAAACTAATTCGTTAATGAATGCTTGATTTTAACTAGAAGCAAATATGGGTTAAAATGTAGATGAGTGTTTCATGTTGTTGGTGAGCGGTGAGGTATTTTGCAGGTGTCATACCTGGCACAATACTCTGAATTTATCTTGTTTTATTTTGAGGAAAGCACATAGATGATATATTTATCATTAGTGGATTATTTAATTGCGTAATTTCTTACTTCATTAAGGATTTACTCAAGGTTTTTAAATATATCTGATTTGCAGATACAGTGAAGAGGAGGTATCTTGGCATTAAATTTAGATCGTGGCAGTGCATACACTGGACAAAAGTAAGACATTCTATGTCTTTCTAGTTCTCCCCTGGCCTCGTCTTTCTATTTCTGCACAGCGAATTTAATAAAGAAACTATCTTGGAGTAATAATTCCTACAAGCCCTGGACATTCCTTTGGGGGAAGAGGACTGACCTTTTCCTGTTTTTAATAAAACCTCTGTGAATTTGGGCTTACCTCCTCTATAGTCCACTGCTACTGTCTTTTTATTCCATATTTAAGTGTGGGGAGAGCCCATTTATATCTTTCGAACTGGAAGCATGAAAGCAGTCCTAGGCAAGATGGCTCCTGTGAGGTTTGCATTACTCATGCCTGTTAAATTTAGTACTTATTTACATGCATTTAGCTATTTTGATACGTATTCTCTCTCTCTTTGGTGGCTTAAATTTTGTTATCTATTTGCGATTTCATACTCCACCTCTTTCTAAAGGAACTGGGAAGGTAATGCTTTTGTAATATGGGGTTGAATTATGCTCTGGGGATAGGCAGGTTGTTTTATCCTAACTGTGACATGGGCAATTTTAAAAGCTTCATTTTTGTCTTTGGCTTGAACAAGGAACATTTTACACATTGTTAACTCCCACTGGATAGATAATTTGGAAGGGAAGAATTTAAGACCTTTTTTTGGGGGGGGGAAAAAAGAACAAATCTACAAGATCCCTTATGATTGTTCTTTGTGGTCACTAAAAGTATTTAACATACTAAATAAAAAAGATGACCCGGGAAAGTTTAAAATATTTCAAAATAGAATAATGGGTCTGAAGTAGTTATTTCTAAGGAATATCTTCGCCTCACTCTCAAGAATATTCCTGTACATTTGTTTTGAGCGTTCAGGCACCAGGAATTCTCAGAGGAATTTATTGTCTTCTATCTCTCTATCTAGTGTTCAATGTTGTTTTTATTTTATTACTCAAAGCTGACTTTTTTCTTCTGGGTCCTAGCACATTCTCTGAGAAATGGAGGAATTTAGATGCTTGAAAAGGCAAAAATTTTAGGATAAACAATTTTATATGCATGGCACAAGTGAGCAAGTTTCTATTAAATCGCAATAAACAGTGTTAAGGTGGCTTAATACACAAATGTGGCACCAACCCATCACTCTTCACCTGCCTGATGCTGCTTGTATAGCCGCGGTTTCTTTTGCATCATATTTCTCTAGCTCTCTCATTTTAATTACACAAATAGGAGAATCAGGTAAACGGTGGAGATATTAAAAAGTTCAGAGGAGGGGCCTATTGGGGGCTGGGGGACTAGGGGAGGGGTAGAATGGGATTGAGGGCTAGGGGAGGGATAGCATTAGGAGAAATATGTAATGTCGATGACAGGGTGATGGATGCAGCAAACCATCATGGCACGAGTATACCTATGTAACAAACCTGCATGTTCTGCATATGTACCCCAGAACTTAAAGTATAATTTAAAAAATATATAAAAATGCTGGGTGCAGTAGCTCATACCTGTAATCCTGGCACCCTGGGAGGCCGCGGTCAGGAGTTTGAGACCAACCTGACCAACATGGAGAAACCCCATCTCTACTAAAAATACAAAATTAGCTGGGAGTGGTGGCACACACCTGTAATCCCAGCTACTGTGGAGGCTGAGACAGGAGAATTGCTTGAACCCGGGAGGCAGAGGTTGTGGTCAGCCAAGAGTATGCCCTTGCACTCCAGCCTGGTAACAAGAGCGAAACTCTGTCTCAAAAAAAAAAAAATTTATATATATATACACACACACACACACACACACACACACACACACACACACATTAAAAATATATATTTTACATATATGTATAATATTTACAATATGTATATTTATAAAATATATATATATATAATATATATATAAAAGAAGTTCAGAGGAAAGGGGGAGTTGCTGGACTCATGAAATCTTTTAAGAGGATCGACATTATTCTCCAAATTAAATACCACTTTGCAAAGACATTTGTGAACCTTCACAAGATGACATCAATCATGATTGCTAGCATTCTTTTTTACTTCAACCATGTGCTTTACATTGTCTTCTCAGTACAAGATTGGATGGCAGTGAGAGACTCAGTCTTTTAAAAATATATATTTTTGTAATTAAAACACAAATAGAGAAATCCACATGAATACAATGCGTGGCCTAGTATATTGTATGTTTATATATTGTACTAATGTTGTATAAGTCTATACATATATGTCTGTTACGTATGTATTGTATGACAGCCAGGACAAGAGATAGAATTTTGCCACCTCCAAAACCCCTTCACATGCTTTACCCACTTGTAGTCCTTTGTATCCCTCATAAGTAATCATGATTCTATTGTAATAATAATTTCTTTATATTAAAAAAATTACATTTATCACCCAGTGTGTATCCTCCAACACTAGACTGGAACCTAGTCTTGCCCATTTAAAAAAATGGCATGTCCTTTAACTATCTTTTAATCATTAAGTTCCTCCTTAATACCTTTTATTTCCTTACAATTTAGCTATTGAGGGACCATAGGCGTTTGACCGGTATAGTTCTTCAGAGCCTGAGTTGAGTATATTATGTACTCACAGTGCAGTTCAATATGTTCCTCTGACCCCCTGCATTTCCTGCAAATTGGTACCTGGGACTGGATCACACTCAGGTTTGATCCCTTTGGCAAGACTATAGGCGGTGGTTGGCAAGACTATAATCATTATCAAAGCTCAGATAGTTCCACGTAGCCAGCAGGGGCAACTGCAGGTTGGCTCTTGAGTACTTTTGTCACAACCTTAAAAGCCTTTGATAGCTCCCCTGCTGTGGGGCAACACAAGACATTTCAGGCATATCATATACATTTCCTGTCCTAGACCTGAAATCAACCATTTCTGCAAGAAGCTATGTTTTCTTTAGATAAGAAATGTTATTTGAAGACTACACTCTAGGTAGGTGCTAGGGATGCTCATTGGTACTGGGTTGGTCATGGTTTCTTAACATTTGTAGAGGATAGAATTGGGGAGATTTGGAAAAACTATATAAGCTAATAAACTATATATGTAGTTATATACTATAGTTATGCTTTATTATATAATAACCATAGTATATTATATAACATACCATAGTACTATAATATACCATAGTACTATATATTATATAATATACTATGGTATATTAGTATATATAATATATAGTTCACCTGAGCCTGAGTTCAGGCTCACAGTGCAATTCAGTATATTCCTCTGTCCCCTGCATTTCCTGTAAATTGGCACCTGGAAGTGGATCACACTCAGGTTTGATCCCTATGAATATATAGTATTTTATTATATAATATACTATAGTTATATAATTTATTTTGTTCATTTATATGGTTTTTATTATAGCTTTAAAAATTTTTTTGTATTGTACTTTAGGTTCTGGGGTACATGTGCAGATCATGCAGGATTGTTGCATAGGTACATACACGGCAATGTGGTTTGTTGCCTCCATCCCCCCATCACCTATATCTGGCATTTCTCCCCATGTTATTCTCCCCTAACCTCCCCACCCCTCACTGTCCCTCCCCTGGCCCCCCCAGATAATTTATTTTATAGTTTTATATTTTACTTATAGTTTATATTAGTTTATGTTTTATATAGTTTATATCTGCATTATAATATCTATAGTTTATTGTATTACATGTTCTCTGAACTTATGAGTTCTTACTAGTACTCCAATTCCAATTTACTATTACAGAATTTTATTTAGCCTCTTCTGCATTAGTTAGATCTCCCTCCTTCCCAAAAAAATCTGGACCCTCAAGGACACAGGGAATGATAGAATGATAATATTCTAACAGTAATTATGCACAGGAATCTCAAGAGGACAATACTAATACTAGCACTTATGTGATTATTGAAAACATTACAGCTTTTCATTGCCTATGGTTTCCCCCACTTCCTTCATTTTTAAATAGTTATGCTGTATTTACATTGTCGGAGCATACAGACATCAGATACCCTGTTCTCTGTTAGTCCCCTTTAAACTTAAGTCCACAGGTAACTATACGATTAATATTCACCACCAGTCCTTATGCTGATGTTCTGTCTTATTATTTTGATCTGATCATCGGAAGCTCATTCTCTAATACGCTTCTCAGAAAGGACTTATAGGAACAATATTCCCTAAGTTCTTGTCTATATTCATAACAGTTCGTTTGAGTCTTTCACACTTGTAAGTCAGCTTTGCTAGATATGAAACCCCTTTCTTTTTTCAAGTATATTAAGCAGGATACTCTGTTTTCTTCTAGCCTAAAGCATTTGCTTTAGAAAGTCTGATGATAGTTTAATTTTCTTTAGACTATAAACCATGTATTCTTTTTGCTCAGAAATTCAGAGAGTTTACTAGAATATGTCTTGCTGTTGGTCTTTTTTAGGTCAATATTTTCAGATACATGGCACAACTTTTCAATATTATTTCAATTTTTTTGTACTTAGGACATTTTCTTAATTATAGTTGTATTTGTTCTCTTCCCTTGCTTTTTTTGTTCCTAATCTCTTGTTATCCATATGTTCAATTTTCTTTGCCTATGTTCACTATTTTTTTTCTCTTAATTCAGGGGTGGCCAATCTTTTCGCTTCCCTGGGCCACACTGGAAGAATTGTCTTGGTCCACACATAAAATACACTAACACTAATGATAGCTAATGAGGTTAAAAAAAAAAAAAAGAAACCTTGCAAAAAAAATCTCATAATGTTGTAAGATATGAATTTGTGTTAGTCCACATTCAAAGTCATCCTGGGCCACACGCAGCCCACAGTCTGTGGGTTGGATAAGCTTGTTTTAAATCTTTTTTATCTCTTGATTGCTTTTTGAGTTTGTAGTTTTCTTCCTTTTCACCTTTTATATTTATTAATAGATTTTCTGTTCTGTTTTTTTTTTTCTAGTTTAGTTGACATTTCTGAGGTTTTTCTTTTATTTAAAATTATTTTTTTCAGTCCTGCTGCCTTATTTATGAACTTTTCTAATCAGATGGTAGTGTTCTTTGGTAGCTTGTATCATTTATTAATGTATTTAAGTTTCTTTTGAAATTATAGGTTACAGCTTAAGCATGCTTTTGTTTGTTTGTTTTTTTGGAGATGGAGTCCCATCTCTGTCACCCAGGCTGAAGTATGGTGGCTCAACCTTGACTCACTGCACTGCCTCCCAGGTTCAAGTGATTCTCTTGTCTCAGCCTTCTGACTAGCTGGGATTACAGGCATGCACCACCACGCCTGGATAATTTTGTATTTTTAGTGGAGACGGGGTTTCACCATGTTGGCCAGTATGGTCTCGAACTCCTGACCTCAGGAGTTCGCCTGGTCTCCCAAAGTGCTGGGATTACAGGCGTGAGCCATCGTGCCCAGCCTCAGCATGCTTTTATTGTCTCTAGGGATGTTATTCTGCTCCTTATTCTATTTTGTAATTATAATTATTTTCTATTGGATTTGACCTTGACCTTGATACTATTCCATTGTTCATTTTTATGTGAACTTAATTTTTCTGACGTTTTAGAATGAGATACGATTCAGGAAATCTCATTAACTTTATAGAACTTCCTTTTCATGTATGTGTAGTATTTTTAACATATGGTAGATATGGTAGATGCTTCCTGAGAGTCCCTGGCTGTTTTCTTCTCAATCGCTTTGGCCAAGACCTTCTCTCTCTTTAGACTCTGTTGTGTCTCAAGTGTGAAGCTGCTCTCAGCAGTTTCTCATTGGTGGGGACTCATGCTGGAAGGGTGCCTGGTGGCTGCACAGTTCATGAGGAGTAAACTACTCCATCTCCCTCAGTCCTGCTTCCCATGTGACCCTTGTACTCAGGTGGTAAAGAGGATAAAACCCCTCCCAGTGATAGCTGTTGTTTCAAAGTGGCCCACTGAACTTGCCAGTGAGCACTGTTAGCTCTTCTGGGTTCTCTTGTTCTCAGGTCCATAGATACCCATTGTTTCCTTCGTCTTCCCACCCAGGTGCTGATTCCATGCAGAATTTCTGGCTGTTGATGGTTTGTCCCATTAACTTGCATTTTGGGGTTCAAGAGGAAATTTTGTCTCATAGTTTTGTTTTAAATGTTGCCCGGGATTTGGGGTTTTGTTATCTAGTTGCTCCATTTGTGTAGTAGTCAAGCACTTGGGAGGCTGAGGAGTGCAGATCATGAGATCAGGAGTTTGAGACCAGCCTGGGCAGCATAGGGAAACCCTGCCTCTACTAAAAATAGAAAAATTAACTAGGCATGGTGGTGTGTGCCTGCAGTCCCAGTACTCAGGAGGCTGAGCAGGAGAATCGCTTGAACCTGGGAAGTAGAGGTTGCAGTGAGCCGAGATCGTGCCACTGCACTCCAGCCTGGGCAACAAAAGCGAAACTTCATCTCAAAAATAAAAAGATCGAAAAATTATTCTTCCATCATTGCCAGCATCTTTCCAGAATTCCCCCTACCCTCATAGTATTGTAAACTGTGTCCTTTTTGTTTAGTGGTGTACATCTGAGAAACAGCAGCCCAGGAGAACGGAATGTAGCCTGGGCCCACAGAAGGGCTTTATTCTGGTCCCCTGAATACAATCTCAATGGCACCATGTTCTAGACAACTCTGCCAGTCAGCCCAGAAGTAGAAAAAGTCTTGTATAGTTTTGCTTTTGTTTTAGTATAAATTATTTCCTTTAATAAACATGAATTTCTATTTATAACCCAGACTTCTTCCAGAAATAAATATATGGTGACCCATACATATAACCACAATGACAACAAGTAAAATGTAATTAATAATATCTGGTTGAGTGCATTGGTCAAAGTAGACTAGCTGCTGAAACAAACACCCTGATCCTTTTGGTGTCTTAAAGTATTTCTCACGTACGCCACAGTCTAACATGGACTGCAGGGTTTGGTGAGTAGGCTGTTCTGCTCCACGTAGTTATTCAGGGACCCAAGGCCATCTTCAAGGGCCTCACAGTTGGAATCACTGGGAGAAAGAGAACATGGAGAATCTCCAGGAAGGATTTTAGGGACCAGAGTTGTTAAACATATTATTCACCCATGTTCCACTGGCCAGAGTTCTGTCATGTAGACCTATCTGACAGCAAGGGAAGCTGGGAAGGGCAGTGTGGCTGTGTGCCCAAGGAGAAAGGGAGATAGAGTTTGATGAGCCTAGGATCTGCTATAGCAAGGAAATGGGACAAGAAGAGAATAAAGGAATATTTTACTAGAGTAGAGAGGGCATTTCACCCAGAAAATGACTGTGTAGACATCTGGGTGTGGGGGAGAGGACACTGATTTTGGAAAACTGAAAGAATTGTAGTATGGTTGGAGTTTCAGATGATCTGAAAAGGAGACTCCGGTGGCTTCATGTCATGTAAATGTACCTGAGAGTGATAAATTAGGTAAACCCTTAGAATGACCCTGTGTGGCAGACACATCTGAATGGGGAATCCAGAAGTGGCCAACCTGGAAATTCATTCTTTGTCTATAAGGAACATCTGAACCCCAGCCTATCACATGGAAAACAGGCTGTACAGGGGATTGAAGCCCTGAGTTTTGAAATACATGAAGATTGCCTGGCGGAGGTCGTTAAGGAGAGGGTGTTGAGTGGCAACGTTGTATAAAGTGCATGCTGTTTGCAAGTGGCTACAGTTTTTTCCCGCTCAGCCTGCCACTGGGCTGTAAGAAAGTGGGTATCTTCTCCAGCTCACTGCCACTGGACTGTTTCTGTACGTCAGGTGGTTCTGCTGTACAGCCTGTCACAACTGGACTCTCTCCCCTCTAAAATTCCCTAATGAAACCCCACGTCTTGTTTATTGGCTCTGAGTCTTTCTTTTGCATCTTGAACCTCGTGCCTTCCCTATTGAGGTTAATAGGGGTTCAGCACGACACCTCATAAGAAAGGCCTTGCCTATTGTCTAAGGATTCTAAACCTTATCATGCATGAAAAATAGGGCTATTGGTGGTTGGTCAACAAGGCACTGACATAATCAGATTTGTGTTTTTGAAAGTTAATTCCAGCCCCTATTACCAGCAGTGTCTCTGAAATTCCAGAAGAAACCCATTCTGAAGCTTTCTTGATCGCTCACCTAGTCATCCAAACCCAGGAAAAACTGAATTCACCTCTGCCTGTGCCCATCTAAATCATGCTTACTTGGTAGGCTCCCATTAATGTGCTACAATCACAACCAGAGTCTGCAGTGAGTTCTATAAATTCAGACTGGAAATGTAATTTCAGATCTCACAGGGCCTGTGTTGTTTCAGTGATATTATAATCAATGACCGTAGCTCCCTTTGAAGCTCATAAAGTGACCTCTTTTGACATTGATTTCTCATCTGTTTTTTTCTGTGACCTTTCTTCACCTCCTATGTCTCTTTATTTGCTAAGGCATAGTATTTTATTGCTGGGCACCCGTATAATAACCACAGTAGCCATACATTTAGCTTTGTTCAGGTCATTACAACCTAAATAGACACAGTTGTGGCAAGATCTAGTCCCAGGAACTGGTGTTGCAACCTTCTCGGAGGGAGACTGTTTTTCTTCCACTAGGAGATACTGAAGTATGCTGTTAAGTAGTCTTTGCTTAGACTGGCATCTAGGAAGATTGTCACACATATTTTGTCATTTCTTTTGAGTCAATCCTCAAATTGAGGAAATCTCAGAAAATGATCACAAGTAGTATACCAAATCTCATATGGACATTTCCAAGACATTTCTGAGTCTTGGTATTAATAAAAGCCCATATAAGGTTAAATGGGAAGGCAAATGAAATGTGCCTCTTCCTTAGAAAAGTGTGTGGTTTGTTGGGCATTTTTGTTCCCCCCAATATGACCTTTAGAAGAGAGCATGATCGATAGCCTATTGGATCGTCTCTAGTCTGGCTGTCAAGTACAGGAGGGGGAAGTTGAGAGATTTTGATGAAAAACAACTGAAATGGCTCAGTGCAAACTTAGTAGAAAAATACTCATGTTTTGTCAATAGTTTCCAGAAACTTCCTAAGCACCTGACATACAATGGGCTTTTTCATTGTGGGCATCTGCTGCCTTTGCCTAGCTCAACATTCCAGTGAGGGTTTTTTTTTTTTTCAGAGCTCAAAACCAAACATGTCAGCAGTAAGCAGCCACCCAGCTTTGTAAAGAATGCCACGGCTGACAACTTCACAGCTGCTGAGGAATTGACTGAGCCTTTCTTGTAAAGTAGTACCATACACAAGAGCCTTTGTGCCATTGGGACCCACCATGGAGTTTCCAAATGCCCTTACTCCTGGAAAAATGTGCCAACCCCTTCTTCCCATGTTGCCCCCATGTCTGGTGATAATGACCATGACGATAGCAGCCCTTTGGTGGCTGGCAGAAGAACACAAAGGGACTCTTCTTCTGCACTATCAGGGTAAAAAACAAAACAACCACCACATTTTAGGAACAAGCCAATAATTTATTTGTCATGCCATGCAAATTATTTGGAACATAAGAAATCATTTTGGTAACATTCAATTTTTGGAATTAATATTTATCCTTGAATAATCTATGGACATCTAATGACCAAAACACAAGTGACATAATTTTTCTACAGCATTTGGAGATTTTGGTTTTCCAACTTCATTATGGCACGCATTTCTTTTCTTTTCTTATTTCTTTTTTTCCCTTTGGGATGGAGCCTCGCTCTGTTGCCCAGGCTGGAGTGCAGTGGTGTGATCTTGGCTCACTGCAGCCTCTGTCTCCCAGGTTCAAGTGATTCTCCTGCCTCAGCCTCTTGAGTAGCTGGGATTACAGACACACACCACTATGCCCAGCTAATTTTTGTATTTTTAGTAGAGACAGGGTTTCACCATGTTGGCCAGTTTGGTCTCAAACTCCTAGCTTCAAGTGATCTGCCTGCCTTGGCCTCTCAAAGGGATTACAGGCATAAGCTACCATGCCCAGCCTTTTCTTTCTGGGTTTTTTTTTTTTTTTTTTTGAGATGGGATTTTACTATGTTGTCTTGGCTGGTATCAAACTTCTAGGCTCAAGCAATCCTTCCACCTCAGCCTCCCAAGTAGCTGGGATTATAGGCATACATCATTGTGTCTGGCAAAGGATATGCAATTTTGGTGTGACCAAGGAAGAATGAATGAAGGAAGTTGAAAACAAGGTACCTCTGGGTCTCCATGTCCATCTTTAGGTGGTCTATTTATTTTCATCAAAGCTCCTATGATATGTCAAGCCCTCTTAGTGATTAAGGGTGACTAGTCCATGGACTCTGGCTGGAAGATGCAAGATTTCTTAACCAGCTTCCCCAGACTGCCTCTGAGAAACCACTTAAGGAATACTCTGCTGTTGTTAGTGACATTAGCCAGATTGCAGTCCTCATTATCCTTCACCCCAACAGGAAGACAGAAGCAATCCTCTTCTAAAAGTGCTTGCTTTGGGAGGCCAAGGCGGGCAGATCACCTGAAGTCAGGAGTTAGAGACCAGCCTGGCCAACATGGAAAAACTCCGTCTCTAATTAAAAAAAAAAAAAAAAAATTAGGCATTGTGGCAGTCACCTGTAATTCCAGCTACTCAGGAGGCTGAGGCAAGAGAATCACTTGAACCAGGGATTTGGAGGTTGCAATGAGCCGAGATCATGCCATTGCACTCCAGCCTGAGCAACAGAGCAGGACTCCATCTAAAAAAAAAAAAAAAAAAGTGCTTATTTGGTTTTTGACTAGCAGTTGTCCCTTTGGAAGTCTCGAAATGTTCAGTCAAGTCAAGGGAAACTTTTGGTTCCTTTCAAGAACTCTTGGATATTTTGTTAAAGATGTTATTAAATTTCTGATTCTGAACACCTAGGTCTCTCTTAGATCATTTTAGAAAGATGGGGAGTGAGACAGAATAACATTCTAACATGAATGCAATATGTGGTTACTACTCAAGCTATAATAAAGAATTCATGTGGAATGATTTACAGATGGAGATTCTTTTGATGTTGATGCGTTTAGTCACTACGAAACCTGCCCCGGCATCTGCTTCAGGCTTGCCCAAAGTGCCTTTGGATACATGGAGATCATTTTCTGCACCAAATCTTAAAGTTGATCTGTTTTGAATCATCTCAATTCATTCTGTGGCACTTCTGCTGAAGTTGCAGTGACACTTTCTTTGTAGTTTTAAAGTTCAGTCTCAAAATCTAAGGTGTAATTCCATTTTGCATTCTCAGTATGTCTTCCTTTACCCCTTGAAGTAATGCTGATCGAGTACTTCATCCAAAGTGATTTCTATGCTCTTGCCATTCTTATTTTCACAGAACCTTTGTGTATTTCATAAATGGGAAATAGGCTGAGTGTAGTGGCTTGTGCCTGTAATCCCGGCAACTTAGCAGGCTGAGGTAGGAGGATTGCTTGAGCCCAGGAGTTTGAGGTCAGCCTGGGCAACATAGCAAGACCCTGTCTCTAAAATAAATAAATAAATATCTGGATGAGGTATTGTGAGCCTGTGGTTTCCAGCTACTCAGGAGGCTGAGGTGGGAGGATTGCTTAAGCCCAGGAATTAGAGGCTGCAGTGAGCTATGATTATGCTACTACACTCCAGCCAAGCCAACAGAGTGAGTCTCTGTCTCTAAAAAATGAAGTAGAGAATTGGGAGGGCGGAATAGGACTCCAGATAGGTTAAATTGTTTTGCATTCGGCTGTTTATCTATTTAAAAGTATGGTCAGGCCATAACCCAGGTATCTTGTCTCTCAGGCCAACTCCTATTCCATATGGCTCATTTCTCTCTCACCTCTTAATACAGAAAATGGAACAGTGATTCTTTCTGAAACATAAGTAAAGGCTGGCCCATGCCAGTGGGCATGCATTGACTCATCATCATTGCCCTTTTAATCGGAGGCTGTAGCAGATGGAAAATTATTTGGATGTTGCAGTAACAGCAAAAATAATGTTGGCTTACTCTCAGCATTTGCCTGGAGAAGCCCAAGAAGCCTGTTTCTTATAATTAGAAGGTGCATGTGAACTTGAACAGCAGGACACAGTCAGCCATTGTTAAGCATTAACTGATTCACCTTTTAGAAGTGACAAGTGAAGGATCAGCCATAGGTTGCCTGGAGCTTTCTTCAGGATAATACCCAAAGGGAAACCCTCTTAGGTTCAAGCCAATAATTATCAAATGACCCAGTCTTACAATCCCCCTGCCCCCACCCCCGGCCCCATTATCCAGTCCCTCTGCTCTTGTCTCAGAACCAACTGCTGACTTCAGCTTCCTGGCCAGTACCAGGCCTTAGATCCTGGATATGAAATAAGGAGGAAAAAAGTCTTTCACAAAACCTTTCTTCCTGATTTCATTTTTCCCTTTGTCAGCCTATATGCATGCATGCCTTAAAAAAGATTCCTCTTTCCACCTTGGAGTCTGTTCTGTTCACTGAGTCCTTCCCACACCTGGTTATTTCTAACCTGAATGGCCCAAGCAATGTTCCTTGACCAGAGCAGTCATCTAAAACTCAACTATTTTTATCATTTGGAGCCCTAGAAGGGTATTCTAATAGCGGCTACTGGCATTCAAGGCCAAGTAACACAGTGAGCTGGGTTCTGGCTGCCCCCAGACTTAGTTTAGTGGTTCATTTATTTTGGTGAGAGTCTATCTGCTATGACCATTTATAAACAAACACAATAAGGAAAATGCAGTGGCTAAGAGAACAGAGGAGATGTGATCCAAGTCTCAATTTGGGTATTGGATGGCCTGAGCTTTCTCCTACTACCCTGTAAATTTTGCTCTTTCAATCATAAGGTCATTCTGAGAGTACTGACTATTGGAGATTACCATTGTGTCAATTGATTCTCAGTCACCTGCGTCTCTATGTAGCTTCTTATGAACAGGAGGAGAGGCTTAGCTTTCTCGCCAGCAGCTTCCAGGTGCTGAGGCTTCAGTCTCCTCAAACCGCCTACAGAATGTCTGGCTCCTCTTGTTCAAATTCGAGTTGTCCACAGATGACCTAAGACCTCAGACAATAAAGCTGCACAGGCTATGTGGTCTCTCCCATCTAATAGAAAATAATGTAGTTTTTCTGGAGAAGGGCTATATTTTATCAAGATCTTTCTCATGTGTAACCTAATTTTTGTTGGACTGCATCTCGTTTTACTACTTCAGCAACTTCACTGGGCCAAAGAATCCATTTATTAAGCTCTGTTGCCAGAAGTTCTTTTTCACCCCCCTGGCTCAAATATCTTGGCACATCACTGTAGATGATCCTTGAGGTCCAGTCAGAGGATCACATAGGTAAGATTGCCTTCTAATAAGGTTCTTTGACATCTCAGTTATTAAATTCCCTTGAATGGAATTCAAACACGTCTGACTTACAGTGATGTTTGCTCCACGTGGATAATACCATAAATCTTCTGTTGTGACGTGTTCTCATATTTCTGCTCCTGTTCATAGAGGTACTTATTTTACTTATGCAGAATGACGCCATCTGTATCTCAGAGCTAAGCCCTTTTCATCCAGTCTTCCCAAATGGGAGCAGAGAAGACCAGCTGCTTTCACCTCACTTTCTGCTCCATTCTGGCTCACTTTCTTTTCTTGTGGCCTCTTTCTTCTGGCTGCCAGAAAAGCTGCTGTTGACTTCTCACGAGTGGCACTGGCTGGCCTCCCTGGATTGGAACCAATTCTAATGCAGCCGGTGGTGCTTGGAGCTCAGGCTGCAACCATGTGCCAAGACATTGGGTGGAGGGCCCTGCCCATCGGGGAGATCATGAGTGCCCTACACAGGGAAAGTGCTGACACTCACCTCTAGATCTTCTTGACAGTTCTGATGGACACACAAGTTATTCTTTCCTCTTCCAGTCTCTGCTATATGACTGCCTTATTGCCTTCTCAGAAGAAATCCAACAGTTTCTTCCCTTGATAGGAATAGTATTTCATCTCTTTTCCCAGAAGCCTTACTACCTTTAGTTATCCTTTGGTTTCAAAGAGAGATGATTCTTGGTTCTGTGACTCATAAGTCAGCAATTACCAAATGATTTCTTGCAGATACCAATTCTGTAAGATGGAGAAAAGTGCACCCCAGGCAAATAGGTTTAGGAGACTGTGCTGGCTTCATTCTGTTTCGTGGAGATTCACAGTAGCATAGTAAAGGCTCTGAGAATTCCTATACTCAGAAAATTAGTTTGTGTAACCAAGAATTTTTCAGAGATGAAAATCCTAGTCAAGAAAGTCTTGTCTAAGGAAGAAATAGCTGAATTCCATATTGAACGATGAATAGAATTTGGAGTGAAGGAGGAGCTTTGGAGATAGTATGTTGTGTTGAGAGAATGTTAGCTTGAGAAACTCTGAGGAGACCATGATGGCCGATGCACTGGAGTGACAGAGGAGTTAGGCAAGGCAGGAGGTGGTGTAGGAGAGGAAAGGCGGGCCTGATTATGAAGGGCTGATTGGCCACATGAAGGATTCTGATCACTATCCAATGGACAAAGGAAGACACGGGAAGTGTTTTTACAACCTGTACTGTATAGGTCAATGTGCATTGTCAAAACCCACTGTGGCTACAAGTTGTGAGCAGATAGAGTGGGGCTAGGGTATGTTGCAGAGTTGAAAATTTACTTACACTATGCTAAGGTGTGGCGTATAAAGAAAATGTAGGCGTCTTCATTTTCTATGGCTAATCTGATTTTCCTCTTAAGTTCTGACTCCAGTGGGTAGCAGGGAAATACATTGTATCCTAGTCTCTTCCAGATTCAGTTACTCTCCTTTCCTTTAAGATGGCTCATTTCAGGAAACTTCTTAGTCAACAATTATCCATCCAGTTAGAATGCGAGAGCTTCTTGTGCCTGTGGCCTTGGTGGAAGGGGAGCTGGTTTCTGCACAGGAGTGTTGGGGTGACTTCTGGGTCCTCACTGCTGCCCCTTATTGTTGGCCTGGTCATGCAGCCCTGCCTCCATTTGCAGCTGAACTCTGTAGCTGCTGAACTCAATGTCTGTTCTATTTCAGCTAGATTGGGGCCTGCAGTCCTCTCTGCGGCCTCATTGCTCCTGAGCTCTCTCTATCACTATTGCATCATGGCTGTCTGAAGTCTGGTTCCGTGTTCCATCTGGAAGCCAAGAGAATACCATCTACTCTGCACCTCTCAGCCCAAGCCCTTTGTGGCCTCTCTAAGCATACTGTCAGTGACTGCCCTTGCCCTTCCACTGAGCACATAAGACCTCCTAGATCCTACTGTACCACCATGAATGCAAAGGAACAACTGGGAAGCTACTCACGCTTACCATCTGCTAACTCGTGTTTCCTTTCACCTTTACTCTGGGCGGCTTTAGTTAGGGAGGACCCCGAAGGACAGACTCAGATAGGAAGGAGAGAAAAACTCTTCAGATGCCACCTGATCCAGCACTTCAGAGAAGTGAGTTACGACACATATTTCTTGGTCTGCTACAGCTATCTCTGTCCATCTGCTTCTTCCTCCCCTGATACCCTGGCCTGGAAATGTGGGCTACTTTCTTTTTCCTCTAGTTCCATTGCATATTCTCCCTCCCTTGGCCTATAGTCAAATCACTGCAATCCAGTTTAAAAGCCAAAGCACTTAACTATGGGATTAGAATTCCTTTTCTCTCTTTGTACAAAGCCTGGCTTTTGAGGCTTCTGTCTAGCTACGGAGATCAAGCAAGTCAGCTTTGAGACTCAAAGCTGAACAATGTCTTCTTTCTTCTTGGTGATTCCCATCTGCTTCCCCCATTGAGATAACGATCATCATCGCCCAGCTGTGAAAATGGATAGGTGCAACAGAATAGGGTTTAATGCATCTATTTATTATTTCAAAAATATTCTCCCTACTAAAAATAGAAACAAGGTCTGCTGAGAAAGATATTTGTAGCTTGGACTTGAGTGATGACAGTGGGGATGAAGGGAAGTTAATGGATTTGAAAAATATCTAGAAGGTAGAGTTGATAGTACTTGGTGCTTAATTAGACGAGGTGAATTGATTGAATGTGAGAATCCCAAATTTCTGGTTCTTGTGGATGGATGATCGCACCATTTACCAAGACACAAAATACTGGAAAAAGAATTGATTGGGAGGATTAGCTCATTTTTGGACATGCCAAATTTGAAGTTCCTATGAGACATCCAAGTGGAGATATTTAGTAATCAGTAGGACAGTAGGATATACAGATTTATGGCTCAAAAATTGATACTTCTTTAGGAAATCACATCATAATCATAAGATTGGTAGATGAGTATTAAATTAGAAGATGGTAACTAGATTATTCAAATGGTAAGTAGTTTGATACAACCACTTCATGGTAGGCACAGGCTTACCATTGAGACCAGATGATACGTAAGTCTATTGGTTAATGCTCCCTCTCCCATGGCGTATCTCATGGCTGATCTCAGCCTTCACTTACGTATGTTAATATATTCCAAAAACTTACAACAAATCTTACCAACCAGGGAGTAATTTTATCTCCTTCCAATGATGTTGCATATCTTCCATTCCCTTTTTTGTGTGTGATGGGATCTCACTACTATTGCTCAAGCTGAGTGCCTGTGACACAATTATGGCTCATTGCAGCCTTAAATTCCTGGGCACAAGCAATTCTCCTGCCTCAGCCTCCTGAGTAGCTGGGACTATGGGTGTATACCACCACACCTGGCTATTTTTTTTTTTTTTTGTAGAGACAGGGTCTTACAATGTTGCCGAGGCTGGTCTTGAACTCCTGGACTCAAGTGATCCTTCTGCATTGGCCTCCTGAAGTGTTGGGATTACAGGTGTGAGCCACCATATCTCCATTCTTATCCCATTCTGTGTGATTCTTAAGATTTTCCTCTTATTTATATTATTACTTTATGCTCCAAATACTTGCAAAATTCTTGATGAGAAATGAAGCTAGGAATGCAGGTAGGAGCTAAATAATTAGAAGATGCTTGGATATTATCTGAAAGTAAGTAATGGAAAGCCATCAAAGGGTTTTAAGCCAAGGAGTGAGTAACCTAATTTAGGTACATTTGGCTAACATGTCTTTCTTGATCTAGTGCCAGCAGGAGAATTCATTCAGTCAATCAACAGCTAGTTCTTGATCAGCTCTTTTGTATAAGATACTGTGCTGGGTGCTATAGGGATATAAAATTAAAAGTTAGAAAATATCTCCTGGTATTACGCTAGTATCCATCAGGGGTATAAGTAGAAAAAGGTAGCACTAATTTTAGGGATTTTTTTTTTTTTTTTGGAAAGGAATGTGCAGCATGGATATCAGCGGTTCCTGACATAATTCCTTTTATTGGAGACATGCCTGAACTCTTTTGGGTCACAGCAAGCTCCATGGACATTATGTATTTTAGCACTGGAAATGCCAACCTACTTGCTCTTGTTGTGTTCCTCGTCATTTATCAGAATTATTATTTTCTTTAGCTCCCAAATGGAAAGGCATCTCAATATATACTAACTATATTAGTATATGTTGATTTTATTTGTAAATACATACAAAATCTTTGATCTTGATTTTATTTTTAAATACATACAAAATCCTGAAGAAGCAAACACTCCAAAGAATTTTGTGTGAAAATTACATATTTCAAAAGAAACATAGCAGCAAAGGACAGTGTGCCTCCAAGGGAAAGTGCCCAAGGGAGTTTTTCAGGGTTGGATTTTAACATCTCTGGCCAGTTGGGTGAAAATTGTTTTGAAGATGTATTACATTCCCTGGTCAAATGGAAAAAAAATGACACCTGCCATCGTATCTAGGAAACACCCGGTTAACATGGCGAAGAGCCACGCATACTATCCCACATGGCCTTGCTATGCAAAACTTCCAATATCCCATCCTTGGCAACTGGGGCAGCCTGGTGCCTCCTCACAGAGACCAGCCATCTCAGGAGATCAGGGAAAGTTCTAGACTTCTCATCATTTTCCTTCAGGAGGTCCCAAGGGTAGTTCATTGGTTTACTCCAGCAGGTCTCCCTTTTTCTCCCACTTTTAATACCTGAGTCAACTCTACAGATCCTTTCATTTTACAGATATGAGTCTGGAGATTTTGTGGGAAGACTGTTAGAAGTTTCTGTTGGATGCACTTTGGGGTTGTGTTGATGGTTTCCTGGTTTTTGGACTTCCTCTGACCTGGTCTTATGGGGTTTTTGTCATTTACAATCCCACAAGGGTTAATTTTCTTTGCTGCTTTTAGGGGTTGATGGGAATCCTCCTATATTAATGTAGTTTTTGAAATGAAAAATCTCTACATGCACAAAGAGTGCCTTGGATAGTTTTGCATTTGCAAATAAAGCCCTAACAAATGCTCATTTAAAAAATATATTTCCCCAGCTGAGCACATTAAGGCTATATGCTGCATCTTTGTATTCACTTCAGTAAACCAGGTGTGCTTCTGGAGATTAGCTATTTTTTTATAAAGAATGATTTTAAAATAAATGACAATGAGCTCATTTCTCTTTATGCTGAGGATAACATTAAAGGAAAACTGCCGTGATTAGTTTTAATATCTCCGATAGCTTAATGAGTACTTACTAAAAATGTGAGTGTGTGTGTGTGTGTCTGTGTGTGTGAGCGCACAAGCACAGAAGGTAGATATATGTGTACACATGTGCCTGAATAACTTTCTAACATCTTAAGTAATACCTGTCAGGGATTTTAATAACTCAGTGCCAGTGAATTATTCTGGTGGCTGTTTTTGCTGAGGCTTTCGGCAGGAAGTCCATTTTCCTGCAGAGCTGTTTTTTATTTCTTAAAAAGTGCCAGTCAGAAAATATGAAAATGGACAGAGACTTTATATGTCATTTATAGCCCATGATTGTGTGCCTCTTTCTAAGTTACCTGGAGCTGCAATTGCACTTTTGCCTTACTGGTAACCTGAGTTGGAGGTCAGCTTAGGGAGTGGAGGTGTACAGGTTAGGTTTGGAATAGTTAGCATGTGGATTACTTTAGGAACAAAGAAGAGATGAATTAAAGATTTCCAGGATTGGGTCACATTAACTTAATTTAATATAGAAGAAACTTTGAATGGGATACCATTGTGTCATTACATGAATCTTTTTAATACAGCCGTGTGGTTAATGAACACAATGAGTGTGTGCAGATGGCGGGAGGGTCCCCATGGTTGAGAAAGTTAGGGAGGCAGAAGAGCCCAAGGTGTTAGGGGGGCTAACGTGCAGTGGCTAGTCACAGAGGCCAAGCTGGGCAGGGACTTCCATGTAGCCAAAAGGGAGGGTGATCAATGGACAGAATGTCAGAAGGATCAATTATGCATCCTATGGAGGAAGAAGAAGTGATCTGGACTTCTGCCTTTCAAAGTCTGCTACCTAGTTCAGTAAACTTGAGAGGTGATTATTGCCTTATTCAGTAATTGACTGGGTCTAGAGATTGAGGGAACAATAGTCAAATGATTCACATTTTTTTTCTGTTTTTATTTGCCTTTGGTTACATTATTCCTATTGGTATCTTTTCTAGAAATTGGAAAAAGGTAAAGTTACAATCTGGCAGATTTTTTTTTCTTTTGTTCAGAGCTCTGGGTAGTGGTATAAGGGAAGGGATGAGATTGAAGCTGTTGCTAATAGGTAGCGAATGAGTATTCAGGAGGGACCATTATCTACATTTTCTGTAATCCCAGATAATTGACCTTTAGCTCTCCATTTTGAGTTCTTAGTTTTTGACTTGTTCCAGTATGGGCATAATCTATATAAAGAACATTAACACTTTATCTTTAGAAATATGACTTAAATTGTTGTTTATATATGTTTTTAAGAGCCAGGATGTGGGTACAGAAAATCTCCATTATTCTTTTGCCTCTTATCCTGAGAGGTTGGCTCAATGTAAAAGTAATGAAAATAAATACAAAAATAGCTAAATTTAAAATTCTGGTTAAGATGATGGCTCTTTAATAAAAGTACCAAGGAATTAGTATTGTAAGACCAAAAAGGGTCAACAAATGATGTATTTCATTTTAGGCAATATGACTGAGAATGTTGGCTAATTAAAAATAAGTTTTGCACTATTCATTTATTATTGATAGGCTTTGAAAATGACACAAACTTTTCAGGTTGAGTCTGGCAATTTTATATTGTTTGTGTAAATGGGAGCACAAAGCTTCCTCTTTGTAATTGAACCCAGCTTCCTTCTTTCCATTTATGGAAAGCATCTTTGAGGCCCAATTTAGCTGTAATGGGTGAGGGCGGCTTACTTTGCTAGGTCTAGGATTGGAATGTGATGTGATCGCCCTACAGATGTGTAAAGTTTGTCGTCTTTGCTGAGTTTCTTGATGGATGTCGAGACTTGAGCATCTGTACAGAGGTTATTATTGGGTCTGTGTGTGTGTGTGTGTGTGTGTGTGTGTGTGTGTGTGTGAATACCAAGAAATTCTTAATGTTTGGCATTAAATTTGCACTGGAGCTGGGAGCAAAAGGAAAAATAGGAACTTATGAGAATGCATTTTAACATGTTTTTGACGTTACAAAGGGAGATATCAGGACACTGAGTAAAAGGTATCATTAATGTCCTGTCCCAGAGAAGACAGTATCATACTATGATAAACGTTGAAAATCATGGCTTTCTTCACTAGGAACGAGGAAGCATACCATATGGCACAGTGGCAGTGCTGATTATCAGCAGTTGCCTGGCTGTGTCACCAGAGTTCACCACTCCTTGCCAAATCAGAGCTTACTGGCTGCTTTCATTTAAATAAACCCTTTTGGAGAGCTTTTAAAAAAGTTTTTTTTTTTTTTTTTTAAGTGAACAGATTGGGTTTCTAATTTTAGCTCTGACTATCTATAATTAGAATTAGAAATATCTTCACACTTCCTTGTTTACAAACACTTGTACCAATACTGTTTGCACGCTTAGAATGGGCCTGTGGAGCATGGGCAAGGGGGAGTGTGGGGGGCTAGGGACCGGTAGTGAAATACTGTGTATTCTTCTACTGCTGCAGGATGTCAGAGCACATGCAGTGTGTGTGTATTTGTGTGTGTGTGTGTGTGACTGTCTGTCTGTCTCTCTGTATGTGTTTTTCCCTTTCCTTTCCTCCTAGATGAGTGCTTTAAGCCGGAACAGCAAATGCTCTGTGCTTGAGTCACACTACAGAGCTCTCCATTCTTGGGAATCAAAGAAATTGGTGGTCAGTTGTTATTTGGGACAAGGTTAGATTTGAAATGCCACCCTAGAGAGAAATTTTAGTGACTCATTTTAGCAACTCAGGATCTGCATTGGGTAAAATGCTTTCTCTATTTCCATAATTTCTATATTTATATGTCATTCAGCATACTGTATAACTGAGTGATTCAAGAAAAACAAATAGAGCTATCCATAATATAAATAATTCTACATTTTATTAAAGCAGAAATACATATCTATGGTTAGAGCAAGCCCACCTATTAGAGTGATGGGTTCTTTCAGACTGAAATGGAATGCTATCAGGGACCATCAAAATGTGACAGCAGCACAGCCAAATGACAGGGCTCTCACATGGTTCTCATGAGCTTCAGATGATACGTGCCAGAATGATGTGAACCTACTGGGTGCATTGCTTTTAATATAACCCTGATGGTTTCTTGGGATAAGCATACTTATTTCCTTCAAAGAATCTAAAAAGATATTGCATGCCAAAGCAAGATTTAAAATAAAAAATAAAATTAGAACACATACTCACAGACCAATATCTAATTCTAATTAAAGTGAGGATTCTGTAGGAAACTAAGCAGGTGTAGGCTCTAGCTGTGACACTTGAATCTGCCAGCTGGTAGGGTGACAGTCAGATGCCTGTTTACCCTCTGATATCCAAGACCACGTTCATGTTCCAGGGAGGAAACAATAAACAAAAACTATATATACTGGGCTTGTTGTGGAGACTGATTTTTCTGGAGAAGCAAAAGATGGAAAATGTGCTCCTCGAATCTAATTTGGACATAGCTAGCTTCTTTACTGTCATACATGGCATCAATTAGATTAAATAACTATTTTAAGTCTCTACTGAAACTATTTTAAAAAAAAACGACGTAGTATTATTTGTGGATGGATGTATACGTACGTGTGTGAGTGTTTTATAGACATTCTTTCAACTCTTAAAATGTACTACCTTTATACCAACTTGCTATGAATGTTTAAAGGATTTAATGCATTTGCTGTCTTGTATCAGAAGAATGATGGGGGATTAGATGAGGAAAAAGGGCTTTTGGCACAGCTTGCAGGCTGTTATTTTCACCAACTGTGGTGTCAGCTATGATCTTTTTACAGTGTTTCTGACTATGGGGCCTCTTAGCTAGAGATCCCTGGGCCTCTGTGATTTCATTTTTTTATGAAAAAGATGAGAATATTTTTTCATGCTTAGTTTAAAATTCTCTACACCCACTCAGTGGAGAATTTTAAACTAAGATTGGGGGGCAGGAAAGGAACTGAACTAAATGTAGGAGAACTGTTGAAGGTTCCCAATGTACCAAAGAGTAACAGAATATACTACAGGACAATGGGATATATTGCGAGAAACTCCAAATCAAACTCAGAATGCCCTGTGTTGATGTAATTGATCTTGTATGTATTTCCTTTAGGTCCAGGAAATTTCTGGGCTTCCATCTGTGTTGAGTGGAGCAGTAGACCCAACCACATCGATTGAGTCCCACTGCGTAGCTAGCGTAAGTGCAAAGAGTAGGGTTTGGAGACAAATTGGTTTGGTTTGAATCTCAACCCAAATTTCTGCTGATAGTGTGTTATTGGGCAAATTACTGAACTTATGTAATTCGGATTTCTCATAATCAAAACAAATAATCTCACAGGATTTTTGGAAGGGTAAAGGTGTACTAGCAATGTGAAGGTATTTCACAGGAGAGGAAAAAAATAATTTTTAATAGAAAAATTCTGAAATCTTTCAAAACCAAAACAGTCATGAGCATAAAAAAAGGTTTTGATTATTAACTTGCTGCTGTAAAAGTTTAACTAAAGCAACAGCTTTACGTACTATATCCTGAAGTAACAAAATGAATAGTTGAAGAGAATTATGAAATTTCAGTCCAAGGGCAGATGATGTAGGAGAAAAAGGGGGTATTTTTCTCTCTGTGGAGACTGGGGTCAAGGCATCTCTTAGCTATCTTTTTCACTGGACTCTAGACAAGGAGACAGGGCAACGACTTCCTAATTTTCTCAGCAAAGCCACAGAAGAGATGGAATTTGAGCTTACCAGCCTAGTGACTTTTTTTCACACATGACCAGTCCAAATACTTATTTTCTTACAGCCTAAATAACCCATTTTGCCACCACCAGCCTGAAATATTAAAAAAAAAATATAGCAACACAGTTCTTACAAACCAGAAGGTTTAAGAACGTGAGGGCAATTAGGGATGTTGTGTGAGATATCACCATGTTAAAATAATTTAGCCATTGTTGCCGCCCCTCTCCTTACACACACTCTCATTTTTGCCCTGCTCTTGTGTGTGGTGTGTGTTTGTGTGTGTGTGTGTGTGTGTGTGTGTGTGTGTGTAAGGGAGGGGTGTTTATCTTTATTTCCATATGTTTCCATGGAGCCTAGCCTACAAAGCTTAAGGCAGAGAGGATGCAGTTATGTTGATTACTTTGCGACTGTGTACAGAATACTACCAGTCGGGAGGCACTGGTATGGGGTCGAAAAAACAAAAGCCAGTCTTCGAATTGTAGGAGCTTGTATTCAAGGTGGAGGAACAAAATATAATGAGATGCAATTTGGAAACATATCAAAAGTTATAAAAACAAGTACAAATAATTGGTAGGTAAAGCCTTTCTTTAAGTGCTTTAAAGAAAACTTATCATGGATTTAGTGAATGATGTAGTTTGGCTCTGTGTCCCCACCCAAATCTTATCTTGTGGCTCCCATGGTTCCCACGTGTTATGGGAGGGAGCCAGTAAGAGATGATTGAATCATGCGGGCAGGTCTTTCCTGTGCTGTTCTTGTGATGTTGAGTGGGTCTTGTGAGATCTGATGGTTTTAAAAACAGGAGTTTCTCTGCACAAGCTCTTTCTTTGCCTGCTGTCATCCACATAAATGTGACTTGCTCCTCCTTGCCTTCTGATGTGATTGTGAGGCCTCCCCAGCCATGTGGAACTGTAAGTCCAACAAACCTCTTTGTTTTTTAAATTGCCCAGTCTTGGGTATGTCTTTATCAGCAGCATGAAAACAGACTAATACAGTAAATTGGTACCAGGAGTGGGATGTTACTAAAAAGATAACTGAAAATGTGGAAGTGACTTTGGAACTGGGTAACAGGCAGATGTTAGAGCACTTTGGAAAGCTCAGAAGAGGCAGGAAAATGTGGGAAAGAGTGGAACTTCCTGGAGATGTGTTGAACAGCTTTGACAAAAATGATGGTAGCTATATGAACAATAAGGTCCACGCTGAAGTGGTCTCAGATGGAAATGAGGAACTAGATGGGAACTAGAGCAAAGGTCAGTCTTGTTCTGTTTTAGCAAAGAGACTGGCAGCATTTTGTCCTTGCCCTAGAGATTTGTGGAACTTTGAACTTGAGAGAGATGATTTAGGGTATCTGGAGAAGAAACTTCTAAGCAGCGAAGCATCCAAGAAGTGACTTAGGTGCTGTTAAAGGCATTCAGTTTTAAAAGGGAAACAGAGGATAAAAGTTCGAAAAATTTACAGCCTGATGATGTGATAGAAAAGAAAATCCCATTTTCTGGGGAGAAATTTAAGCCAGCTGCAGAAATTTGCATAAGCAACAAGGAGCCAAATGTTAATCCCCTAGACAATGGGGAAAATGTCTCCAAGGCATATCGGAGATCTTCATGGCAGTCCCTCCCATCACAGGTCCAGAGTCTTAGAAGGAAAATATGGTTTCCTGGGCTGGATCCAGGACCCCCCCACCCCGGCTCTGTGAAGCCTAGGTACCCTGGTACTCTATGTTCCAGCTGCCATAGCCCTGGCTAAAAGGAGCCAAGGTACAACTTGGGCTGTTGTTTCAGAGGGTGGAAGCCCCAAGCCTTGGCAGCTTCCACATGGTGTTAAGCCTGTGGATGCACAAAAGTGATAAGTTTGGGAACCTCCACCTAGATTTCATAGGATGTATGGAAATGCCTGAATGCCCAGGCGGAAGTTTGCTGCAGTGGTGGGGCCCTCATGGACAACCTCTGCTAAGGCAGTGCAGAAGGGAAATGTGGAGCTGGATGCCCCACACAGAGTCCTTACTGGGGCACTGGCTAGTGGAGCTCTGAGAAGAAAGCCAGCATTCTCCAGGCCTCAGAATGGTAGATCCACCAAGAGCTTGTACCATGCATCTGGAAAAGCCAGACACACTCAACACCAGCCTGTGAAAGCAGTCTGGAGGGAGGGTGTACCCTGCAAAGCCATAGGGGCAGAGCTGCCCAAGACTATGGAAACCTACCTTTTTCATCAGCATGACCTGGACATGAGACGTGAAGTCAAATGTGATCATTTTGAAGCTTTAAGATTGGACTGCCCCGCTGGATTTTGGACTTGCACGGGGCCTGTAGCGCCTTCATTTTGGCCAATTTCTCCCATTTAGAATGGCTGTATTTACCCAATGCCTGTACCCTTACTGTATCTGGGAAGTAGCTAACTTGCTTTTAATTTTACAGGCTCATAGGTGGAAGGGACTTTCCTTGTCTCAGATGAGACTTCGGACTGTGGAGTTTTGAGTTAATGCTGAACTGAGTTGAGACTTTAGGGGACTGTTGGGAAGGCACGATTGGTTTTAAAATGTGAAGATTTGAGATTTGGGAGGGGCCAGGGTGGAATGATGTGGTTTGGCTGTGTCCTCACCCAAATCTTATCTTGTGGCTCCCATGGTTCCCACATGTTATGAGAGGGACCCAGTAGAAGTCCAATAAACCTCTTTCTTTTATAAATTACCCAGTTTCAGGTATGTCTTTTATCAGCAGCATGAAAACAGGCTAATACAGTGAAATAAGAAAAAATTTAAAACATTTAGAGTAGTGCAAATAGTCTTCTCTTAAAGGAAGAAGGTGATAAATATCTACCTTAACTGGGTATTAGAGAGGAATCTCAGATCAGAGGTAAAAAGGAAAACTGAGTATTTGTTATCAGGGAACAGGATCGGGCTCCCTGAGACATTTGTCAGTCCCTTACCCTTTGTGCAGAACAAACTCAGCCTTGTGGTCCACAGGAAGCAGCTTAGAAGTTATTCCTCTGGCCTGGGAGGAGAGATTCTTCTCTGGTGGTCTGCCCCCAAATCTGCTATGACTGAGGAGAGCTGAAAAGGTATGAGGTTAGTACCAGCGTCGGGGAAGTGTCACGTTCCTGACTGATTGACTGGTTTCCATTGCCTATGAGCTTTTTTTAACTTTAAGTTCAGGGGTACGATGCAAGTTTGTTACATAAGTAAAATTGTGTCATGGAGGTTTGTTGTACAGATTGTTTCATCACCCAGGTATTAAGTCTAGTACTCATTAGTTATGATTCCTGGTCCTTTTCTTCCTCCCAACCTCCACCCTCCAACAGGCCCCAGTGTGTGTTGTTCTCCATGTATTCATGTGTTCTCATCATTTAGCTCCCACTTGTAAGTGAGAACATGCAGTATTTGGGCTAATATTAGAATCCTAGGTCTCCTTAAAACTCCGACAAGTTGTTTAGGCTTCCTTTGTGATGGTTCTGCCTTCAGCTCCTGATATTATTTTACAGAATCCCTAGAGTTTTTACTTTATTAAAGTATTTGACTTTTGTATTAAACCTAAACATCCTATTAAATATCATAGGGCTTAGTACTGTTTATAGCTCACTTCTCTGGCCAGAGACATTTGGAAGGGCTGGTTTCGTGGAAAAGATTGTGTACGGGAGAAACCAATCTGAAATTTAGTAAGAAAACAGGCCTGCTTTGAGATGGGCAATATTGAGTAACCTTGGTCTCATTCCTCAATTTGTGAGTTGTTAAATACTCACTAGGACTAGCAGTAACAACAACGGCTGTTCTTTACCGAGACATCATATTGGTCTTTGCTCAACACTTTTTTGTTGTTGTTGTTGAGAAAGGGTCTCGCTAGGCTGCCCAGGCTGGTCTCGAAATCCTGGCCTCAAGTGAACTTCCCAACTCCACCTCCCAAAGCGCTGGGATTTCAGGTGTGAGCCACTGCACCAGGCCTCTCAGCACTTTTATACAACATCTTTTTAATTCTCACAGCCATCTTAATGAGGTAGATATTATTAGTCCTACTTCAATAATGACGAAACTCAGGCCAAGTCCTGCAAAGAAATCTGGCCAAGGTTACACCAGTAATCCACTGGGATTTGAACTCTGGACTGGCCTGCTCTATCTTGTTCTCCATCAGCAAGGAGGATTTGACATTTAATTGGAAATCTTTTTTAAAGACTTGTTAAAAATAAAGTAACATGCAGATCCATAGAAGGCGTTATTTTCCTTTTTTTTCCCATGCAATGCAGGAAATCCTAGATTTTGACCTTCTAATTTATGATGTAATATTTCATTATGCATTGCTTGCCCACCATTCCTCTGTGTTATTAAAATTATCATTAGGCACAGAACGTACCTGGTGTTACATATCGTGCACTGCAGCCTGGCTCCTGTCCTCCTGGGCCTCTGAATAGGATGCAAGAGAAGCAGGAGCGTGGACCAATGCTGCCCCACATGCTCCATGCCTTGGGCTTTCTCCCATCTTTGCTTATCTGTATGAAAAAGATTTTGCAGGACAAAGTTGGCTTTTGTCTCAGGGGAAGCAGTGATTGCCCTAGTGGTTTAGATGTCGGTACCCTGGATGACAGAACAATGTGCTTAATTCTTGTGTGGCCAGAGTGAAGCTTGCTACAGAAGGGCAGGTCCCCCAGTGGTTCACAGGACTACACTGAATTGGGAAGAAAATCCTCTGGGCCTATCTGAGCTAGACCCAGGAGTCGCAGCATTTCAGACAGACAATCAGGGACAAAGAATTTTCAGAAGGATGTGTCTCACACTGTAAAACTCTAACAGTTGTCAGAATACCTTGCTTGAAATAAGTGGAGCCTAACAATGAGGCTTGTGGGTATGAAAAACGTTTACCATTTTTATTTACGTAGAAGCCATAGAGATCCCTTTCTACAGCAAGCTGGTTTATCCCTGGAGGCCTTAAAATGTAATTCAAGTTGCAAAATCTTAGACATTATTATTTTCAGCAAATGCATATTAAATGATAGATTATTGAGGATCTATTCTATGTAAATAACTGTTTGGTAGGTCTTATTGTATAAAATCAAGAAATCAAGCCATAGCTAGATGAAAGAACTTGTCTGGGTCTTCAGAATGATACCAACATTCAGGATAATTGTTGTCAAAAACCAAGCAAGTTCTGGATATTCAGATGAGCACAGTGTTTCAGAAACTGAGCTCTGGAGATGAAGGCCTTGGCTCCAATCTCAGTGCCATTCCCTAGTAACTGCATAGCTTTAACAAAGGTATTTAATCTCTTTAAGTATCCAGTTCACTTCTGTGAAATAACAGTGTTTCATTCCTCATAAGCTTACTATGAACTTTAAATAAGACCGTCTATGAACTGCCTGCTCCAAAGAACCCACTCAAGCTGCTTTAGCTGTTATTACCCACAGCAGAGGGTTACTGGGTCAAATTAAGCTAACTCAGAACTATGCCTCTTAGTTTTTTAAAACTAAATTATTTGGATTTCTATGACTTTTTGAAAAGAGCTTTATTGAGATATAATGTACATGCCATACATCTCTCCCTTTCAAAGTATACAATTTAATGGCTTCTAGTATATTCAGAGTTGTATAACCACCACCACAATATAATTTTAGAACATTTTGCATCTTTTTTTGGCTTAATAAATTAATGCCTCTTTTTTAAAAAGACATCAAAACATTAACACTAATCGTTTACAAAATCTCCAAAGTGTGACCTTGATGTAAAAGGAGTTCAGAAGGTAGGAGGGAGAATTTCAATAACGTAGAGGAAACCAAAATGTCTTCAGTATTTAGAGGCCATCTCTACTCTACGAGCTGGCTGGGGTAGAGAGGCCTCAGTGATAGTTAGTTAAGGAAGGAAATGGCCTTTGAGATTTGGGTTTAGCATAGGTGAAACTGGGCACTGCAAAAAAGGGGGACAGATGCTTCTACAAAGAGCAGAAGAGCTAGGATACAGTAGAACTTTTTGTTATTCAGTGTCTCCCCTCTGTCCTGGGCATGGGCCACTACATTTACCTTAGCAAGCTCCACTCTGGGCAAAGCCCTTGCTGAGGACTTGACACAGCACTCAGCCATTGCTAATGAGGTTTCAGGGGTGCCTTTCTAATATAAATAGAGGATTACAGGTGTACCCCCTTTTAATCTCCCCCTCCCCTTCCATAAGACTTAGTCATGGGTTGCTGCAGGCACGTGGCCACAGGGGACCGTCTATGCCTAAGGCTATCAGTCGAGATAGCTATTTAAGAGGTTTTGCTTTTACATGTGAGCAGCCAAATTGTGCATGTAACAATGGGGACCAATTATTGCACAACAGAGCATCCCCGATGAAACATAGAGAGTGTGTGTTTAATATGCAATGAAAGACACCATCTTTTCCTAAACAATGAGAATATTTTCATAGCATTTGGGAGACAGGGAATTCCCTTCTTGAAGTTTCAATTGTTTGTGAAACTGTTATGTACTATCATTTCATCGACAGTTTTCAAAACAATCACCTCCAATAATGAAACATAAAATATCTCCATTAGGATTACATGTGTGGAATATAAAACATTTTTGGGTTTGAAGTGCCATTTATATAACTTTTTCTTTAGAAGCTGGGTCATGTTGAGTTCTATGTTATCTCCAGTTCAATCAATTACAATGTTGAACAATTTAAAACACTTTAAAAATCCATCCTGTGGACAATTGTGGTCTAGTCATCCTATATTGAACATGGATCTTGAATTGCAAATCCTCAATCGACTCAAAGTTCTTTGAGTCTACTGTTTTATCCTCCCCAAGAAGTTACTGGGAAGAATACACTATCTACTCAGTATATTTTTATAGAGGAAAAAGTGAGGCCCAGAAATGGTAGGGATCTGATCCAAGATCATAAAATTAAAGAACTGAATGGTCAGTGGAAAACTTACTGAAAATTTAATTTTCAGCAATTAAGAGGCAATGAAAGTAGAAAAGGCAAAAATTCAACAGGTAGCTTGTTAAAGAAGGTATTTCTATTTTTAAAAATGTCATTAGTAGTGCATTCTTTATATAACATGGTACCAGATTTTTTACTGGTCAAACTCGAAGTGACCAACTCATTTTGGTTTACCCAGGACCGTCCTGAATTTAGCACTTTAGCAAGGGAAAGTCCCACATTCCCAGAAAGCTCTTGATTCTGGCAAACTGGGACAGTTGGTGGATTAGTCTGTTCTCATGCTGCTATAAAGAATGGCTGAAGACTGAGTAATTTATAGGGAAAAGAGTTTTAATTAACTCACATTTCTGCAGGGCTGGGGGGTGCTTCAAGAAACTTACAATCATGGTAGAAAGGGAAACAAACACATCCTACTTCACATGGCATCAGGAAGAAGAATGAGAACTGAGTGGAGTGGGAAGCCCCTAATGAAACCATCAGATATCCTGAGAACTTACTATCACGAGAATGGTATGGGGGAAACTATAATTCAATTAGCTCCCACCATGTCCCTCCCACCACACATGGGGATTATGGGAACTATAATTCAAGATGAGATTTGGGTGGGGACACAACCAAACCAAATCAGTTGGTCACTGTAAATGTGTCCCCCCAAATTATGCTACAAAATTAGATTAAAGTTGTCATATGTTTCCCCCTTGGCTTAGTTTCTTCATGCTAAGCCATTTTCTCTTAAGAAGAAACCTGAAAGCTGTGGGGTTGAAATGTGTGTAAGCTTTGCTGCTACTGTGGTTAGACAGGGAAAATACAAGCATTGAGTGTGGACTCTCCTTTCCTTCTTTTTCTGCGATTCTCCTCTTGTTCTCTCCCACCACATTTAAGACAGCGGTGGGAAGACAAAGATGGGTAGGAGAATTCTGTCTCATTGTCTGTTCATGGCACTATGTTGAAGACTTGAGTATTACTGTTGTACCCAAACTTTGAAAGGAGAGCTGTGAGCAGTGGTTGGCAAGCTGCTTTTGTAAAGGGCAAGATAGTAAATATTTCAGACTTTGATGGTCACACGTGGTTTCTATAACACAGTTTTTTTTAAAACAACTCTTTGAAAGTGTAAAAACTATTTTTAGCTTTCAGGATATATCAAAACAGGCCATTGGCTAGATTTGGCCTGTAAGCCATAGTTTGCCAAACTCTCCTGTAGAGCCTGTCTGTGCAACAGAAATACAGTGTGAGCCACATTTTTAATTTTAAATTTTCCAGCGGCTTTATTTTACAAAGTAAAAATAAACAGGTAACTTTAAGTCTCGTGTTTTATTGACGGAGCCAGCTGAGCACTGGTGATTTTAAAGATGCATTCTATTTATCCTAAATATTAGCATTTCAATGTAACTACTACAAAACTTATGAGTAAGATATTTTGCATTTTGGGGATACTCTCTGAAATCCAGACTAGCCACATTTCAAGTGCCCAGTAGTCACTGCATGTGGCCAGTGGCCACCGCATTGGACAGCACAACCCTGGAACAGCTTTATAATGTAAGATTTGACAAATGCTCAGCCTTTCTCCTCTTGTTTATTGACATATCAATGAGCAGAGAAAAAAGAACCCTGCAGACCTCAGGGGGAAGACTTAGAGATCTTCTTGTCTAACCCTTCATTTTGCAAATGAGGAAGTTGGGCATCAGAAAGGCTAAGCAGTATGCCCAAGCTCACGAAGCTAGGCTAGCAGCAGACCTCATACTAGAACTCAGATCTCTAGACCTGCCAGTGGTGGCCTTCCCACCACACTGTGAGCTTTTTCATAGTAAAACCTAAAATGTCAAGTGGGATTAATGATTCTCTACCTGGGAGTCATAGGGAAATGGTTGATTTTCTGGTAATGGTGGTGTGTTTATCCCATGCATAGCTCAGCGTCTGGTTCTACTTATGGTCTGCTGCAAATGTGTGAAAGGTCTGGGTGGAAAGAGGGCTGTTATCTATCACCACCGAGAAGAGTGAAGGGACGGGAAGGCTTGTGCTTTGATCACTTGGTTTGTGGACATGTCCATGAGAGACAGCGAGAAGGAAAGAGAAAGGAAAAGGGAGAGAAATGATCTCTGTGTAGGTGCTGCTTCTGCACTACCTTATTCTTTCTTTGACATGAGCAACATCCCAGATGAAGGATGGGATCAGGGAATGCAGTCTGGTGTGCTAGTGAGGAATGCCCAGCTTCGGTTTTTCTCTTTCCCTGCCTGGAAAATACCTGTCCCCGTGCTAAAGGGAGGACTAAACTGAGTAAATATTAGTTGCGTAATCAAAGGAAATGGAAGAAAGAGCAGTTTCATTGCTTTATAAGTAACCTCAAACCTGCATCTTTCCCTAGGCATTCCTTTCTTTTTGGTCAGCGTGCGTTTTTCCTTTTTGGACCTAACTCCCTTTCTTTTCCCTTAAGGGAGTTGCAGACCCGCTAAAGAATTTTATGAATAGGAAAGGCCTCTGTCGTGCATTTAGCTTGGGAAAATGTCCCCTAGAATAGATTGTTTCTGAGTCAAGTGTATAAATATTCTGGCTCAAGACTATACCCTTTTTCTTAATGAATTGGTCTGGCGGTAGTTAAAGCCAAGTGTGGTCTAGCAGAGTGCTCCAGGGAGAAAATTGAATGGACACAGAGCCCAGTCGTAGTTTTCAACTTTCTATAATGCATTTCGCAACATATTAGAAAATTAACTTTATGACAACTGGCAGGACCTGCTGTGTAAGTTAGTCCGTTTGGAAGCAGTTTGGTGTCTTTTCTTGCTTCACCTGGGCCTCCCTACTTAGAGAATTTTGAAGACACAAACAGCAGCCCTGAGGCCTGCTCAGTTTCCTGGTGAGTCATTCAAGTTTATCTCCCCTTACAGTCCGTTTCTGAGCTAGTAAGTACAAAAAAGGAATTTTTCATGGACTACTTTAAAAAATGACTGCTAATCAATTTTTCTTATTATTTTATGCCCTCTGCTTTTACACTACCCCCTCCAGTTGGTTAATCATGAAAAAGCTGAACACTTCATTAGCTAGTACATGTTCGCCCATGGGCATTTCTGTAGTAAATTAGTTCTTTCTATTTATACAGGTAAGTCATGGCCAAAAGTCTTATAAGATGCCAAAGGTAAGGTTAGAATTAATTTCTTTTTTTTCTTTTTTTAAGTTTTGTAGACAGCTCGTTTTAAACTCTGAGCTGTAATGGTACACAATTACTTTTGAATTAAAGATAAAGATGGGAGATAGTTTTTGGAGGGTCCAGTGTTGTGATACAGAGATGGCTGACTTAGTTTTTGGTGCAATGCTTGCATTTCAGAAAGCAGGGGCAGAAGGTGCAATACTTCGTGTTTTTTAAGGTAGGGTCTAGAAAACAATTGGGACGAGGCTTTTTCAGTGAAAACACAGGCAGGATAGAGGCTAGACAGAGCCATCAATGAATTCTGCTCTGCGGTTGGTGCCAGATGCCCACGTAATTAGGTATATGGCCCATGTACAAACCCATGACCTACATATATATTTTTTTGCCATCTTGTGAAAACTTCCTGGAATTTGAAACTATTCTTTGCCAATTTTTATTTTGTCAGAAAAACGACTTGTATAATTGGAAGGAAATAATGATGGTAGACTCCTAAAATTTGCTATCCCCAAAGACATAAAATTGCACCCAGAAATTTCTCTTACCCCTCTCCTGGGGGAAATTATTTTCACTAGGGGCTCTGCAATCGTGCAGATTCATGTAACGGGCAAAGCTTAGGCCCCTCTGAACCTGGCATCAAATATCTTGACATGTTTGTCCTCCAAAGCGGTATTGGACTTGCATATTTACCAACCACAATTCTTTGCAGGTATGAGGAGAGTTGTGTTTTCCAGTGTGGGTTCTCTCAGACTTTGTAGTTTCTGTAGAGCCTTTCCAGCAGGAGAGTCTTCTGGAGACACCTACTCTAGTTGTTTCTTGCACGTTTTAGGTCCTTTCAGGTCTCTACATGGAGATAGAGGCTGAACTAATTTCTTCCATAAAGCTGAAGTAAGATGGTATTCTGGAAGACTGAATATCCCTTTGTAGATTATAATGAGAAGATTCATGCACTGCTGGAGGCGATGGGGTTGTGGTGTGTATAGAAATTCTAGCATGGGGCCAGCCGGGCGCGGTGGCTCATGCCTGTAATCCCAGCACTTTGGGAGACCAAGGCGGGCACATCACGAGGTCAAGAGATCAAGACCATCCTGGCTAACATGGTGAAATCCCGTCTCTACTAAAAATACAAAAATTAGCTGGGCGTGGTGGTGTGTCAGTAATCTCAGCTACTCAGGAGGCTGAGGCCAGAGAATCACTTGAACCCAGGAAGCAGAGGTTACAGTGAGCAGAGATTGTGTCACTGCACTCTAGCCTGGCAAGAGAGTGAGACTGTGTCTCAAGAAAAAAAAAAAAAAAAGAAAGAAAAAAATATTCTAGGCATGGGATCCAGAGGGACATGCAAGTCCAAATCTGCGCGCCACTTGAGTTTTCGTGATTCTTATTACGGTTTCTAGAAAATGGAATGAATTTCAGTTGGTTGTGGTTTGTTCTCTTTTCTAACCCTGTTAGTAAGGCATTAGTTTAGAAAATCTTGGTAGACATGGAGTTTGGAGACAGGCTGCATTGAGGCAATGATTATGCACAAGGGACACTCTCAATACAGAGGCTTCTTTAATTCATGTAGCCACTAACGGGCAAGTAGTGTCCTGTATTGTTGTCTACTTTATTCCATCATATTTTTATGCCTGGGGTTTTCATAAAATCCCACCCTAAACTAGGAACTCAAGCATCGCGTCCTGTGTTCCATCTTCCTTCTGATCTGTGGGTACTTTCTCTTTGAATGGTAGGCAGGTGATTGCTGGGCCAACTTTTTCTTTTCGCATATAGCTTTAATTCCAGTTTAATGGTGTGGTTTGTGGCTCTCTGCTTGCAGTTTGAGTTCCTGTTTAAATACTAAAATCTATTGTTTGTCTCCATTTCTAGACGACATAATTGCATTGCTAACTGGCAGGAGCAATTAAGTGTACAACATTATGAAGAAATAAAGATTCCAGGCCCCCAGATTTAACTTGATTTCTAATTACACTGAATCACCTCTGCAAGCGTGGTTTGTAAAAGCTGAAGAATGCATGTAACAAAGAGCTAGAGTGTAAGGAAAGAGGACAGGAATTCAGTAGGGTTTTGGTGAGCTGGTCTTCTCTAAGGGGTGCTTGTCACTGAGCAGAAGATCAGTGACTGTTTCTATTTATAATGTGGGTTCAAGATGTATTTATCCTTTTCTTGTTACTGGAGATTGTAATTCTCTTTGGTTTTTCTGGAATTACTATAGACGTTAGGAAGTTGTTCTTGGGGACAGTATGTTTGGGGAATAGAGGGAACATATGGCTTTATGGTGAGAGATTTTTTAAAAAACCTCTACACAGAACATTTAAAATTCTTACCTTTAAAGATAAATCTTTTCAGTCAATTTTGGAGGACTTGGTCTGCAGTAAATCCTTGAAAGAAAAGGAGTCTTACATGTTCAAAGAAAATCTGGCAATTGAATAAAACCATGATACCCTAGACTGGGCTTTTTGTGTGTGTGTGAGTGTGGTTGAGGGTGGGGTTCTCAGCCAGGATTGGCAGGGTGGTTATCCCTTTTGATGGAACACAATTTTTCCAGCAGTGGGGACTCTGCATGGAATGTTTTTTGTTAAACAAGTCATCCACAAGGCACTGTAGGCTATTTGTGTGTAACAGTATGTTGCAGGCTGCAAAGTTAATGTGGTTAATATTCAACTGAACTTTTTGGGGGGTGACTAATCCCTCAGGCAGATTTGCCAGGAAAGGCTACACATTAATAGTACTCCAAATTAGATAACATATGTGGCTATCCACTTGTGGGTATCAAATGTAAAGCATTCCACCATTTCGCCCAGACTCAGGACAGAGGTGCTATTTAATAACCTGTAAACTGGAGCCCTCACCTGCCCTGAACCCATAACCCTTTGGGAAGAAGTGAACTACCTTGAATGCACATACATTTTACCTATTCTTTAGTTAACTGTGAGTGGTGTCTTCAAAACTCTTGCCATTTGCAGGGTCTTCTAATAAATGTGACTGATTTGGTTCTGATTCTCTGCTAAGTTTAGTTGAAATGAAGCATTTCTTGGCATCACTTCCTCTTCCTTAAAGGGGAAGATGTTTCGTTCCTCCATCTGGCCAATGGGATGGATCCAGAAGAGCATCTAATCAGCAGGTGGAGCTGTGGCTGTCACACAGGTGACAGGTCAAGCTCTTTCTATGCCTCCAACTCAGATAGGAATTAAATCACAAGTTGCAGAAAGTTGTGTGGGGCTCAGCAGGCCAGATGAGAGGTCAGGAAACTAAAGGCAAGGTGTTAAATCACCAGGCACGGCTGACCTCAGTCGAGAATAGTGTGGCAAAGGTTGTCCTCTGATCGGGGTCATGGGCTTAGTTCTTATCATTTTACAAGAATTTTCCTTTTTCAGCTATGTCTTTTCTCATCTCAGTCCATGTATTATTCCAGATAGGAATAATATGTAAAAGCGAGAATAGAAAAACAAAATGAAAATGACTTACCAGGACTATGGAAGTTAAATGGTAGTATAACTATATAACATTATGTTAGATATTTCCAGAATCTTCCTAGGACATTGACATGACCCTTCTTCTTAAAAACAGTTTGGTAGTGTAACGAACATTCACCCAATAATTTTCAGGACACATGACTTTGGTTGTGTCCTGATCCTGAGTTTCTATAAAGTCAATAGAGCTGTGTTTGGACCCTTCTACATAAGGCTATGACCAAAGATAAGGGGACAGGTTTGTAGAGATTACTCTTTTTTTTTCCTGGTGAACAGCTTTGGCAGGTGGGAGGAAGAACATTAGCGTTTGAAATGACTAAAATAGAGTTTTCAATGATCTGTGGACATCCTTTGATTTCCCCACTGTCTTTGACCAAAAACAGCTACATTTCTTGTGCATATACTTTTTCCCAATTGATTTACCCTAGAATTTAGAACCAAAAGCCCTGGAATGACTTTATTTAGACATTTTTTTTAAGCAGAGATTTATTTTTGGCTGTAACTATTTGAAATAGATGTCATCCTACTAAGTGTTTATTTTTAATTACTGAAACGCAAAATCGTTCTGCAGGAACATATGCTAAATAATCCTTGCCTTCTTTTCACAAAACAAAAGCACTCTGTGGATGCCTTTTCTTGATTCCCTAGATTTCTAAATACATTTTAACCTGATGATGCTGTAGACTCCGGGACTTATCGAGCACAGCTGTTTGACTTCAGCATTGCTTCTGGTTCCTCAAGCCTTCTAACGTTGGGGTCCTGAGCAGGATAATGAGGAAGATGGTGAGTGGGCGCAGGCGCTCCACAGTCCTGGTGCTGCTGCTTCCAAGCTGAGTGGCCTCGGGCATGTTACTAAAACTCTTCATGCCTCAGTTTCCTCCTATGGAAGTGGGAAGGATGTTTTAAAAATACATCTCTGCTGTTAATTGTCTGAGTAATCTGGATCAAGTCACCTAATCTCTCTATACCTCAATTTGCTCATCTATAATAAAACGCAGACAATAATAGTGCCTCCCTCATAGAGCTGTTGTGAATATCAAATGAGGCGGGGAATATTAAAGCACTCAGAATCGTTCCTGGTATAGCAAGTGCTTATTATTCCTACAACTACTAGTAAGGAAGCCCTGAGACCTAGGAAGAAGTAAAAGATGATAAAGTGGGCAAGAAGAAATGGAGACAATAAAGGAAAGATGGGGTGGAGAGAAAAAGAGAGATTAAGAATTAAGAAAAAGTAATTGCATTTGATGGCGAATGATTGAATGGTGCTCATGCCTCCAGGCTTTGGTTTGCTTGTCCCTTACATGGGGATTGGCATGGGTATGGGTGGGTAGTTGTGGAGTGGCTGATTGGGAAGGTCCTTCTTGGTGCAACCTATGGTGGTGTCCTCTGAAGCAGCCATAACAAACTACCTACCTGTCCTAGCCTGAAGTAATGTACACCTCTAAATTTACTTGGAAACACTCTACAGTTATGTCCCTGCTGTTAATCACAAAATCGTTTTGCTTTTCAAATATATCTTTCAGCTTTATGATATCCTGATCTTCCCTGTATGTGATGACTGTATCTGCTAGCTACCATCTCTGTTTAAAAGATGGCTCGTCTGCTCATGCATTGCTACGCATGCCATGCTCACGCATTGCTACTTCATAGGCTGATCTGGAGCTAGTTAGTGCTAATGGACAGTCAGAGATGGCTGATGTTTGACAGAGGTTCTAATTGTTGTGTGGATAAATATTCCCCTTTGCCATCTCTAACCTTTAGTTTTTGGGGCAAGGGTTGGGGTGGGGAAGTGAATGGGCAGGGAGAAAATTTCATGACAGAGACACACCAAGGAGGTCCACGCCGTTGTGATTGTTCCAGGAAAGCATCTCAGGGAAGGAGATTTCTAGAGGTGTGTGAATATGGGTGAAAATGACTTTTTAAATTGCAACTGGTGTTACAGAAATTTTGCTTTGGTCAGGCACAGTGCCTCACGCCTGTAATCCCAGCACTTTGGGAGGCCTAGGCAGGTGGATCATGAGGTCAGGAGTTCAAGACCAGCCAGGCTAATATGGTGAAAGCCCGTGTCTACTAAAAATACAAAGATTAGCCAGGTGTGGTGGCAGGTGCCTGTAGTCCTAGCTACTCGGGAGACTGAGGTAGGAGAATCGCTTGAACCTGGAAGGCAGAGGTTGCAGTGAGCCAAGATTGCGCCACTGCATGCCAGCCTGGGTGACAGAGTTAAATTCCTTTCCAAAAAAAAAAAAAAAAAAAGAAAGAAATTTTGCTTTTAAACATTTTGCCTTCTTTCCAAGTAATTCGAGAAATGACAAAAACCCACCCTCACTCCAAAGGTGATTCAGTGTCTCCAGGCTCTATCCCTGCACTGAAGAACTGGCTTCATGGCACATCAAACTTCTCCCACCAAAAGTGGGTGTAACCTGAAGCTCCAGGAAACTCCCTCTGGATGTCATGTAGGTGCAGATAACAGGAATAGTTTCCCTGAGAATCCCTCCTCCTGGTGTCTGGTCTTCTGCTATCCTTCCTTTACCTCTAAATGGGCTTTATTAGTTTACATGGTATTGATGTACAATTGCAGCTGATTCCATTTCTGAAATATATTAATGGACATGTAAATTTCAGGACAATCTTAGGGAATCTTTTAGAGACACATTGGTTTTTGTTCAAGCTAGCGTACATTTTCATAGTACATGCATTAAATTTATATTTATTGCATTAGCCTCTTTTTTCCGTTGTAAATGGATCTCGGCCAAAGTAGAAAAAAGTAATGGTTTGATAAAAGATAACTGATTTGGCTATTTTTTGTGTCTCCACACTAGGTTCTTTTTCAGAAATGTGTTCATCCCAGCACACAAAAGGAATATTCATTTAGAAGACAACACTAACTGAAACTCTAGGCCCCACTGGATTGGTAGTCTGCCCCCATTTCTGCCTTCCTTCCATCCATTCTCCCTCCCTTCCTTCCCTCCTTTCTTCCTTCCTTCTTTCCAACACATACGGCTTGAGTGCCTACAATGGGCAGGTATTGCTCCAGATATAGGGGATGCCACACTGAACAAACAAAGAGTACCTTGCATCTGAAAGCCCTGGAAGGGCCATTTAACTCAGTTGTGAAATGCTACAGTCACTACACATACCTGTCAAGGTGCCCGGCAAGCACAGGGTCAATGCCCCCATTATCCAGCCTGGGTAACTGCTGTTGCTGCAGCCTTCTAGCCATGAGGACCATTGGGAAGAATTCACGTGCCTCAGCGTTAAAAAAAAAAAGTGACCATCAGTAAATTTGTGAAGCCTTAGTTCTAATTTCCTCACTTCACTGTGTGAAAATGAGTGACTTGCCGTTTGCATATGGGAATCCTGTCATAACAGTTTCGGGAAGTGATTTGTTAATAATCAAGTTCTCCGAATGGCCCTAAATCGGTAATTGATGTGGGTCTGGATAAAGCAACCCTTCCACCCGCCTATTTTGGGGACCATTTTTTTGGCAGGGTCTGAGCCAGAATGAAAACCAACCATCAGAACAAAATTTAGGACAGCTGGGATGCTTTGCAGCAAAGACTTTTGGCTCCACAGTTCAAATAATCACAATAGCAGCTCAATTTAGCCTTTGGCTGAATGGCTTTGGCAGGGCACAATGAAAAATAATTATTTCATGGCCTGCTTATTTTTCCCTTAACCAATAAACTCTCAGACCTCTTCAGGCTTATGTAAATATTCTGCTGTTGGATGAGGCCGAGCACACCATAATATCCCTATTTAGGAAATGGTTGTATTTTACCCTTGTGGGGTGGAAAGCAAAACTTAACAACTTTTTGCAGTATCTATTTAGAATGGGGAAAAGAAAAAAGATGGGAGGAAATTTAAGAGCTGGAAAGCGAGCCCATAGTCACAGCTGCAGAGGAAAAAAGTTTAAGTCCCAGGCCCTCACTTAGAAGACAGGGCATTAGGATGGGTTATTTTATCCGATGGGGAAGGAGCAATATTGCACAGAGGATGGTAAGTGTAGTGTAATTTCAGCGAGAGACAATGGTCCAATCCTTTGTAGCTATAGCTTTTTAGACCATATATAACAGTTCTCAAAACTTTTTATTAAGTGCTTGCCTGATTTGTTCTCATTACATTCAATGTGCTGTAACTCTCTGTCCCTGTTTCATAAGTCCTTGCTTTTGCCCTGGGTGATTTGAATGGAGTCATGGAGAGGTGGATGGGATAAATTAAGCATGGCAACAAGCCTAACAGCTACCCTAGACCTGAAGCCCTTCAAGGTTTTTGCTCAAATCCCATCAATCTCCTGTATTTTATATCTGCCTTTTCAGGTCAGCTGCATCTTAGTGTAGGGCATCTGTGCCACTTGATGACCAATTCCTATTCAATGAGAGTCCATGGCTTTGCAGCTCAGTTGGTCAAAGCAGAGTGTTAATGAGATCGGTCATGGGTTTGATCCCTGCAGGAGCCAGTTAACTCCATTCTGTACCATTAACCCCTGCCAGCTGCCTTAGGTCATGGGTGGAATGGGGTGAGAGAGTGTGAATAGCTCACCACAAACCATCCCCTCTACTGGGCAACCAGCTAGTCCCACTAACAGTAGGTCCAGAGTGTTGTCTGTGAAGATGAGGAACAGCAGATGGGTCGTTAGAAACAGAGAAACAACCACGAGCCTAATGCTGCTTCCTCCCTTGTGTGAGTGAGAGAGAGAGAGAGAGAGAGAGAGAGAGAGTGTGTGTGTGTGTGTGTGTGTGTGTGACAGGGTTAGGGGACAGGGTTGGGGGCTCTCCTATCATGAAAGGGTAGCCTTTCCTTGCTTTGAAAACCCTGTACCAAATCAAGCTCATACTAGGATCCTCATGATCTGGGTTTAATGAGTGGCATTTCTTCTCAAAGTAGCTTTAAAAAAAATTGGTAGTCATGTCATGCATCAGGATGAATTTCTAAATGTAAATGAGATTCTCTCAGTAATTTATTTACATTTGTTTTCAGCACAACAAATGAGACATCACGTAGCTTCATAATTTTCCATGACCGAGTCACCAGCATGCAGTGTGTAATTTACCATGATTTAAGATGCTTATCTGTAGATTTTTCAACAGTACCTTATAAGTCTTAAACAAGAGAAAGAGCTCCTCTGTCCCATTTCACTTCCTGTTCTCCTTGTCCTTGTCCCCCTCGAACAAGTGTTCAGGGCCCACTGAAATCTGTAATTGTGCTTTTATCTTCAAAGGATTTTTTGTGGAGGGTAGAAGATACTGGTCATTTCTCCGTTTCAAGTAGGGCGGTTATCAAGACAAAGCTCTGCTAGGAAGGAGAGGAAGGCAGCCTTTCCCTTTGGATATTAGAATGTGTGAACGCGCATAAGTTACCTCTCAAGGCTCAGTTTCTTCGTTGTCAAATGTTGTGGTACATAATCACTACAGTTAAGCAACAGCACTCTAGGCCAAGGCAGAAGGTAGACTGTCTGATGGATGAGTGAATATTTCACAAACCTCACCCAGAAGTTCTGCAAAATTTGTCAAATTTCGTGACAGTTTTCCTACATTTTTGTTTTTAAAATATGGAACTGTGATATCAACTCTCCTTAGTAGTTAATTCATTGTCACTTAAAATGCATTGTCATTTATGTGCTATTTTTCCCATGGATTATTTCATGCCTCCTTATTTATTTGAACAAAACCATGTAAGGTATACCAAGAACTTTGTGATTTAGGGAAGAGGAGGAAAAAGATAATATTCTGTCATTTATTCTGTAGATTTGATTGAGCCTGTGGCTGAAGGTCCATGGAAAGCAGTATTTTATCTGGGTACCTGATCCTCAGGTAAAAAAGTATCATGCCCTAACTCCAAGCAGTCACCAAAATCAGTAAATTAGAAATACTTCCTAATTAGAGCTAAGATGTTGAAAACGATTTTTAAAAGTATGTTCTCTAAGTGGAAATTTTTAGTTTTGTTCAATGAATAAGAGCTTTCTATGAGACAGACGCTATACTGGGCATGGAGGATGAGTAAGATGAGACAGAGGCATCCCCACCTGGAGATGACTCTGCTCTTCCTAATTTAAAAAGAAACCTGGTTTCTATAAAGAAAAAAATGATAAGTGGAAGAAAAGAACCAATATGACAGGCTTGGTGTTTCCTAATACATAAGGTATCTTTAATCATTCATCCCAAATATACTTGGAATGTTCCAGTTAGTAGTGTCTCTGAATAATATCTGACTTCTTCAGACATGTGTTTTGGCCCTTGCAGATTTTCCTATGAAGACCATCCTTGCACACTCTAAGCATTTTCCTTCCTGGAACATTTTTCTCCTTCCCATGGATACGCTTGTGTGATAGCTGTCAGGGATTTTCAGGCATTGTCATGTAGAGCAAATGTCACCAACACACAAAGTAACTCCCTTGGAAGTGGTGGGAAAGTCATGCCTTTATGGAAAATTCTATGGACCTAAGTCCTCTCTCTGCATTTTTCTCTCTCCGAAAGCTTTCCAACTTGAAAGCAAGCTCTTGTTGGCTAAATTCTAATCTTGTCTAGTGCTGATGATACCTACTTGAATGCTTTGTATTTCTAGTTTTAGAAATAGACTAAGGTAAAAAGCAGAGAATTTTGTTCAACTTGAGCACCAGACTGTTTAATAGTTCTTCCGTGAGAACTACAGTTGGAGAACAAACCTAAAATTTATCTGAGATATAAAAGACATCTGAACTTTTCTCCAACTTTAAAGTTAGTGAGTGGTGGCTTTTCATATACCTTGAACATCTGTAGTTTTGATGAAAAGTTATAGGAAGCGCTTTTATTCATGAAGCAGATGCTCACTAAGCACTCACTTTGTAAAGTGTCTGTGCTGGTTTGCTATACCAAGGATGCCTACTTGAAGAGTCTGGGAAGTGGAGTAGATGCATAATTATAGCACGTAATTGTGCCATAATGTGGTTTATGTGGCAATGTGACAAGGGCATGATAGCCACTGGCTCAAGATGGCATGAGTGTTAGAAGAAATGTGAAGAGGACAGGGTAGACTTCAGAGATGAAATTTTGTTTCAGAGGATGGACAAAGGATGAGTAATAGTCACCTGACAGACCTAATTGGAGGAGGACAGTCAGAGCAGAAGGGACAGTGTGAACAAAATGCAAAGGTAAGAAATTGTATATTCACCTGTATATTCACTGGGAAATTGTATATTCACAGAAATTGCATATTCACAAATGCAAGTCATTTGGCTGGACTGGAATATGGGCTTTATGGATGGGGAAGGAAGGGCTGAGCAGGAAAATGAGGCTGAAAAGAGAGGCAGGAACCAACTCAGAAAAGGCTTTGTGCACGATATTAAAAAGTTAAATCTTTGTTGAGTAGAATTATGGAAGGGCATTGAAAGATTTTAGCAGAAAGGTGTCACATCTAAATTTTCATTTTAAGATCTCTCACTGCTGGGTGGAAGATGGATTGGAGGGAAATAGGAAGACCAGTCTAGGAAACTGTTATTGCATTTGGAAGTGTTTGTCTTCCTGTTAGGCTAGATAACTTGTCCAAGCAATGTGGAGACTGGAGAGCATTAAAAGGGGAGCAATGAATGATAAATTTTTTAAAAAGTTAAGATATTAGATTAGGAAGGAAAGTGAAATGAGAATAATTTAGTTGAGATGCAGAACGGCTGGAAATTTAATAGCCATTATTCCCATAGGAAAGTGTGGCTCATATGTTGGTTTATTAGTTCAAATGTAAAATCTATTTACTCATAATTCGGAAATCCAAAAAAAGTTGTTGTTTTTTATTTTTAAATTTATTTTATACATTTGGCCATGAAACTTATTTGGGAGCAAAATCTGACCTTGACTGACAGCAGGCAATTTATATTCTTTTGTTTATTCCACTAAGTGTCAATATTCATATCTTTTGCTGCAGGAATATTAACGTGTTTGATTATGGCCCTGCTGAGGGGTTATGCAATCGATGGTGTGTGCCTTTTGTTATTGCTGTTTCTGCTACTGCTGCCACTATGAACTATTACTGTCAGCTAACATTTATATAGCATAATAGAGTTTTCAGGATATTTAAGAATTTTTTATTTTAATTGATTTTTTTCCAGAAATCTTATGGGGTAGATACTATTGTTACCTCACTATAAACACATAAAGAAAACTGAGGCATAAAACAGTTAAGTGATTTGCCTAAAATAACAAATTTGGGAAGGAGTCAACCTGGAAATTAAACTCGAATTTTCCCTCTTTCTGTAACTTGAAACAGGATCATTTAAAATGTCCTGAAAGTGAACACTGCAAATAGTGAAGTAGGTTTCTCCTTTTTTTTTTTTCTCTTGAGTTCTGTAGATTCTCTTTTCTCCAGGGATCTTGTAAATAAAAAATCAAACTAGATTCAGTTGTGTCTGATGTGACTCAGATGTGATCCTGTCTGACAACAGCATGAATAATAAAATTTTCATTTATTCTCAGTATGAATGAGGCTGAGAGGGGTTATTTTTATTATATTAGGTTCTTCTGCATTTGTGTATTGGTAACTTTCACTGTAATGTATTGCATTTTCTCCCTCCCTGGGTAGAAGCTGGAGTGAAAAGACTAGTGTGATGGGCATAGATTATGCTCTACTCTACAAGATAGTACAGCTGTAGAGCTGGTCATTGGGTAAGCTAACTGTCTACAGTTCTAAAATAAGAAGCTTTTCACTTGTATATCATAGCAGAGCATTCTGTCCCAACTTCTGATCTATAGCATGCTTATTGCTGAAGCCAACATCCTAATGCTACCAAAAAGTAAAGCCCTACATCACTTATTGATTTGCAGTTTGTTAAGAAGTGACAACAGGCTTTTTGGTTATGTCTCTTAGTAAAAGAGTTTACTTACTGGATTTTCCATTTTCCTGTATTGCATGAGGACAAACTATATGGACACACACCTAGATGTATAGGCATCAGTATCCTAACTAACAATTACAGTTTGCAAATGAATTACGTAATTACTCATTGCTTACCCAGATTATTAATTTAATGTCAGTGGCCAAATTGGATCCATTTATAGCAAAATATAGCAGAACACCTAGCTTTAGAGATACATCAGCAGAGTCAAGTAGAGGAAATATAAGGAAAATCTCTTTTGAGGGTTCTTTTCTTGAGTTTGTAGGTAAATCATTTATAAGTGTATGACTACAGGGAACAAATGCTAAAACAGGATTTCCAGCTCAGATATTTTCCCCCAGTGATAATGATGACAATGAGTATGAGAATGATGAAGATAACTGGTGGTAGAAGTTGGAGAATGAAGAAAAGAAGGAGAAGAAAGATGAAAACAATAATAATAACTTAGATTTGGAGAGTATTTACAGTTTTACTAAATGCTTTCTGGTTTGTAAGGTAGGCAAGGTGTTATTTTAAAGGTGAGATGGTCTCAACTAAACTGTTACTTGACTGAGATCACATGTCAGATCACATGAAAAGCCAAATTCCAGCTCATCTGACTCAAAAATGTAGTAATTGTTCCATTATGCAATCTTAAAAAAAAGGAAATGTCACCTGTCTTTGTTAAAAATATACAAATAATGCTATACAGTGCTATAGTTACGATAAGTAAGTTGCAGAGCGTCTCAGTCTACATGATGGTAATATTTTCTCAGCACTTTTTAGCATTTTCTTAGATTTTTATTCTCATACTCGCTTCTTTTCCTAACGTCTTTTATTTTGTTCATCATTTTTCTCTGTTCTAAGATCTCCCTTTTAGTCTACTTCTCAAATCAGCCATAGGAAGGGGAAGGTAAGATCAACACAAAATTTCTAGGCATATTTCTTTCTCACTTTAAATCAAGCCTCCCCCAATCACCTGAGGTCGGAGTTCGAGAGCAGGAGTTCATCTGGTCACAATGGCAAAATCCCATCTCTACTAAAAATACAAAAATTAGCCAGTGTGGTGGCATGCATCTATAATCCCAACTACTCGGGAGGGTAAGGGAGGAGAACTGTTTGAACCCGGGAGGTGGAGGTTGCACTGAACCAAGACTGGGCCGTTGCACTCCAGCCTGGACAACAAGAGTGAAACTCCATCTCAAAAAAAAAAAAAAAAAAAAAAAAAAACAAATCTAGCCACCCCCTCCACTATCCCCCACACAAAATCTGAGGTTCCTGAAATGTCAAACCATACTTGCCATACATAATTAAGATCCTCACGAATCTCTTGCATCTTATATAGGTATTTTCAGAAGGTGAGAAAATATGATGGAGTACACAATTTTAGTTAATAAAGCAAATTTCTATGTATCAAAATGACATAAACACTTACAGCTCCTGTGTAGAGAAAAAAATATCCTGTAAACCTCCTCTAATGGAATGATGAAAGAAAAGATATGAGTTTGAGCAAGTTTCAAGGAAATGAATTTATGTTTTACATATTTTACTTTGTCTAAACTATGAGTTTAATTCTTATTTATATGAAACATTATTAAGGTAAAATTTTGCTTTTCCAGCAGTATCTGGATGATGGCCCTTAACAAATGCAAAATTTGACGTTCATATACAAGGGAGCCAAGAAAGACCAGTAAAGAGATGGTAGAAATTGAATGCAGCCAAAAACCACAAAATAATACAGTCAGCCCCTGCACTATTTTCAGAAATCCAGAAAGCTAACTTTACAGGATTCCGCACTCTGTCGATATGTGGAGTAGCATGGAGAGGCACCTGTTGTAAAAAACAGAAATGATTGAATTCAGGTTCATAGGAAGCTGAGTTTGGAGAAGGGTTGATCGTCTTTATTTACAGAGCAGATTGTTCAATGGGGTTTCTGCTTTTTTTTGTCATTTTTCTAAGTGATGCTTGGAATGTATTCAGAATTCAATTGGTTTGGGAGCTGTAATGAATGTCTGCGGAATGAGCAACCTGAGAAATAGAAGATTTGGGGCTGATTAGGATTTGATGCAGAACTCCTGCATCTTTTTTAATCATCTACTCAAATCTCCAAGAGGCTACTAAAGGTAGAGAATAAATAAATGGAGATAAAAATAATTGAACCAAACTTAAGTCTAAGATAACTTATGTGCTGCTCTTTTAACTTGTATGTGTTATATCTCCTGAATTTATTCTTTAAAATCCTAAGATGAAGAAGTTGCCCAGTAAATAAAGCCCCACGATAGAGCTAATAGGTGGTCCAAGTCCACTTGTCGGTTGCTTTTCATTACTTTGATTTTCTTACTTGTATAATTTTATAGAAGGCCAATATCGCAGGGGAAATGTAAAGAACAAACAACCAATGAGAGAAAACCATATTGGAAAGCACTTGTTTTAAAGAAAAAAGTTATGAATCCATATGCAGAACAGAGCAGTACAGAATGAAACTATTGCAGGTTTTGATAGGTATGTTAGAAAAAAATCACTGAACAATTTCCTATTAATTCTGGGGCACTTAGACTATTTTAAAAATATCCCACAAACCTTTGCCTGACAAAAGAAGAGTATGAAATAAAGCCTTAGTCTCTGCAATGACAGCTGTTCCCATAGCAACCTGTCTGTCAGTCAACACCCACTTCATCCAGCTTCAGAAAACACCCCCAGAAATAAATGTCAAAAGTCTTATGCAGGTTCCAAATTTAAATCAAACTTTAAAATAAATTAAAATAAGAACCCAAACACCCACAGCAGTCACAAAAGTAAATTTTATTTTGGAAGGAGGGAAAAGGGGATAAAAACAAAGGCCAAAGGAATCCTCCAAGCCGATGCAAGAAGTAAGAGAAGGGTGGATGGGCACCCGTCACTGCTTTCAGAGCATAACTCTGATCAAGCATTATTCACCTGGGGGAGCACTAAATGTAATCGTTCATATCTTGTTCCCCTTGCTTTGAGAGTTGGCTTTCATTTTCATGATCATCATATCATATTTACACTCGTCATTCACTCTGGTGTGCTAATGTTTCAGCCCCTCATTTTAAAGGTAGGAGGTTAGACAAGATTCTAATTGCCAGTCAGGTGGAGCACTGTGCTTGGCCACTCTTTCACGAGGATGACATTTAGCTAATAGTGACTGGCCCTCCTAGCAATTAAAATGATTTCACATGCCATCCTCAGGTCCTGATATTGCTGATGTATGCTCCAAAAAGTAAGCACTTAACAATTCCCGCTTCTTTCATCTGGAGATAAAATACATTTAAAGCCTAATTCAGGGATAAGCGATAGGTCTTAACTTCTCTTTTTTGTGAGTCCTAAATTATCTGGCAGAGGGGCATTTAAAGGAGCTATAGTTTGTCAGCGATTATGGACTGTTTGTCCTTCAAAAAGCTGTAACGTATTGAGTTTACTTGCTCAAACGTCCATGGACGTGGAAGCAAAACAACAAACGTTATGCAATTTTACATTATTCTTTGCGAAATTTATACTTGTTACTCAGCATCATGTTAATTCTCAACCTGTTTTTTTGGCATTAATGTAATGCAGTCTTCAAACACTCCTTTGGCATCCTAAGGTTATATCTGCTTTGCTCAGTGAACTAACTAATGGTCACTTTAGCTGTATACTTTTTCTTAGCATCTAATAAAGAGAGCTGCTCATAGCTTTGTTATGGGTTAAATTGTATACTCCAAGAAAGATATTTTGGAGTCCTAACCTCCACTACATAGGAATGTGACTCTATTTGGAGACAGGGTCTTTTCAGAGGTGATTAAGTTCAAATGAGGCAATTAGAGTAAGCTCCAATCCAGAATAATCTTCTTGTAAAAAGGAGAAATTTGGACACAGAGAGAGACATGCATAGGAGGAGGATGATGTGAAGAAACTCAGGGAGAGCCTGGAAACTTTTCTCACAGCCCTTAGAAGGAACCAGCACGGTCAGCACCCTGACTTTGGACTTTGAAGTTGCAGAGCTGAGATAATATATTTCTGTAGTTAAGCCACTCAGTGTGTGGTATTTTGTTACAATAGCCCTGGGGCAAACTATGAATAGAACTCCTGAGGATATAATACAGCAGTATTCAAAGAACTCAGAAAAAAAAAGAGCAGGAATTCTTGCTCACTGGTCCATGCATGAAATTAGCTTGAGAACTCCCTGGCCACGTGTAGCTACTTGAGGAAGAGGCAGCTTGAGGAACCTGTGGAAGGAAAGAACAGAAGTGTTCTCGTATTCTGTAATTTCCTTAGCCTAAACTTAGCCTCTGAGTTTGCCTTTTCTAAGCTGTGCATGTCAGTGTCATTTTCTTGCTATCAGTAACTCAAAACAAGGGTTTTCTAATACTATCTGGTTAGGCGCTGTTTCAAATGCTATCAAGCTAGGTATGCAGCAGTAGCAGTTTCCAAGATAACGTGTGGGGTTCATGAGCTTTTTTCTCCCTACGTTTTATGCATTGAAAGTTTGGGGCCCCTGTGATCACATCTCATCATTTTTAGTATTTACATTTGCAGATATTGATTGCATACCTCTTGTGGCTTAAACACTTTCAAGTTTTATTAAAATCTCAAATTCTCAAGGAAAAAGTCTTAAGTGCTGTAGAAATAGATGGGTTTCTCAGAAGACGAGCCAAAAGCCTTTAATGACAATCCGCTAGAATGATGGCATCCACATCAGAGGCAGATTTATTAAGAAATGGATAAAACTCAAGCTCTAGGTCACTGCACTTTCATGGGTCCCCTCCAAAATGTAAAGTTTTGCTTATCACTTTTTATATTTGTGTACTCATCTTCTTAAAGAGAATCCCTTTCCAACTGCATGCATTTCAGATACCTCAAAACCTGAATATGCTTCTAGGAATCTGTAACCTTGCAGAGGGGATAGAAGCAAGTACAAAGAGAAGTGAAAACAAGGCCATGTATACAAAATTGGGGGCTAAAGAGATCAGTAGTTCAAATGAGGTAAGTGCTGAGAAACTAGAGATCCAGGCTGAGGTGGGCCAAAGGGTGAGCCTAGGGACAGAGTGGGGACAAGAGGAGGAAGGAGATCACAGCCTAAAGCTGAGAAGTCGGGCTCACCACCTAAAGCTCACAGCCCTAGGTGTGACCACCTTAGGCCCCTTACTAGCAATGGAGCTTAATCTCATAACTAATAACCTTAAACTAAAGTACCCATTACAGACATTCAACTTCTCCAATATACTAGCTTTTTATTCAGCCACAATTCACTGTAGAACCCCCCAACTCAAACTTATTCGCAGAAGAATCCCTGGAGAATTTAGACTAAGAACTGGTTATGAGGTACCCACGGTGAGGTGTGCGTTTGTGCATTTGTGGAAATGATGTCTTCTCCAAGACAAAACCAATACCAAAGCGAGGAGTGGAGAGGGTAGGTTCTTGACTGAACCTACTCAAGTGAGGAATGAAGAATTTTATTTCCTTGGGAGAGTAACTAGCAAATGCTTGGCATGTAGGCAGACAACTAATTAGCTAATGTGTAGAAGAAGCGGGATAGCATGCAACCGTTTAGACACTCACAGCCTCTGTTCCCTTCAGAGGGAGTACAGTAATTCAGCTTAATTCACAGTTTACCAAGTTGCTACTCAGACTAGCTCCAAGGAAGGCCAACCTTGGTTCCTGGAATTGTAGTGCCCACCCATAAATCCGTTTACTGAATGCCAGACAACTCTCATTTCAGTTGGGACTTCCTTTTATGTTCCACACAAAACCTAAAAATCAGGAGAAACAGGTTTGGAAGCCTGATTTTATAAATCACATTCACTTGGCTTCTTTTAGTGATAGTCAGGCAATGTGTCATTTTCTCTGTAGAGTGTGTATGCAGCTGGGAAATGAGTTATTTATAATAATCAGACTTCGCACGTATGTACATATTTGCATAGTAAGCATATCATATGGTACTATGAGTTGATGGCATCTGGTGGTAACCTTGGTATCCTCAGTATATCTAAGTAGTTAACATGGCTTGTTGGATTCTGTAGGCTGTTGCCCATGAATATTTTAGCCTACTGGTGCTGTAACTTGTCTACCAGAGATTAAAGGCATTTTAAGACCTAACCTGTCTCAAAGGATAGGTAAGGAGGTAAAGGGCTGATATTTTAGAAAAGAAAATTAAATTTCCCTATCCTCCTAATTTCCTACCTTAGCTTCCCGGTCTGCACACATCTACCATAATCATAGTTCTGACAATTTTCCCTTATGGTCATTGTTTTCCTGGTCTTTGCCTATGTTTTTCAAAGTCTCTCTTGGCCTCTTTAGATAGTTATTCTATATTTTCTTTTCACGGGGCAAGATTTGGTGTGGAGTTACATCTCCATCTTTCATTTGGTACCTTTGAATGAAAACCTCTGACAAGGCTCAGTTCTTTATGAAGATCACTGCTAGTACATTGCTTAACGGGTGGCATATATGTGGGAGAATTCATTTGAGCAGATTTTCTATCGAAGGAGAAATACACCCCCAAATCACAATGGTAATCAGAGCCAGCCACCACGTTTCTGATGATTTTACAAATTGGTTGGTCTTCAGAGATGAGTCAACATGACACTGTGCGCACACTGAGCGGTGTGGCTGGAGGGGTTGCTTTTCACTCTTTCTCTCTTTTTAAAAATTTCAGCTGCATTTGTGAGTGTTTTCATCCTTTGCTAAAATATGTTTTTAAAAAACGTTATTAACAGTCATTTTCAGACCCAGATATTGGCTCTCTTTTGCCAAAGAGACACAGCATGAAGAACAGGCAAACAGCAAAATAATGCAAGAGGGTATGTTTATTCATCAGCAACTGTGCTAATGACTACATCTGCCCCTCTCATTTTGGGCTGGCTGGGATCATCTCTGCACTTCTGATTTGCTGATGTTTCCCCCTACAGTGAAATCTTTTCATATTGTACCCTATCAATGAAAAAGTGCCCATGGCTGGCTTAATGTTTATGCTCTGAGTGTAAGTTAGAGCCATTTAAAATTTGAAAACTATGCTCAATGGGATATGCTCATGGGAGACATGGATCTAGAGGTCTGGCACTCCCAGTGTTCCGTAAGCAACTTTCAGACCTAGAGTATTCCTGCCAAACACCATGAACAATAGACAATGAAGCTAATGTAGTAGCACATCATGGAACAATGGGAAGTTTTATGTTTGTTTTATAGCTTGCCATTTTAATTGTTTATTATTGTTTACTTTTCAAGTCAAATAAAATCATGAGCTTATTTGAATGACTCAGGCTGTGCCTCTGTGTCTTTTGGAATGGAAGGCTTTAAGCCTCAAAGCCAGAGACCTGATCCTTTAAAGGTGTGGCATCCCCTGTAGGCCAGTCTCAACAAAAATGTATATTATCTACCATCCTGTGGAATGAATTTTAAAGAGCAATCTTTGATATTGTGCATTAAAAAAAATAAGTCAACCATTATGTAGACTCCCCTGTGGGCCCTGTGTGGTGTGGTACTGTGAGAGGGGTAAGAGGGTAATACATGGTTTTAAGCATATAGAATTTAGATGGGCCAGATTGACTTGAGCAGGAAGCATTTTAGCAACAAGGAAGCAGGTGAAATTACGGAGACAGAAGCGAATGTGACATATTGAGCCATAAAATATTTTTTACCATGAAGAATGAGAACATCTTAACTGCTTCCAAATAAATTTCTGGAAATATACAGAGATAATCTCCTCAAAGATATGGACACATTAGGTGGCATTTTGAAACCTGACCACGAAAATCTCTGATTAACGTCTCAAGATGGTGTTTCTTCGGCTTCTAAGTCCTGCAGAGTATACCTGGTTTTTTGGTGGGAAGACATTCATTTAGCTAGCAGTTAGTTGGGAACACTTGTCTTTTTTTTTTTTTTGAGACGGAGTTTCGCTCTCGTTACCCAGGCTGGAGTGCAATGGCGCGATCTCGGCTCACCGCAACCTCCGCCTCCTGGGTTCAGGCAATTCTCCTGCCCCAGCCTCCTGAGTCGCTGGGATTACAGGCACGTGCCACCATGCCCAGCTAATTTTTTGCAGTTTTAGTAGAGACGGGGTTTCACCATGTTGACCAGGATGGTCTCGATCTCTTGACCTCGTGATCCACCCGCCTTGGCCTCCCAAAGTGCTGGGATTACAGGCTTGAGCCACCGCGCCAGGCCAGGAACACTTGTCTATTTAACTAAGTCTCTTTACCATGGAAGCAAGTGGAATTTGTTTCAGTTCAGTCACAGTGCAAAACCCTGGATGTGTGGACTTAAGTTGTATATCAAGAGCCTTTGTCCCTGATTGATAAAATAAGACCTTTAAGATTTCTGGAAGTAGAAGTTGGGATGCCGTTTCACATGGCAACTGGTCACAGACAACTGTGTTGCCTTTGGGGTTTAATTCATTATCAATATGTGTCTTCTCTCTACTCCAAGGGTTCTCACAGTCACTAGCAACACCAGCCTAGAGAGCGCAAACAATGTAAGTAAATATAGTATGTTTCCTAAGCAACTTCAAGGAAATCTTTCCCCACTGGTTGCCTTCTAATATTTCATTATGTAGATATTCTAGAGCAGTTACTGGAGTCCAGGGTTTGAATTCGGTTGCTAGATTATACTTTCTTTAAGCATTTATTCTGACTGTGGAGAAATAATGTATGAAAAATGCTTTGCATTTGGAATCAGAGGGCCATGCTCCAGATCTTAGTTCTGTGATTGAACTTTGTAACCTTGAACAATCCCTTTGCTAAGATTCAAGTTACTCATCTGTAAAATGGGGAGAATAATGGTTACCTTTCCCATATCACACAGTGGCTTACAGGCTGAAGGGAATTAAAAGGTGAATGGTTTGCAATGGTGAAGATTTTAATATCTGCTGCACTGGGCTGGAAGTGTCTGTTGTAGTTATTGTTTTGTCTGAGTGCCTAGTTCTACTTTAGGATACATTTAGCATTGCAAGTGAAAGGTAAAACTATAATGTAAGACTAGACAGACTGCAGAAAATCTGAATTCTTTGGCTCCCTTTGATAGATCGTTCTTCTTGTTTGCATTATGGCTCTTTTCTTGGGCTCATCTCTTTCCCTACTTTTTGTTTGTTTGTTTGTTTTGAGACAGAGTCTCTCTCTGTTGCCCAGGCTGGAGTGCAATGGTATGATCTCGGCTCACTGCAACCTCCAGCACCCGGGCTCAAATGATTCTTCTGCCTCAGCCTCCTGAGTAGCTGGGACTACAAGTGCACGCCACCATGCCCAGCTAATTTTTGAATTTTTAGTAGAGACGGGTTTCACCATATTGACCAGGCTGGTCTCAAACTCCTGAGCTCATGATCCGCCCACCTTGACCTCCCAAAGTTCTAGGATTACAGGCGTGAGCCACCAAGCCTGGCCAGGCTCATCTCTTAATGCCCTTTTCTCCCCCTGCACCTGCTTCCACACCAATTCCATAATTGGCTTGGGATTTTTTCTCCCTTATTTGCCCCTGACTGTCTAGCACCTAGAACAGTGTTTGGCATATAGTAAATGCTTAGTACATATATAGTGAATAAGCATCAGAAGAAAAGAGGGAAGGGAGGAAGAAATGATGGAAGGAGGAAGGAAGTCAGTCCAAGTAAATACTTCTTTGATAGATTTAGAAAACTCAATTTCATCAAAATAAATAGCCTAAGAATAAGAAAGGAAGGGGAAGAATTTCATGGACACTGTTCTGATAAAGATATTTACAAGACTGAAGTTTATTATTCTCTTATCCTCCAAAAGGAAGTCATAAATGGCTTTTGACAATAATCCTTACAAGTATTTTTAGACATTGAGCTGAGGGTGAGTATAATGTCCTTGAATTATCCAATAGCACAATAACAGTGCTCCAGAGTTTGTTATGAAAATCTCATTGACTTAGTGTTTCTTTCCTTCCCTTTCACCCACTTTAGAAGAAGAGGCTGAAACTGTTGAGTTAGCAATGACATAGAAGCATGGGAAAATATCTTAAAAATTTTAGCCTGAAATCATATGGCGATGGCTCCAGCACTGGCCCTCCCCGGCTTGACCCACACAATTTTCTGGGGAATTGAGAAGTCACATTCACATCTTAATGTTTTAGGATAGTAGAACAATCTACTACAGTAGACTGCTGTACGTACATGTATGTGGGGTGATGAAGTATTCCTTTTGCCCTCATTGTATCGTGTAAATTTAATCTCTGTCATCTCTGAACTCATTATAGTCCTTTTAAAGATCTAAAGAAAAATCCCGATGGATTATTCAAAGCATTAAATCACATAGAATTAAAATAGTTTTTATAAGCCTTAAACTGGTGATATGATTTATAAAGTACTTACGGGGAAGCTAGCCTTTATCGGTGATAACAATAAATAAAATAGCACAGCAGTTAAAAAATTACTTTGACCACAGTTCAGCTTACTAAATACAGGAGGAGCAAGCCTAACCTGAAAATCTCAAACCCAAACTGCTCCAAAATCTGAAACTTTTTGAGAGCCAACACGATGCCGTATGTGGAAAATTTATACCTGACCTCATGTGACAGGTTTCAGCTAAAGCACAGTTAAAACTGTGTTTCTTGCATAAAATTATTTAAAGTACTGTATGAAATTACCTTTAGGCCATGCATATAAGGTATATTGGAAACATAAATGAATTTTGTGTTTAGAGTTGAGTCTCATTTTCAAGATATCTCACTGTGTGTATACAAATATTTCCAAATTCGAAAAAAATCCAAAATTGAAAAGACTTTTGGTCCCAGGCATTTTGGATAAGGGATACTCAACCTACAGTTAAAATCAATCAGTGTTATTAAGGCATTTCCAATGTAACTCTAGTGCAGTGTTGGTTCCACATAGCCTGTGAGGCTTATTGAAGTTATATGTATATTGTAGTATATTGTATGCTACCATATAAACATAACTTAAGATTACTGAGCCAAATATCAGTGGTATTATTTGTAGAATAAAAGTTGTATATGTCAATGACTCAGATGAGCCTAACGCAAATAATAGTAAATAAAGACTATGGATCTTTATATTACCTAATCATATTATTTAGTTACATTTTACTTTTTAACATTTTTAAGTGATTTATAAATTCATTCTCAGAATGATAACTTATGTGAACATTGAGTGTATGTTTATTTTTCTGGAGAATATACAAGTCTGATGGTAAGCCAGAAGGACTCAATTCTGTGAGTTCAAAGCATTCCAATTTACACTGGACTCAGCCGTGCTAGTTAATCATTAGTCTCTGGGTTTTAAGAGTGAATCAATTCTGTCTCTAATTATTAGTTATTGTTCTACTCTAAGTAAGTTGTTACATAGTTGGGATAAAATATCCATCAGTAAAGACCACAGTGATTAACATAGTAATGAAGACTCTAAAATTGACACATTAAAAGTAAGTGAAAGCACTTTTCCTATAAATTTGTATTGGCTACTTGACTTTAAAATGCATGGAAAAAAAGAAGAGCGAATTTTGACATATAAACCTATGGTTTTAGACCTACTATTAAAAATTTTTTTCCTAATGGTCGGAAGAACCATTTAAGAACCAACTCTAATATTATTACACAACATTGTTAGGGAGAACTTATGGTATTGTAAATGTGAGATTATCTTTTGAGTTAAATATAATAAACAGCAGAACCACCTCTATGGTTGACGCTGACACTTTGAGAAGGAGAACATTACATAACAAGTCCTCCTATTAGTTTTCCTATCTGTTTAACATTATCCTACATGTCCTAAGAGTTCCCTGTTCTTTTAGAGAGCTTATCTGCGTATGCCAAGCAACAATTGTGATTGAAACTTTATATTTGGCTGACTGAGCTGGTGGTTTTCATGAACAAACCAATCATTTTAGCACAGTGGAGAAAAGGCACCGATCTCTGTTTTAATACTTAATTTCCTGTCCAGCTTATGCCACTATTTAGCTGTGTCCTTAAACTAATCATCTAACTGGTCATGATCATCTTTAAAAGGAGGTGATTGGATCCGAATAGTTTTTCTCATTTAGAATCTTTGGAGGAAGTAATGGGGGAATGACTCATTTTCAGTATTTTTAAAAGTCTAATGAAAATAAGACATAAAATCACAGTATACACAAGCTAACTAAGACATCTCTCTGGTTTTGGTCTTAGTTTGGCTGATATAAACTCACTTCCCCCTTTTGACAACACTGAGTTATCTTATGCAAATCACAAAATCTGACTGGCAATAAACAGCTTTTTATTAATAAGAGTAGAATCATTGTTACTAACTAAATGCAGTTTGATTGTCAAAAACAAAACAATAGGACTGGTGGGGAAACCACTAAAACATGTGTGGTGTACCAAGTGTGCTTGGTAGCCAAATGTCCAAAGTCCCTTTTACTATTTTTAGCTCAGTGATTTCAAGGTGATGTACCATTTATCATGGCAGCTAGATACCAAAATAATATTATTCTCATTTCACAGGTACTGTAAAGTGTCAGGCAGCATCATTCATGAGAATAAATATTTTCAGAATAAATTAATTGGTTGATATAGTTATACAGATTAATTTCTTAACCAGCACAATCTGTTTTCTTTCAAATAATTAGATTATATGCCCATGGCTTATCATATTTGAGGGAAACTTTGGGTTGGGTACTGTTTATTTCACTGTAAATTTGGTCAGTGTATTAGTTAGTTTTCATGCTGCTAATAAAGACATACAGGAGACTGGGTAATTTATAAAGAAAAGAGGTTTAATGGACTGACAGTACCACATGGCTGGGGAGGCCTCACAATCATGGTGGAAGGCAAAGGAGAAGCAAGGGCACATCTTACATGATGGTAGGCAAGAGAGCTTGTGCAGGGTAACTCCCATTTATTAAACCGTCAGATCTTGTGGGATTTATTCTCTATCAGAACAGTATGGGGAAAATCATCCCCATGATTCAGTTATCTCCACCTGGCCCCACCCTTGGGGATTATTATAATTCTAGGTGAGTTCTGGGTGGGGACACAGCCAAACCGTATCAGGCAGTAATCCATTCTGCTTTCTTTTAAAGTCCTCTCTAAAACTTGTGAAAACGGGTAGGATAAATAAAAAAACTGGGGAAAATATGCTTCATTGTCTGTCAGTTTTACATTGCAGAAGTAACCAAAGAGAGAACACTAGATATTAAGTTATTTGGGAGCAGGGGCAGGTTCATTTTGGGTTTTTAAACTCCCAGTGCTTATGTCAGAACCTGGCATATAGATTGTGTTTAACACAATCTATGCATTGGTAAATATCATAGATATTGGGATCAAGATTGCTGTATAACTCCTTCCTTTTAGCCCTATAAGACAATACATTATTTATTCATGAGATTATGATTAAGATCATTATGAATATTTATTGTGAATCAAACCATATTTCCAAATTAGAGGTCACAAACTCAGTTAATTGTGCTATTGAATTAATGAGGACTTCTATTTTTTTAAGTTTTTTGGTCCATCCATGTCAGTAACCATATGTCATATGGTCATTGAAATTACATTTATGATGAAAAACAACAGACTAAAAATAAGTCTCATATCTGACCTAGCCTTAGAAGTCACACAAATATGGCCAATCTGATTGGGCAAAGTGTTTAGTTATTTCCTCTTTCCAAAATGTAAATGCCATTTCAGTAGCCAATAACAAATGAATTGCTGATTATACTCTTGAGTTTGGTTACCTCAATATTAGGCCTAATATTAGTATTAATACTAATATTAATATTACTGTTTAATATACTGTTTAGTATTACTATTTAGTATTATACTGTTTAATAATACTGTTTAATATTAATAATTTTAGTATTAATATTAATATTTCAAATCTAATATTAGTATTAATATTAGCCATGAGACAACCAAATAAAGCTTACATAATACATTAAATTATTATTTTTAGAGTATTTGTCTTTGCAAAATGAACATGGCCCAGATTCATTTTAATAAAAGGGAAATTAATGTTTATTGAATAAAATTATTTTTTACACATTATCTCACACTTTTTTCAACAGTGTAAGCTAAGTATTATTTTCCAAGTTTTACAGACTGAGAAACTGAGGCTTGATTGTTTAAGTAATTTGCTCAGACTATTAAGTACAGCATTATTCATAACCATTTTTTTTCTGACTTCAAAGTCCATGCTTTCTCCAACATTCTATATCACTTCAAATCAGTACTTTTTTGATTTGATATCAGTCAACTGAAAGGTCCTTTTTTTTTTTTTTTTTTTTTTTTGCAACTCTCCGATGTAGTTTTATCTGGCTGTGATCTTATTAATTACCGAATTTTTAGTTGAGTTCAAAAATTCAAAAGCATATTTGACAAAAGTAAATGTTTTGAACAACAGCTAACTGATAATCCTTGTGCAGATTATTTGAAATATAACAGTTATCTGTGATTAACAAAAGCTTTCATGGCTAAAATAATAATGAGGACTTTATTTCTGTGATTTCTGCCCATTAGAAATGTAGAAGCAGCTTGGTTGGGCAATTCTGGCTGGTGGTCACTCATGGGATTGCATGTCACTAGCTGTTGGCTGGAGCTGCGGTCAAACGCAAGCCTGTGTGCGGCTGGAGGACCCACTTCCAAGGTGACTTGCTTATATGGCAGGCAAGTGGGTTCCCCTCCACGTGGGCCTCTCCTTACGGCACAAGGGGTGTTTTTCCTAGAGCAAGTGATTCAAGAGAACAAGATAAAAGCTGCAATGCCTTTTATGACCTAGCCTTGAAAATCACACACCATCGTTTCTGCCGTATTGTATTGGTCATACTGGCCAGCCATCATTCACTGTTTATTCACTGTGAAGATATAAATATCAGGGGCAAAAGTCATCCTAGACCACCGTGGAGGCTGGCTTCTATAGATATTAATACTGTGTATATCTATTTTATAGATAACTTTCAGAATCAACCCTTAATTTTAATGAGTAGGAAATAGAATCTGAGCACATATAACTTTAGGAAAGAACCTATCCTAAAATAAAGGATATACAATATGCATAAATCTCTGTTTCCTTTTTTCCTTTTCTTTTTTTGAGACAGAGTTCTTGCTGTGATGCCCAGGCTGGAGTACAGTGGTGCCATCTTGGTTTACTGCCAGCTCTGCCTCCAGGGTTCAAGCAATTCTCGTGTCTCAGCCACCAGGGTAGCTGGAATTACAGATGTGTGCCACCAGGTCTGGCTAATTTTTGTGTTTTTAGTAGAGCCGGGGTTTCACCATGTTGGCCGGGCTGATCTTAAGCTCTGGGCCTCAGGCTGATCTCAAACTCTGGGCTTCAGGTGATCCACCTGCCTCGGTCTCCCAAAATGCTGGTATTACAGGTGTGAGCCACTACACCTGGTGTTACTTTCTTTAAGAAAAAAAATTATAATGGTGCCAAACTCATTAGCAGTTGAAGATTTGAGGTGGGATTGTGAACGGCCGTTTCCATGTGCTGAACTGGCTTAAGCTATCAATTCTTGGCCATTCACTTTTGACTTTTAAGGTAAAGAGATTTCAAAACAAAAGTCTGTTTATTCTCTCTGTTCAAAATGCTGGTATGGTTCTCCATGTCCTTCAGTAAAATCAAAGCTTTTGTAGTATCCAAGAAAGCCTTATGTGAACTGGCCCCTACCTCCTCCCTGACCTCACCTCCAACTCCTCTCCTCTCATTGTCTCTGCCTCAGCCACCCTGATCTCTTTGCCATTCCTTGAGCTCACCAGACTTACCCCCGTTTTAGCGTCTTTGTATTGGCTGTTTCCTCTACTTGAAATATTCTTTATATACCTTTCATGATCAACGCCTTTTGTAATTTAAGTCTTTTCTCAAATGTTACATTTTCAATGAGATCTGTACCCCACTACCCGATTTAAACCTAAAACAGTGAACATGTGACCAAATAGGTGTTCAAAAATTATGTGTGATTGCATGAAGAAATTATTAATGGAGGCATAGGGAAAAGCTGTGGCTGCTTTCTCCTGCCCAAGGCAGTTTGTTATCATCTACTTGACTATTTTCAGACTCTGGTGCTTGCAAAGTGTCTCTAAAGACAGTAATCAAGTGTGGATTTGCTTTATTTCTGTGGGATAGTTTCTGCCATTCAGAAATAAGCACTGCATCCATTCCTATATCTTTATAGAGTTGCAGCATTTAAAAAAAGAACCGGAGAAAAGAAGGCAGCTTCCAGTAAGGTGTATTATAGTAGACAGGTTGATATTACTTAAAGGAGGAAATTAGTTGAACCATTTCTGTAGACATTAGACAAATTGTTTCACTCAGAGTTAAAAAGCAGCTTGGGAGTATTAAAGTATAGGGTGCTTGCATGCACTTTATGATGGTCTTAGCTTATGATCTTATATCACTTTTATTTCTCCATTAAATCAAGATGTATCTCATTGAGGCCGCCATCCTGCATGACACAGCAGGGTTCATTGTCCCTGATTGAATGGAATTGTCCCTGATTAAATGGAAAAGTGCATCTGTCTTTAGCATGTGCATAGTATGGATAGCTAGCGTTTCAATTGGCATGGACTTCTATGAAATGGAAACAGAGTGCGTAGGCCCTTGCTGCATGAGACCAGTGCTTTGCTGAATGCCTGCTCTCTCTCAACGTGAAGCTGTGTCTTGTCTTTTTTTTTCTGTGGGTTTCCAGTGACTATGTTGCTACATGGTCCTTCACTTGGAGTTAGTGCAACAAGGAGACATCTGAGCCTAAAATTTATGAAACATCTAAAGGAATCAAGCTTTATATAGGATCACTGTTGGGGGTTGAATTGTGTCTCCCCAAAAGATATCGAAGCCCTAACTACCTCCCTATACCTTACAATAGGGCCTTTATTGGAAGCAGGGTCCTTGAAGAAGATCAAGTTAAGATGAGATTATTTGGTTGGGCCTTAATTCAATATATCTGGTGTCATTATAAAAGGGGACAATTTGGACACAGGGACAAAGGGAGAATGCCACATAAAGACTGGAGTTATGATGCCGTAAACCAAGGAACTCCAAAGATTGCTGGCAAGCCACTAAAACCTAGGAGAGATTCACAGAACGGTCTCTCTCTTAGCCTACCAAAGGAGTCAACCCTGCTGACATCTTGACTTTTTCACAGTTCTAGCCTCCAGAACTGTGAGACAAATTTCTGTTTTTTAAGCTATTGGCTTGTGGTACTTTATTACGGCAACCCTAGCAAACGAATACAGTAGCTGTTCACTTATGTATAATAAAGCAAGCAGTAAGCAGCATTCAGATGTCAACATAGCACTCCAGTGAGCACATTTTACATGTGAAAAAAAACTTGGGGATAAGTTTAGATGTATGAAATATATTATGCTCATGTAATGAAGTCATTGTTTAGCCCACATTTCCATGGAATGCTTGTTAATTAACAATAGCTTGTTACTGGTATATCTGCTACAGAATAACAGTAGATACTGTTTGAGAATTGGAACAGAAGCATGAAGGGGTTCCCTTTTTAGAAACAAATATGGGAATAGTCACATCTAATCGTTTCACATTGAAGATGCAAGGGTTGGGTGGTTTGCCGTGGTCAGACCACAGAAGCTAGGAGGAGGCTTATCAGTTTATCTTAGAGTCAATCTGAGATTCTAAACCATCCTTTAAAAAAAAAATACTACTTTTCCTCTTACAAACTATGAATCATCACAGAGTAACTAGTCAACCAATGTTTGCTGAGCGAATAAGTGAATCTACAGATTTTTCAGCCAGGGTGGTGGTAAAATCCTGAATCTTTTTTCACTAGTTTTTAAGTCCATGTTACATACCTCTTGAACTAGGAAGAAAAATGAGGAATTTGGAGTCAGACAGACCTGGGATTGGCTTGAACCCCAGTATATCCATACCAGCGGTGTAAAGGTGGTCTAATTACCTCCACCAAGTCTCAGTCACATCCTTTCCTTAACAGAGAAAAAAATGCCTTACAAAGTTTATTGTAAATATGAGATAATGTATGTAAAGTACTGAGCACCGTTCCTAGCATATATGTGCTTGATAAAGAGTGGCTCTTTTTATTTAAGTATTCTTAAGTATAGTACCCATAACAACAACACCTTGGCGTGCACCTAAACCGTGCTGCCACTGTGGCATGTGCATGTGAGTCGGCTTTGTGAAAACAATTATAAGAGGTGAACCCAGTTTCAGTTCTTGTCTTACCCCAGTCTTCCTTTAACACAAGAACTGGGCATACCGATTCAGGTAATTGGAGCTGGGCATGCAGCCCGTGGTCCAGAGAGGGCAAAACTAAATAGTTCACCCAAGACACTGACCCACAGCCTTCTCTTTTCTAATACATTGTTGTATTCAAGCCCAGGAGAGCCACAAATAATCACAGGATCAGGACTATGCCATGTGTGATTGTCTCAGTAGTATACCGGAGAAGTGGCACACTAACTCCAGCCTATGGTCCATGGGTTGCATGAATCATGCAAATGTGAATGTCCATGCTTTGTTATCATTTCTGAAACCTCATTCAAAGCATGGACATCACCCAGGTGCTCTCAATGGTCATTTATAATTTTGTCATAAGATTTTATAAATTGTATAAATTCTTTAAAATGTGTTATAAATCCATTTATATTCTTCTTAATACCTTGAAATTTACAAGATATAGAGTTTTATTTCATGCTTTGCAAAGGAATATTTCTAATTATCTCTTATAAATAGCGATTAGGGTTATCCTCATATATGCACATTGCTGAGATTAAAATCACCGAAAAGTGATTCTTAATTGTGATAACAGAAATAACAAAATGTAAGCAAAATGTTAAGTTATGTAGGGATAATTAAATGATAACAATATTATAAGTGGATTTATATTTACGAAAAAGAAGTAATGTCTAGATAAAATATGCTATCTTCAAAGCCTATTTTCAGATTGCTATCACTCTTTGAAATGAGGATAGTATAATACAATGATAATATGATTGTCCAGTGTTTGCAGGCAAACAACACTGGCAAAAGCGTACAGAAAGCATGTTGTTAACATTCAAAATTTCATTTTTAGTTTCTTTTGTCTAACTTTTTCCTGCAGCTTTAAGAAGTAGAGAATCAGACAATGTTAATATCTATTTTCAGATAAAACATCTATTTTACATTTTAGTTGTTTAATGTTTCTAGCATTTTATTGTCAGAAACAATAGCTTGAAAACAGGGTCTTTGTTTCACAAGAGGTTAGCTGCTTCCACTTGAAATCACAATCCTTTGTGATTTTAAAATTAGCTCCTTAGCCAGAGCTATGATGTCACCAAGGTGCAGAAGAAGGAATAGTAAGTAGCAAGTGGATCAATCCTTAGGAAACAAAGATCCTGTTTTCATGCAAATGTCTTTCATGATTAAAAAAGGGAAGGAAAAAAAGTCCCTGAGCATGGGTGAAAGAGTTACTGGTGCTACGTTTTTAGAGAAATTGCTGAAAGCGATTTAGCTATGCAAACTAATGACCTTTACAGTTCTCTCAAGGTTAATGGGGTCCAGGAAAATGGTAATGTAATAATTTGGGTTCCTTGGATGTCCCACTGACTTGTCTGTTCCTTATATTTGCTAGTATTGTATGGTGGAAGAGAACAGTGTTGATTATAAAACGTATTTGGAATACTCTGATCCTATTTTAAGCCCTTTTCCATATAGAATTATCAAAAATATTTAGGAAAGATGACCTCATTGGGAAATTTCTTAAATTCTCTCTTTATTCAAATTAAGTAGGAAGCTAAAATTTGTAGCCCAAATGTAAAATAATTAAGAGTCTTCATTACAGAAAACCTATAATATAACAACCCCGAAGTCTAAGACATTAATAGCCAGGAAATATCAAAGGTAGAACCATGCTGTTTCAATATGTACCTTAAAGGTCTCCCCTCATGGGCAGAGGGAAGCTGTTCATTCTTTTGCTGTACATCCAGGGAGTAAAAGCCAGACATTGGTCTGTTTCACTGCATGCCAGGCTGCTAAATGAGGTGGCTGCTAGTTCCTTGCAGGAATATCCTGCTAGTGGCATGTTCTGCAGGGTCGCCTTTAAGGAGCTCTTGAGAGGCCAAGTGTTTTGGTGTTATCAAGAGGGGCTCATTATACCCAGGGAATCAATTTAGAATGACTTTAATGGGATTGGGAGTCAAACTGCAGTACAGCCCTATGACAAAGAGAATTTAAAGTACCCTGTATTTATTATGCCTTTCTCTCTTTAATTATGTCTGTCTTTAATATTCTGCTGTTAGCTCCTTTAATGTTTTTCTTCTCCACATTTTTGGCATTTTTATGATTTGCAGTTCCATTCTAAATGGGCACATGTCATAATGTCATCTAATTCTATTGAGAAAAATGCCCCTGTTTCCTGTGGCTTTTGGCCAAGACATACTATTACTTTTGATTTTGATTTTTTTCACAGATTATGTGGGCTGTGCAATATAAAGTAGAAGATTTTTTTCCAACTTGCAAAATATATTGAAAGCTTTTTTTTGCAGTCTCCTTAGGGGCATAGGTTATGTGTCCTATAGTCAAATTCTTAACACCTAATATAGTGTCTGGCTCACTGAGAGTACTTAGTAAACATTGGCTGAATGAATGGATGAATGAATGAATGATATTAGCACTCAGATTATTCTTTATTTTTCTTGAGACAGATTCTTGCTCTGTCACCCAGGCTGGAGTGCAGTGGTACAATCTCAACTCACTGCAACCTCCTCCCGTTGGATTCAAGCAATTCAAATATTGCTATAATATGGTTTTGCTCTCCATTGACAGGATTAGGGGAGGACTCAGCACTTTTTGAGTATAATGAATATAGTATTATAAATACATAACGTGGTAGACTAGAATTAGATTGTAAATATTTTCACCTTTTTTGGCTATTCCTTTATTCCTTCTCACCTTTATTTTCTCATCTTTGTTTCTCACCTTCATTTGTTTATTCAACTGTCAAAATAAGGACCCGGGTAAATTACTGTATTCCATTTTCCCCCTTTCCTTCTTCTTGCCTGTTATTTTTCACTTTTTTTTCTCCTCTGATTTATCTGCACTGCTGCCTATCCTCTTCTCTGCTTTTCCTCCTCTCATCCCAGTACCCTGTCCATTCTTCCCATTTCCATTTCTTGTTCTTCTTTAGTACTTACCATTTCTACTCTAGTCCTCTGCATATATACTTTTTATACTCTCCTTTTAAAATATAGCATAGCATCTTACCTAACTCTTCCTCCTCTTTTCCATCTCTGTAAAATCCAAAGAAGCAGAGATATGGTCACAGAAGAAATTACCCTAGACTCTTCCCCCTCATTTTAAATCTGCACTCAGATTTGTTTATAGCAATCACTAATCCAAACTATTTCATTATCTTCAGGTAGTATCATGCCTAAAAATCTTTCTGCAGGGGATAAACTGCACTTAATTTTTTTTTTTAATAAAAGCCCTTCTGAAAGGTTTATTACGTGATTTTCCTTAGTAACCCATGTTTTGATTCTTGGAGTTCAGTGAAGATTCCAGTTCACTCTCCATTTCTGCTGTCCTGTGCTTTAGATGCAAAGGAGTGAATGGCAAGAAAGAAAACACTACAATGGGTTCAGGACACAAGTTGGTTTATGGTAGAACAAAATGAACAGGACAAAATATGGTCAGTAAATATAGGAAATGCTATAAGCCATTCTTAAATTTCTGACCTCATTTATTTATATTATTAGAATGTAGATGATAATATCTAGAATCTAGATGTTAGTAACCAGGGACTTGACAGTAAATAAGACTCAGATTCTGTTTGAAAGAGATACTAGTGTAGGTGGTAAGTGAAATGATGGGGCTGTAAGAATAACACCCAACCTAGAACTTGGAGGGATCAGGACATACTTTTTGGTAGAAATGACAGCGAGGCTGAGTCAAGAAGGATAATTTAACAGTAACTAGAGAAGTGGTGAAAAGTGGCAATTCATGCCTAGCCATTCGAAGCATGCTCCTTACCTGAATGACAGTAGAGGAGCCCACAGGGGTGAAATTCTAAAAATCTTATTGGCTAAGCTAAAGAGTAGGGACCTCATCCTGAAGGCATTGGAGAGCCACTGAAGGGTTTTAAGTAGAGGAGTGACATTTTGGAGAGACACTCTGATAGTGTCATGGAGGAAAACCACAGACAGGCAACAGACAGTGAGAAGTTGTAGTAATCAAGGTGAGAGATGACAGTGGCCTTCCCTAAGGTGGTGATGATGCAAATAAGTGATGAATTCAGGGTAAATAAAGAGAATAGATGGACAGCTTATATATTGGATGCAAGAGATGAAGGAGGGGCAGGGGTCAAGAATGGCATTTGGTCTCCTGGGTCCTGAGGAAAGGTTCTATTTTGGAAGAGTCATCTCAGTCGTCTTTGAACTTTAAGTGCAGGCTAGTGTTCCTAAAAGCTTCCAGACTGACATCCCTGAAGACAAATGCCATCTTCTGTTTCATCACAGTGAACAGCAAAGCTGGCTTGTGAAGGTGCTCTCATCTGTGTGCAGAAATCTGCACAGCAAGAGCAGGATCACTGAGGGTCGTAGGCAAATTTAGAAGTTGTCGAACGATTAGGATTGAATTGAGTGTTTTCAAATACTAGGCTAAAATATACTTTTTTATGGATATGGATGAGCATAAAGTAGTTGTACCAGAATGTGTGTGTGTGTTTATACACATGGGTTTATATGTGTGTGCAGTCCCATGTGTGTGTGTGTGTGTGTTTGTGCAGACAACATCCCTTCTGGGTCCCCCATCACTGGGAAGGTCTCCTTTAATGCCTCTCAGATGATGGTGGTACTTGTAAAATGCGTACCTGGGACTGGAGAGGAGCTACCAACTCATCTTTCACGAAAGTAAACCAAACAATTGTCAGTTGAAATGATTTTTTTTTTTCACTGCTTAATGTCTAGACAAAATTTGAACTGGTGACTTCAAAGTGAGTGACTCTGTAGCCCATTACCGGTCCCCCAAGACATGTAATCTATTTTAAAGATACATTTTAAATAACCTACTATGGAAAATGTAGTTAGCAAGCTCAGAGATATGCTTACATTCAGGAACTCTCAGAAATGCACTTACAGATTTTTTAAAAAGTCTTTGCAAGGAGTAAAATGAGAACGAAAGAGGTGATTCATTTTATTAGAGCAATTAAAACATTGGCTCCTGTTTTCATCCATCATATTCATGAAATAAAAATATATTAGAGAAAAAGTGATATTTACCTGGAGATAAAATTTGAAGTATAAGGAAGATAAAAGTCCATTTTTCTGAAAGAAGTAACTGAAAATCTGCTATAGGTTATAATTCAGGCAGAACCTCATCATTATGGACCAGGAGGTGGAGTGAGATCATTGTGGAACGGGAGCCAGAGTGAGCGCAATCTCTACCCAATATTTTTTGAGGCACAAACGTAGCCAGGAGTGAGTCATTCAACAGGGTACCTCAGAGGTGGAGGGTCTTGGATATAAATGGGCAAGACTGCAGTACGGGAAAATCTGTCACCTTAACCTTGGATCTGCCCTCATCATCTCCGGGTGAGTTCAAAGTAATCAACGTATCTGATTCCGGTCTCTGCCTTAGGCCATGTCTACACTGCAGGGATGCTTCAGGTGACTCAGAGATGGCTCTTAAATCAAACTATCTCTGCTCCCACACTCCAAATGATATAATATTTTCTTCTTGGGTTGCATATAAGTTATATAAAAGTAGCATGAGAAATGATTAATATGTGTCGACTTTGCTCATTGTGTTTCCCTGAAAATGAGCAAGTGAAGAGAGAAGTAGAGATTTCAGTTATACCATAGAAAGGTAGGAGAAGGAGGGAGAAGGTGAGGGAGGAGGGCTTTCTCTTACCTTTTTGTTTATTCAACACATGTTTGCATGGGGTACCAGGAACAGTATGAGACTTAGAGAAATGTAGGTTCAATTTCCTGGGGCTAAATGTTCTACTTTGCAGAGTTGTTTTAAAATGTGAATAAAATAACTTATTCATTCATTCATTCATTCATCAACTACTTACTGAATTTCTACTAATTGCTAAAGACCTCAGAGTAAAAAATGAAGTTAAAGCTCCTACTTTTGTGAAACTTACATTTGAGTTGGTAGAGTTAAACCTAGTAAACAATTGAAACAAATGTATCAGTGGGTGGGTGATAAAACAAGGTGAGGTGTGAGAGGGATCCAATGGAGGTTATATTTTAGATGGTGATTAGAGGAAGCCTCTTTGATGTGGGAGGTGACATTGTGTGGTGACTTGCTGAACAAAGAGGGAAGGACATAATGAGGCATCGTGCACCATGGTTAGCACTTAATTAACGGTAACTATTGTTATAATCACTGTCATCATCACCCTTGATAATAATGGTATACACGAAGCCTGCATGCTCTTTGTAAATTTTGGGAATCTGTAAAGTATTAGAGTTTGGTTTGAAGCACACTTATAATGGAATTTGATATCTATGTTTATAAATAATTTTTATTTTCATTCACAGTTTAACTTTGGAGATATCTAATAACATTTAAAGGAAAACCAAAAAAAGCCTAGTGTTTCATGTGGTTAAATATCTTACAACTTTCCCCCTCATTAACACAATGAAACAAACATTTCATGATCATTTGTTTTGTGTCAGGCACTATGCTGGGTACTGGGAAACAAATCAATGTAAAATAAAATCTTTACCTTCAGGGAGCTTATAATCTGATTTTATCCCTAATAAATCAAGACTCTTGCTCAATTTGTTTTAATAGAACATGCAGGAGAGATTCAGATGCTAATAAGGCTCTGAGAGTTTAGGAAAAACAAGTTGCATTTGAGTGTTAACTTTGATGTTTGTTTAGTTTTATAAAATATGTAAGAGGCTTTTCCATTAGCGAATAAGACTTTCAAAACCTTTCAAAGTCACATGTCATAAGTAGTTAAATATCACTGAAGGGGAGTCACAAAGACTGACAGCTTAGAAGCTTAAACACTGTATGTGGTTCAGTATGTATGGCCAAGGTGAAGCCCCCATTCCCATTTTAATTGAGGTTATGTAGGCCCAACCAATTCATTTGGTCTGAAAAATCCAGACTAAGTGGGAGTCCAAAATCAACTTGGCAATGGCCTCTGAAACCAGCATATCACATACTGTTTGGTAAAGGGTAGGGATGAAAAATCACAGCCCAGGTGTATCCCAGTGATGGAATGAAGTGAAAGTTGGGCAAAGTGATTTACAACAGAGACATACATATATACGTTGCACATTTAGTGGCACAAGTAAAATGAATTGTTCATACAAGGGATCTAGTTTGTGTGCTTCTTATGAGAATCTTACAGAATCTCCTTATAGAATGGAAATTGCTATCTAGACAGAATTCATGCTTATTTGCAGAATCTATAGTTTATACTGGAACCAGACATCGCATGTATTCAGAGGCCTGTTCTAACCTTCTCTAACATAGACATGGCCTATCACATTCTACCTCCCCTTCCTGCTTCTTGTTCTTCAAGGAATATTCTATCCCATCCCATCCCATCCCACCCCACCCGACCCCACCCCACCCCACCCCATCCCATCCCAGACATTCTATCCCATCCCATGCCATCCCATCCCATTCCATCCCATCCTATCCTATTATGCAATTCTCTAATGGGAATATATTTACTTATCTATTTTCCCAATCAGATACGTAAACCTCACTAGGGCAGACACTGTCTTGCTCGTCTATTCATCCAGTGCTTTGCCCAGAGTAGGGTCCCAATGAATATATTCTGAGTTAGTAAGTTTTAGCAATGACAGATGATAACACCAGCAGCAACAGCAACAACAAAATCCTTGGGATTCCCGAGAGGTTGGCTGGGGACAGGAAAAGTCTTGTGAAATCAGAGCAAGGATTCCATGTTGTTTCAGTGGCAGAGTATTAGTTCTCTTTATAGCAACAGTCCCCAACCTTTTTGGTATCAAAAACTGGTTTTGTGGAAGACAGTTTTCCGTGAATGGGTTGGGGGTGGTTCTGGGATGAAACTGTTTTAACTCAGATCATCAGGCATTAGTTAGATTCTCATAAGGAGCACACCAACTAGATGCCTTGTATGAACAATTCATAAAGCGTTCCTGTTTCTGTGAGAATCTAATGCCACTGCTGATCTGACAGGAGGCAGAGTTCAGGCGGTAATACTGCCCCACCTGTCACTCACCTCCTGTCGTGTGGCCAGGTTCCTAACAGGCCACGGACCTACATGGGGGGGGGGGGGGGGGCGGTTGAGGACCTCTGCTTTATTGGACCACATGAAATAGCAACACAGTACAGTTGACCCTAGAACAATGCAGAGTTGAAAATCCACCTATAACTTTCTGACTCCTCCAAAACTTAACTACCAGCAGCTACTGTTGACTGGAAACTTTAAAATAACATAAACAGTGGTTTGACACGTATTTTGTATGCTATATGTATTTTACCCTGTATCCTTACCATAAAGTAAGCTGAAGAAAAGAAAATTTTATAAGAAAATCATAAGGAAGAGAAAATATATTTACTATTTGGTGAGTGGAAGTACATTATCATAAAGATCATGATTCTTGTCATCTTCATGTTGAGTAGACTAAGGAGGAGGAAGAGGAGGAATTGGTTTTGCCATCTCAGGGGTGGCAGAGATGGGAGAAAATCCACATATAAGTGGACCCACATAGTTTAAGTCCATGTTTTTCGAGGGTCAACTATATAAGAAATTAATGCTTTAACTCTTTTTGCTAAACTTTATGATACAGAAAGGTACTAGGCACCAAATGCTAAAAAAAAAAAAACAAAAAAAAAAACTATATAAGTGGGGCTGAAACGTTTGTGTTGATTGTTTTGAAAGATACATGCTTTTTACTTTAAAAAATATTTTTGAAATTTGGATAAGTGGTGCTATTATTCAACTTTAACAGTAGGACTCATTGGTTCAGTTTGCAAAACATCCATCTTTTAGGGCGGGGCTACACATAGATTAGCATCCATTGTTCTAGAAACATTATCTTTGCCTGTCATGCCATCCCTTCACTGACATCACTGTGAAAATCTTAATGGTTTGACCGAAGAGTAGAACCATGTTGGAAAATTTTCTGGTGACACTCCTTTGTGAGTTCAGATAATTTTTTGACTCTGAAGAATTGTTGGTTATAACAGAGAATTTCTCAGTGTTCCTACAGATCATTATCTAGCCTGTTAACCATCCACATCTCAACTAAGACACATTATAAAAAAGCTCGGGATATCTTTCTCTGTCTCCTCCCCCATGCACACTATTCATGTCGACTAAAGCCAAACCACTCATTTTAGAATGTAAAGTTCAGGAACCTGTTGAAACATCCCAGCAACTAGTGATACAGAACTTTAAAGTTACTTGTAAATACCTATTGCTGAGCCACAGGTAGAAACCCATGGAAACAAAGTCATATTGCTTGGAAACAGGAAGCTGCAGAGACACACTTTTTCTGTGAATATGAAGGAAAGCATAAGCCATCACTGAGCTGTTTGTCATAGGTGAATGTAAGTACATATAGGGGCCAGGCATGGTGGCTCACGCCTATAATCCCAGCACTTTGGAAGGCTGAGGTGGGTGGATCATGAGGTCAGATCGAGACCAGCCTGGCTAACACAGTGAAACCCTGTCTCTACGAAAAATACAAAAAAATCTAAAATTAGCCAGGTGTGGTGGCACATGCCTATAGTCCCAGCTACTCGGAAGGCTGAGGCAGGAGAATTGTTTGAACCTGGAAGGCAGAGGTTGCAGTGAGCCGAGATTGCACCACTACACTCCAGCCTGGGTGACAGAGTGAGACTCCATCTAAAAAAAAAAAAAAAAAAAGAAATTACATGAAGGAAGTTTGGGGCTATATTTAAATGCACACATGTATATACATGATATCAAAAATTTGGGTTGGGGTTTTTTATTGATGGAATCCTTTAAAGCCCTTTTCACCTATTGGTTCATAATTTTAACTAGAGAAAGCATGATTCATTAGATAAATTTATAAATCTCCCCCATCTTTATTATTTTTTTGAGACAGTGTCTCTCTCTGTCACCTAGGCTGAGTGGAGTGGCGAATCATGGCTCACTGCAGCTCAATTGATCCTCCCACCTCAGCCTCCTGAGTAGCTGGGTACATGCCACCATACCTAGCTAATTTTTGTATTTTTTTTTGTAGAGATAGAGATGGGTTTTTACCATGTTGCCCAGGTTCGTCTTAAACTCTGGGTCTCAAATGATTCACCCGCGTCGACCTCCCAAAGTGCTGGGATTCCATATGTGCGCCACCTAAATCTCCATTTTTGAATAAAATGACACACATATATAGTGTTGAGTTTTGTTGTATGAAAAAGTACCGACTCCAGAGTTTTCAGACAGGCCATTAAATACAAGCAATAGGCACTTATGCTTGTGTGGGCAAGAAAGGCTCCAACTGCAACATCTGCCTTTCAGGTCTCATGGTGGACGTGTGATTGTTGCAGTCCCAATTAAAGGGCTGTGACTGTGGTTAACTCTCATCCATTTCAGTGGACTAGAAAACTTGAGGTACTTCAAAACATGAGGCCTTTTCATTTTCTTCATGCTCACTTATTTTCTCATTCAGTTTTGTCTGAATACTTGTTCATGATAGACATTCTCCTTGGGGCTGTGGTAAATGACTAAGGTTAAAGGAGAAGGAAGCCCAGAAGTGTCCACTGCTGCTGTCTGAAAAGCATGAATCATCTAGGAAGATATCTAGAGTAACACTTGAAGGTACCAGAATCTAAGCCAGGAAATGTAGAAGTAATAGTGGTATGAAGCTCAAATAGCTACCCCTAAAGGGAAGCTAAGTATGGATTGAACATTCAAGCCACCGTCTCAGAACCCAGTGGATCTGAGGAATAGGGTTCTCAAACAGAAGGACAGAAATTAAGAATGAGTCCACAGCTAAGAGCTAGATGGACTGGGAACCTGAAAGAGCCCCATGGAGTTGGTAGGAAGAAGGAGTCAGTCCATTTTGCTGCTGAGTTCCTGTGTTCACAACCAATATACCCTGAGTGTTGAAAGTTACAACAAGGAAAACAACTGATAAGTATGAGAGATCAAAAACAGTCTTTTATAGGTAGTCCAAAAAGTTTCTCCAGTGATAATAAAATACCTAAATCCAGATGGTAAGTAATTTCTCCCCCTCAAATCTCACATTCAGGGTGACCAGAAATCAGTGATGCTGTTGGCCACATATGGCTTCTGAACTTGGTAATAGATAAAGTAATAGGTATTATGCAACTCTATATGTACCTTTACTTTCTTCCAATTGTGTTTTCTCTGATGAGGCTTCAATAGCCCAACACCTTAGTTTGAGTTTCCACAGAAACAGACTCCACGACAAAGATTCGAGGGCACATAGTTTATCAGGGAGTGATCACAGTAGAAAAATAAGGAAGTAAGACAGAAGGAAACGCAGCCAATAAAAAGTTTCGTTATTGAGTTACCACTGTGGATAACTGAGTTCAGTCTTGCTGGGAAACTCTGGGAAGCTTTAGAGTAATGTCACCAAAGGGTGAAAAAGATGGAATATTTGTATACTAACTCTTCTGTCAATCATTGGTTAGAGCTTGGGTGAGGGATCAATTCCCGGGCACAGTTCCACTGCCGTGCAAGCAGATAGGCAAACCATCATGATGGCCAGAGAATGCTCAAAGGCAAAAAAAGGTTTTATGTGATGGCGGCTAAGCCAGCCCTCACTAACTTGGTAAGGAAGGAAGGGATGGGAGTGGGGAACTGTCAACTTCTGCTGTACCCAGAGAGCGCTTGTCCTGGATTTAAGCTCATAGGGTAGAAAGTGGTAGAAAGGAAATGAGTACTCCATCAAAGTACTCCATCAAACTCTTGACCAAACTCTTCTACAGAATAGAGATAAAACCCTCAGCATCCCTTCACTTGTCTTCTTCCCCTGAAATTAGATTTCCCCTCAAAGAGGAAGTAGGATTGTAATGGCAACATCACATCCCTTGTTAAAGCACACACACATTCAGACATCCCAAACCTTCAATATGAGAAGGACATTTCTAAGCAGGAGAGGGTAGCTAGATGAGGCAGCAGCAATGACCGTTCTCCCCTTGGAGTCCCTGGTGCCACTAGCATTGTGCTCCCTCATAGGTTGATGGCTTTTCTTTAAACTGGGCCATGCATGGAAGCATGCTGTCTTTCCTTAAGCACAGCTATGTTAGAGACAGGATAACAAACTAAAATTGCAAAATTAAGTACAAAAGTGAATATTTATTCACAACAACAAAGAAAATCACAACACATTTTAAATGTAACAAAGCTTACAAAAATCACAACATTAAAAAATCCAGAAAAATAACAAAATTCTAGTTAACTGTCTGACACTCCTCTGTAAAATATTTTTCTATATTTTTTGGGCAATATGCACTTTGATTGCCTCTTCTTTGACAACAAAAGTTTTGTAATGTCATTTTCTATAGAGAGAATAGAAAGTACATTTAGTCTCTCTAGCATGTTGATTGAAATTTGTTTTTTATCATTGATGGTTTAAAAAGGCTTCTTTTAGTTACACTACTCATTATTGGCAACATTGTGTACATTTTTTATGATTGTTGTCGAATTTTTGGAAAAACTCTGTGAAACTTCTTTCATATGTGGGCTGTGAGATTTAGAAGAATTTTCCAGACTGGGTCTATGAATTTTAAATCTTTTTTTTTCTTGTTTGATTTCATTTTATTTATTTATTTTTCCCAGGCTGGAGTGCAGTCATGTGATCTTGGCTCACTGCAACTTCCTCTTGGGCTCAAGCGATCCTCCAGCCTCAGCCTCCTGAGTAGCGAGGACCACAGGCATGCCCTACCACCCCCAGCTGATTTTTGTATTATTATTTTTTAATAGAGATGAGGTTTCTCCATGTTGCCCAAGCTGGTTGACCCCTGGCCTCAAATGACCTGCCCACCTTGGCCTCCAAAGTGCTGGGATTATAGGCATGAGCCACCATACCTGGCCTCAAATCTTCTTTCTCTTCTATAACCCATAGGTTTGGAGCCAGCCCCCTGTTTACATCTCTATACAATTTCTGATCCTGCATTCTCAGATGTGATGCCTGTACAGGGTGGATAGAGTGGTAGAAGCATTCCTGCAAGTTATTCCTACATGGGGATAACTAACAATAATTTAACTATATGTGATTATGAGCCACCTAAATATAAACTATTAAACCCAAAATAAATATATTGTCAGCTCAACTGTTCCGTTACAAAATTTCAGGAATGTCCGGGGTCACTCCTGGGTCACCCAACCCAAGAGACTTAGGGAGAGAAATCCAGAGATCAATTGTGGTTAAAATATCTTGCTATACAAAATGTCACCAAAATATACAACTATGTGTACATAGGGCCTGGAGAGGAGCTTTCATAGTGAGGGGACCTAAAGATTAGATGTCTTTAGCTCCATGGTCAAGCTATCTTTGTCCGTAGCATTTTTTTGTTTTTGTTTTTTGAAAGGGAGTCTTGCTCTGTCTTCAGGCTGGAGTGCAGTGGTGCGATATCAGCTCACTGCAACCTCTGCCTCCCGGGTTCAAGTGATTCTCCTGCTTCAGCCTCCCAAGTAGCTGGGACTACAGGCACATGCCACCAGCACGGCTAATTTTTGTACTTTTAGTAGAGATGGAGTTTCACTCTGTTGGCTAGGATGGTCTCCATCTCTTGACCTTGTGATCCGCCCACTTTAGCCTCCCAAAGTGCTGAGATTACAGGTATGAGCCACCACGCCTAGCCCCTTAGCATGGTTTTAGAAGTTGTCATGGTCTTTACCTATTTCATATCCTGTCTAAGAGACCTATATTTTTAGTTCCCAAGGACTGGCATACATTTGTACAAATCTTAGCTTTTGCTTTCTAATTCCTTGCCTGTCTCTGTGTGACAGATGCCATCTACCTTGGCGGCCAACTCATATCCAACCTCACTCTTCTGGATCAAATCTAAGGTACAAGTTTGAATACATTTACTCTCTAAGAGTTTTGCTATCAGCAATTCTGACTGCCCCCCCCCATAAATGATAAGATTATGGTAGTTGATGAATGATGTCAGGCAAATGGCCTTCAAGGAAGACTTGACCAACATTGCTTTACACAATATAGAAGGTGTGAGTTTTATTCCATTTAACCCAGTGGAAAAGCAACTTCCTAAGTCGAAAATCATACCATTAATATCAAAGATATAGAGATGGGGAAGATTAGTCCAGCACAGGGAGATAAACAGCTAGTGCTAGACTTACGACCATGATTGGTTCTGACAGACCGGTCGTAACACGATTTGGTTGTAAGTTGAGTAGGCTATATGCACGCGGAGATGGTAGTGCTGCCGGAAGCTGGTCCGCACTGTCGTACGCCCAGCTGGGCAACATTTGCGCTGCCAGACACGGAGGAGTCGTGGCTAGCGATTGTGGTCGTAAAGTCGAATGGTCGTAAGTTGCAAGGTCGTAAGTCGATCAATACCTGTAAAGCCATTTATTGGGATTTAGTCATGAAGGGAGCAATTTTGCCTTTGAAATATTTGGAGAAACCTTGTACTACCTCTTCCTTCTCCAGCCTGGATCTGAGGGTAAAGCTCCCAGCATGCTACTCCGAGTTGTATTGGCTCACCTGTTCCAGTGTGGGAGGTGGGTTGGGAAAGGCTGCTAGTTAAAGAATTCCTTACTAGAGGCTCTTTCCTGTGGACTTGGGAAAAACTGAAAGGTGATTTATTAGCCTGTTCAAAAGAAGCTCCTGCCCTACTACACCTGCTTCTGATACTTACAAATATGTTTTGAAGTTCATAGTTATTCAAGATTCTCTCCAGCTAATCTTTTACAGGTTAGGTTTTGAAAAAGTAGCCTTGAAAGCTGGACCTGCCATAAAGGGGTTCCATCGTGGCAAACCCAGCCATGATTCTGAACTGGAGCCTTTTGCCTGTGAGGAAACCATTGAAATAATAGAGAATAATACATACACTGGTGATTTGTATGAAATTATTCTTGAGTTTATTATTTAATAAAGAATATTCAGAAATAGGCAAGTAAAAAATGTCATTGATGTCACAGATGAAGAAGCTACGTATATGTGTTAATGGGATTCATTCACTGGTTTATGAACCCAGACTTCTCCTGGGATGCCACAAATCCACGGGCGTGTAGACCCCTTTCAATTTGACAGGAATGCAGATTAGTCACCAAATATCTGTGAATAGCCAAGGATTATGCAGATAATTCTCCTGTGGGCTCACTAAGGGATTCTCTTCTGTAGCATGTAGCCTAGAAAACTTTTTGAGTGCAGACAGCCCAGGGATTTCAGCAATGTTGGTTGTGCTTTTGCTGAGCAGACGTTTTCGTAGATACCTGGGCCATCCTCACTGCACAAAGACTCTTCGTAAACATTTCCTCTAGTCAGCACTTTCCCATTATAGGAGTGGTTAAAATTATCAGGTGTCGTCCCCACAACAGATGTTTGTTTCTGCCAGAATATTATAAGAAGTTTCCATATTGGAGATGTTAGAGAAATACTCGCAACTGAAATATGTACTCTGCTTGTTAAGCCTTTGCCAAAATACCCTTTTATGTTTAGGGAGTTATTTTGCATGAAGCTATTGTCAGCTTGTGTGGGCAGGTCCTTCTCTAAGTGTAGTATGGATGCAGTTTGGGGATTAGAAGGATCTTAAAATGATCATGAGGATTTATTTTGAGTCTCAATTCTTCAAAAGAAAAAAATATTCGGAAGAGTATATTCCTGCCAGGGGCTCCCAGAACCTGGACGTAGCTCTTGTTTCTTTTGTTTCAAGAAACAAAGCACAAGATTTGCTTGAATTCTACACATGGGAAGTTCTAAATGTAGTCATGTTCTTTGGTTATTTATAGCACATGAGCCTCCACGTACCCTCCCTTCTTATTATCTCTCCACCCGCTCTTCCAGCACCATGACCCTATATTTAGATCTGAAGCGTCATCTTCTGTGACCACAGCAAGGTTGTGCCTCTGAGGAGGATTGCAGGTTATGAGGATATTTCACCAAATGGAGGATATATCCATTTAGGACATTTTCACCTTCTGGGAGATAAGACCTCTGTGTAAGAAACCCAATTAGCAGGCAGGTTCTCTTTTATAGGAGAATGCATTTTATAGGAGAATGCATTTTTATAATAACCTGGTATGCATTGCAGAAAACGCTGCTGTCATTACATATTACTGACTTTTTGGAGTAGATCCTTATCATTTGCACACACAAACACATTTTATTGGGTAAAATTAGAAATTCTAGTTTCAAGAAAAAGTAAAAAAGAAATTCTAATTTTGCAACAATTATATCAATAAAACTTTTAACCCAGGAAGGTCTTTGATACCTGCTTTTGAAAAAGGAAATAAGTCTTTGAAGATATATGATGGAACTCCCCACCAAAAAAATCAATACATCATGCCTGTAATCTCAGCACTTTGGGAGGCCAAGATGGGAGGACTGCTTGAGCCCAGGAGCTTGAGACCAGTCTGGGCAACATGGCAAAACCACGTCTCTACAAAAAATGCACAAATTAGCCAGGTGTGGTGGCTGTTAGTTCCAGCTACTAGGGAGGTTGAGGTCAGAGGATCACTTGAGCCTGGGAGATCGGGGCTGTAGCGAGCCGAGATCACACCACTGCACTCCCACCTGGGCGACAGAGTGAGACCCTGTCTCAAACAAAACAAAACAAAACAAAAACAATACCCCTGTCTTTGATGCTAATTCTAATAATAGCTATATGTCCTAACCACATTTCACGAATTCTTTCATTTAATCTGTGTGATACACATCCGATATGTCACAGCATTCCCACTTTACACATAAGAAAGTTTAGGCTTAGAGAGAAGAAAAAAACAGTTCAAAGTCACATAACTAGTCAGGTTTCAAATTCAGATGGTCTGACTCCCAGGCCAGAGCGTTAAAACATTACCCTAATGCTCATAGATATAATTCTCTGGTGACTCATGTCATCTTGTATGTGAAGATAAAATTGTTAATGATTGTGGTCTAGGCATTGGCAGTTGGCTGGAATAAACAGTGTCTGTGATGTCACCTTTTATATGTGCCGAGTTCTTAGTGCTAATTAAACTCTGGGTCTTGATTTAGAAATCACAGAAGGAACCTCTTTGCCTATTGCTTATTGTGGAGTGGAATGTTCTCCCTTACAGTTTTCTTGCTGCTGAAACCCAGGATTATATAGCTGAAATCGCTAAGCTTGGAAGCCAAAGATTGGTTTCAAGTAAGGGACTCTTCTGCTTTCTACTATTCCATTCTTTTTGAATACTTTTCTTTCTTTCTGTTTTCTCCTGAAGGTGTTTTATAAAACCATAAGCTCTGCAGAAATTGCCCTTGTCACCCTCCAGCTGCATTTCTATCCATGAGTGCAGTGTCCGATGGGCAGATGCTCTCTGTATGGGAGCGGTGGTGAGAGATATAATCCAGGTATGGCGGTGCATTATTTATGGGGAGAAAAAAAATAAAAGAATGGGAGATAAGTGCTCAGATCTTTTGCTTAGACAGCCTATCACCGCGCATCTAGAACATAAAACTTTTGACTCGTTTTTTTTCAGATCCAAAAAGAAAGTACTTTTTTCTTAGAAAATACACAACTTACACCTGCATGTTTCTATCCAGTGAAAGGCTGTACTGTGGTATTTGAATCAGAGAACTTACACTGCATTATTTCCTCCTTTTTCTCAAAGTGGCACTGGGTGCAGCTAAGCTCTTATATACTGCCGTAAAATTTCTGCATTTAAAAATCACCCATCTTTAAAAAGGGAAAAATAGTCCTGACATTTTGGGAAAGAGTTTTCTCTGAAGGAGGGAGGAGAAAAATATGGAGAATAATGAATTCATCAAGCTGAAAATGCACGAAGCAGCGAAGCGCTCAGGCTTCAATACATGGCAAATGGAAAGAGAGCTCCCATTACTGTCGAGATGCACAGACACAGCCCCGCTAATCGCTTGGTCATGCTTGGGAGACACTAAGTCATCACAGGCCATGACATGGTGAGAACAGGGTGCCAGGGGTTTGTTGTAAGAAAAAATTGTTTATCTAACATCCATAACCATCAGCACTCCTTTCTCTGACCCTCATCCTCAGGTGACAAGTCTTGGTTTGGAAAATGCATATGTATGTGTGTGTCTCTCTGTGTATGTGTGTGTGTGTGTGTGTGTGTAACTCTTTAGGTTCAGCACAATTGGAGATTATGTGGGTAATAAAAATTATAGCATAAGTAATAATTTGAACCAATAAATTAATTTTTATTTCTTTCTATAATTTGTTACTCATATGTATAGATAAGCAGTATTAAATATTAAATAATAAAAGTTAACATTTATTGAGTCGTTTTGTGCGAGGTGCTGTTTTGAGTTATTTACATGAATTGCTTCATCAACTCCTCATGACAGCACTTTGAAATAGGGTACCAGTATTGTCTCCATTTTACAGGCAGTAAGTCGGCTGTCCGAGATCATAGAGCGAATGAATAGTGAAGTCAAGTTTGGGACTGAGATCGTCTGACTCCAGAGCTGGTACTCTTGACCTCTGCACCTTGTATTAGATTATATTGTTTGAGAAATCCAATGAAACCAGAGGACAAATTAGTTGAAGAGACAAATTATAGTTTTTCATTTTTCCACACATCTTTTATTATTTTGCTTATGATAGAATGGAAAGACAGATATATGCATAACTCCCACATAATAACATTCTTGCTGTAATGAAAAGATGCATTGGGGCAGCGGTAGCATGGAGGAAGGGGTATTGTGTCATATACTCTGCTACATAATCAGTGACTAGCATGATATCTGGCTGTAGTAGGTACTCAATAAATAGTGCAGTCAGGAAAGGATGCAAACAGGTAAACTTTGAGCTGAGACTTTACAGATAAATAGTAGTTTCCCTATGAATAAGGTGGGAAATGGTATTCCAGGATGAGAGAAGAGCATATGAAAGGCAGGAGACCACCTGCCCTGCTCTGGCAACTACATTGGTTCTATATTGCTAAAGCGTAAAACGGAAGATGACTGAGTAGAGGCAAGACAGGGAACCAAGATTGTTCAATAAATGAGCAGAGTTGTAATGGGCATTGTATGCCATGCAGTGGGATATATGCTTATCTGGAGCAGTGAGGATGCCAATTAAGTAACGCGAGTATTATGGAGGAGTGGTTCAGCTTGAGGTTACAGGAACAGCCCCATGGAAGTTGAATTGAAGAGGATGGGGGAGCAGTCAAGATTAGAGGCTATTGCAGTGGTCCTGGATGAGATGATGTGGGTGTAAACAGTGCAGTTCCTATGGAGTTGGAGAGGTCACACGGACTTACTAAATGTTCAGTATATGAGGATATATATGGCTGGTCAATCGTTAGATAGATTTCTAGAAAATGCAGAAAATATTAGTAAGTTATGGTGCCATTAACTGGGATGGGGAATGAAATAATAAACTTGGAGTAAAACATCGCGCATTGTTTCAGTGTTGTTGGGTTTGAGCTTCTCCTGGGACATGTAGCTGGAGTTGTCTAAAAGGCAGTGGAACACACATGACTCAAACTTACACAATAGGACTGTGTTTGAGCAAGGATCAGCAGCAGACATGGAGGTAATAGCCAGTTAATTTTACTAACCAGTTATTCTGTGCACGGTGGCATAACATGGAAGGCAAGCATTAGTGCTACACAAACACATAATAAAACTAGACAAAGTAGGATTTAGTAGACCGTAGAGGGGGACATCATGAACCAAAATAACTGGGACTGGAAAGTGAGGGTTTAATTGGGTAGAGAGAAGAGAAAGGGGAAAGATAGCATTTTGTATGGAACAGTCCTTAAGTTTAGCAATGTGATGCTTTAGACACTTCCATTGGGAGGTGTCTATTTTAAATATTGCCTCCTTGGATTATGGAGGTTTTGGAGCTTCAGGAATTACTTTTAAAAAAGTGAGTGGCTCAGTGAAATATGTACATTTTTATTAAATCACTATTAAACCCTCTTTTGAAATGGGCAAGCTGATTATATAATAGTGTAATGTGTTGGTGCCAGTTTTCCTTTACAATCTAATTTAAGTTTTCATTCTAATTATTAAACTCTTATAATAGTCTTTACTTAAGGAGCCAGTCAGAGTTCTAAGTACTTTACATCAATTAATTCATTTAATTTTCACAATACTCCTATGAGGTAGGGGTTATTGTTATCCCTGTTTTATAGATTGAGGAAACGGGCACAGTTTGAGTGACTTGTCAAGCAGCTGGTAAGTAGCTGATCCTGGGTTTTGAACCCAGGTGTTGTGGTTCCACTGACCTGCATCATATTGTCTCTCTGATCTATTGATAATGGATTCACAACACCTGGATTCAAAATTCAGTGAAAGAGAAGAGGTCCCAGTCCATGTGCACACAGTCACTGTGATGTTTGGACCTGGGAATATTTTACTTCTTTAAGCATGTAGCCTGATCAGCTCCAGGAATTTGAGTTCTCTGGGGAAAATATAGCTGAAGAGGACAAAAAGGGAGGGGGACCTTGGGCTCCTTCTTCAAGAAGCCAAAATGGCTCACAGCTCTCATTTCGTTAGTGGACATGTGAAAAAAACTTCCTTTGCAACACAAAATTACCATACATTAGGGGAAGAGAACAGGGTACTTGCACAGAGATGGCTCTTTCTGCTCTGACATGGCAAAGACTGGCATTCAGAAGCACTGCATATAGCATTGGGGTACTGAGACACTGGGTTGGCCATGAGACTAGAAATGTGGACAGAGCTTGCAAGACAGATATTGAATACCCCTTTGCAGAGTTGAGGCCACACTGTCTGGAAGATCCTTGTTGATTCTGGTAGGGTGAGTATTAGCATGTTTGACTAGAATAAATTTTATTCTCTGTGTGAAACAAATTATAAGACATAGCTTTTAGTACCAATTTTGGCACTATCTGTGTACCTTAGGCCAGTTACTAGCAAACTTGTTCTGTAAAGACCAGAGAATAAATATGTTCTGCCTCACCAGCTAGATAGTCTCTGTCACAACTACTCAACTCTGCCATTGTAGTGCAAAAGTAATTTTAGGCAATACAGAAATGAATGAGTGTGGCTGTGGTGGCTGTATCCCAATAAAAGTTTATTTTAAAAAGATCAGGGGGAGGGTGGGAGTTAGGGCTGGTGAATTTGGCCCACTGGAAGTCCTTTGCCAGCTCTCGTTTTAAGCAAATAATTTCTCTTTGTCTCAGTTTCCCCATTCTTCCGTGTCTTAGTGTTCTTCTGCTGTAACATAATACAGCAGACTAGATAATCTACAAAGAAAATTAGTTCATTTCTTACAGTTCTGGAGGCAGGGAAATCTAAGAGCATGGCTCCAGTATCTGGCAAGGGCTTCTTACTGCATCATCCCATGGCAGAAGGTAGACGGGCAACAGAACATGTACAGTCAAGAGGAAATTGGGCCAAACTCATCTTTTTTCTCAGGAACATACTCCTGATATTATGAACCCACTCCTGCTTAATAGCATTAATCCATTCATGAGGACAGAGCCCTCATAGCCTGATCACCTCTTAAAGACCCCACCTCTTACTGCTATTATAATGGCAATGAAATGTCAACATAAGTTTTGATGGGGATATTCAAACCACAGTAATCCAGCTGGTTAATTATTCTTACCATTCATTGCAAGAGGTTGCAGATACCTGGCATGATAAATGGTGCATAGAAGAAAGAATGTTGAGTAGGGAGTCAGGACACTTGGACTCTTGGAGGCCCCGGCACCTGCCAACTGTGGAACCGTGGCCCTGTACTTATTTTCTGTGCTTCCATTTCTTCCAGTCAGTAAGGGGTTACCTTTAAGTAGCTTCCCAGTCCTCACGTTGTATGTAGGTTTGAGAAAGTCGTCTACAAATATTAAGTAAAATAAAGATGATACATGTAGCTAGAAATCTACTTTGAAAATTTAGTTCACATTATGTCTTAGGCATATATATATATATATTTCATCCCTGGAAAATTTGTGTAGTCTCTCATTTGTAAGGATTTTTCCTTCTAATATCATTAGGGCTCATTAAAACTTGACTCCTAAGAGCTTGACAGATAGGTCCAATACCCTAGAGTAAATGTGTGAGTCTAGAGGACAGTAAAGGAAGTTTTTGCTAAAAAAAATTTTAAGCCAATATTGGAGCAGGTGTGTAATTTTTTGTTCCAATAAGACTCCCAGGATTTCTCCAAACAATGAAAGCAACACATTGAGAATAAGAGAGAGAGAGAGCAAGATTCTATTGGCTTTCACTCTTTTATGACTGTATGTATGATTTGTACCAAGTGAGTACTACATAAGAAAGGACATGACTCCATCTCCCTTCTAGATGCTCCGTACCGTGGTGGCCACTAAAATTAAACTAATGAAAAGAGTGAGGGAAGCTCCAGATTCACTTATTTTCCCTCTAGTGAACTTGGCTTAGGCTGGATATGGAATACAATCACCTAAACTTTCTCTTGCTTCTTCCTTCTTTATGAAAATCATAAGAGTAATAAGGAGGAAAGACAGACCCGTTTGACTACAAGCCATTATTTAAGCACAAAACAAAACACAAAGCACATTATTGAAGGGTAATAAAAATGAGTCTAACTGGCAGTTAGGTTCCTACAAATAAAAATTGCTACCATTGCTGCTGTTGCCTCTCTTTGTAAATGAAGAGATGAATGCTACCTCTGTTCAATGAACCCCTAATTAAGAGGTGTTTAGCATTGAAGGATATTGCTTTAAAAAGATATTGCCAGGTAAATGTCAGACCTGTGGAGATACTGGGTTATGAAGGTTACATCTGCTGAAGGTAAACTTAATAAAACAGCCGACGGCACAGACATGGTGTAGAGATTCACCTAATGGCTTAAACATTTGCAACCTCATGGAGTAGTGTCCTAGTTTAATTCTCTCCAACTTATTTTTTATTTTAAGCTATGGAGGCTGGAGTGGATGAGGGAAGGGGAGCAATCATTTTCACACACACACACACACACACACACACACACACACACACACACACACACACACACATTTTCTACTTTGAAGTGCTGGGTTTTGCTTCTATAGCTTTAAATGGGTTACTCATTTAGAGTTATTGGAGTAATTTATATTTTTCATATTTATTACCTTTCATATCTACTTTTTTTTTTCAAACTTTTTGGATTAAGCAAGGGCTTTACTAAAAATTTTGTTAGATATACCTTTCCAAGAAACTTGGACTGAAGTTTCTATTAGGTGTTAGATAAATTGCTTAACGTGCTCTAAAGAAAACTTCAGCCCTGAGAGAATTGTGAAGCTCACGGACATTTAGAAGGTCGTCGGATCTGTCATGGAAAGCAGCCCTTTATGGAATCTTTGTCATGAGTCAAGACCATTTCATGCTGGGTTTTTGGGGATAAGAACGTAAGGTGATTTGTCCTGGGGATCTTTTCCTTCAAATGATATGTGAAAAAATGTCACAGAGAACCAGCACGTGCATGTGCTCAACAAATGTAGTTCTTTCCCACTGACATAAGAGATGTCCTGGTCACTGTGTCAGTTGCCTGTTTCTTAACCTTTGATTAAATGGGGACTCTGCAATCAAAGAGATTAGATCCCTGACTATCTATTTTTCTCTAATACCTCCCCTCAAGATTTAAAAGTATAGATGCAGAATATATAAAGGTTGAGAATTGAATACTTTCAGAATTCTGAGTGCCTTTTTAGTGAGCACTGTATATTTCCAAAGTGCTTGAGAATCATTTATTTCTCTGATTGAATAAAGACAAGAGCCAGAATAAAGAAAGGGCCCTCCAAGATTTTCTGCCAAATTGGCAGGGCAACTGCCTCACGATAGAAGAATTTATGGCTCCCGTTACCTGTGCTCAACCCTTGCACCTAGCTTTCTGTACTTTCTGGTTTTCCTTCATTGGATGCTGGCTTTAATTAAAAAAATAAACAGAGGTTGCTTCTTTTTGTCTTCCCCTTTCCGTGTCTGTCCTTGATCTGACCAGCTCCTTGTATTTAAAATGGTTGGTAAGAGAGAGGACATTGAAAAAGGAATGTAAACTATGTGAAATAGAACAATGGTTGTTCCTTGGTTGATAAAACAATCTGATCTCATTTATGAGTCCCCCTAGTTGTTGTTCATTTTTATTAAAAATGTCTGTAAGGGTAACTGTTCTGAGTATACATCCAAGATAATAATAACATTAACTGGCTTTGCTGCAGAATCAATAGGAATAACACAAATATATATCTGTTGATTAAGAATGACATAAAACAAATTTGTTAACTAAAACAGATCTTGTCAACAGTTTAAGCAGATATCATATGATACTTCAATCCTATATTTGCAGTTCTTTTTTTCCTGGGAAAATATTTATAAATTACTTTTAAAAGCATAATTGTAGCCTGCTGAGAAAATTATGAAAGAAAATTTTAAAAACACAAAAGGAAGGGTAACCCAGAAACTGCCCTCCTTGTCCTCTAAGGGGAGAGAGAGAACGAGAGAAAAGGCTGGGGGTGGGGAGGGAAAGAGACCCGCATAGTTCATCCACGGAAAGTAATTGAAAATGCTAATTCTGTGCCCACAGACTAAAACTTTGAAGGACAGGTCCTTGTCATTGGACTCCTCGAGAAACAGCAGAGCAGAAATAAAAATAGATCATTGACCAAACATATCCCTTTCAAACTGAGAAGTTTTAAAGTGCTGCTGCCCATTTTTTTCTGTTTAAAAAATTATAAACCTTTTTATTTTTTTACCCTGAGAACTTCAGAGGCTAATGTATATGTGGTTTAGGAATAAAAATATTATGAATCTCAGTTTAAGAAATGTTGAGATCTTTTTGTTGCTATTTTTTCCCTTTTGGAAAATGAATACCTGCAGGAGTCAGGTCTAGGTTATTGTCAGATTGGGAGTTTCAGCAACTTAAGTCAATTAGAAAGATTAAAAGATATATAATAAATAGTTGCACATATTTTGGGACATGTATGATATTTTGATGCATGCTACAATGTGTAATAATCAAATCAGGGTGACTGGGATGTCTATCACCTCAATCATTTGTCTTTTCCTTGTTCTGGGAACATTCCCATTCTCCTCTTCTGGCTATTTTGAAATATACAATAAATTATTTTTATAGTTTTTCTAAAAAAAAACAAGACGTTTGGAAAGATGAATATAGTTGAAAGTTACCTACTTACGTTCTTTAAACAGAAATATTAATGATAATGAATCCAATCATGATAATAATCTTTTTCTATTGTAATTTTAAGCTCGAGAGTTACACCGGGGTGTGTGACTGGTTTACTGTGTTATAACTACGGGGGTAGGGACACGTAGGATAACACAGTTTTTGAAAGGGGCCTGAACATGCAGTATGTTAAAAATCAGGGATACACTTACTGGTTTGTAAGAATCAAGAATGGTGTTAGCGTAGCTAGATTTGGGATTCATTCATTCATTCATCTTTTTATTCTTTAACATCTGCGTATGGGTCCAGCACTGCTTCTGGGCCCTGGGGATACAGCAGTGAACAAAGGAGATAGAGCCTCTGCTCTCACAGAGCTTACATGCCAGTGATAAACTAAGCAAATAAACAAGGATCATAGATAGTACTATGATGGGAAAAATAGAAAGAAGGGAGATGGGTGGTGTTATATCTTAAATAGAGTGGTCAGGAGAGGCTCTACCAGGAAGATGCCATTTGTGGAAAGATCTGAAGACATTGAGAGTGGTTGTGTAAATGTCTGGGAGGGGTGTATTCCAGGTAATGGGAACAGCAGGTGCAAATGTTCTGTGGAAAGAGGCTGTGTGATATGTTTTAGGAAAGTGAGGACAGCAGAGAGGCTGGGATGAAGTTCCTTAAGGAGAAGACATTGAGAGGAAATGTCAGAGGAGAAACAGGAGCACTACAAGGTGTGTAGGCTCATTAGGCCGGTGTCATGGCTGTGGCTTTTACTCGGAATGAGATAAAACCATTCGTATGATTTTTGAGGTGAGGAGCGACACGATCGTACTTAGCTTTTTGAAGGATCATCCCAGCAGCTGTTTCAAAAAATAGACTGACGGGGAGCTAGGACAGAAGCAGGGAGCCTCATTGAAAGGCTGCTGTAGTTCTCCAGGGAGAGCACACGGTGGTTTGGACTCCAGCAGTAGACATGGAAGTGGGGAGAAGTGGTTGGATTTCCTGGGTATCCTTCAAAGGTAGTGCCAAGAAGATTTGGCAGTGGTTTAGATGTAGGGTAAAAGAGAAGGAAAATCTCTAAATCACAGACTCCCATTCCACTACCTTAAACACCTTAATCTCTCATTTTTATATCAACCAAACAACACAAACTTTTACAGGCACCTGCATTGTACTTTGAAAATTAAAAAGCTTTTATTTACTTTGTTCTTGTTGCACTTATGTGGTACATGCTAGTTAATCTTTCAGATGAAATAACAGAGGCCTGGTGACGTTAAATATTTTGACTAAACGCATGCAGCCAGCCACTGGTAGAGCAGACACTTAAACCTGGGTTTTCTACAGAATTGATGTCATAAAGATAATTCTCCTTATTAAGTGCTGGGACCGTACCTTAGGAGGTTCCAGCATTTCAGTGACCCAGACAGTCCGTTGACAAGGAGACTCAATGTGACACATTCCTAATACTGTTAGATGCTAGTGCTGTATGTGAACATGGATTATATTTTGTGTATGAAGGTGGAGATTCTGACCTACAGTGAAGTATATTTGACTATGTACTTGGTGTTATTGTTTTCTGGTAGCTAGCAATGAATTTACTCAGTTTTGGCCACTTCACTCTCATCCAGTGATTCTTATGTGGCCCATTGGCAGTGATTTATGGTTCAGGGAGGTTTCCTGAGTTACTAAGATAGGAGCAAGACTAATTAGCCAAGCCAACAACTATACCTCCGACTCCAACTCCTGATAGGTTGCTAACCAGCTGGCTCACCTATCACAGTTGCTACCTTTTTGTGAATGCAGCCAACAACCAGCATAATTTTAGCATATCGGGTTGGTAGTTGAGAAAGCCACCCGGCACACCTATTGGTCTGATAGGTGGATTCAAGCCTAAGTGTAAGTCGAACTATTAATGGAAAATAATATAAATAGAAAAAAAAATCCCTACCAATTTAGTTCATCAGAGGTAATAATGTCTCAACACCCTAACCTCAAAATCATTAGTCCTGAATATCTCAATCAATATGGAATCTCTCAGAAATCAATTTGCTGCTACAAATATGATTGTTTAATAATTCACCAGTTATGGGCCTTCAGGCTAGAAGAGATTAGTGTAGCTGAAGGAAAAGAGATAATCTTCACCTCAGATAAGATTTCAATTAAAAGAAGACAATGTCTACGAAATATAGTTTCATGTTTGACGTGTCAGTCTTTTACATGTGTGTGTTTTGAGCTGTATGTCCTACTGGGGAGAAATCAATTTAGTTCATTCTCATTGTTCATTTTCAGATCAGAGCTATTTAGCTGTTTTCCTGAAGCATCATAAATATTTTATTAAAATAAACCATTGCAAATTTCGGTTTTAGTTACTAGATTAAAACCAATAATTTAAAATAGCTAATGACTGGTGCGAAATCACACAGACATTTTTCTCCTCAGTATTGAGGATAAATAGCAGATGAATCTTTTGAGGCATTTTGGTAACTGTTTCATGCCTTTTCTGTTTTATTCCAGAGAGGGGGAATATTGTTTTATGACTTTTGCCTTTAGAGAGGTCCTCGGCCAATGTCATCAGTTCGGATGACATGCATTTCCAATACTTGTACTTCTTTCTAACACGTCACTTTCACAATAAATCTGTTCACTGTAAAGATATTGCTAAGTCCGGCTTAATGAGTGCTCTTCCCCTATTCTGCAGTTATGCAGTGTGGATATTCCAATTACTAATGATTCTTATAGCTCGCATTTTGATTCTATTCACTGTCTATTCTCCATCAAGTGTCCTCTGGCCTAAGAATCTCTTTAAACTGTTGTGAGGAGAGAGCCTTTTTTTTTCTCAAACAGTATTTTCTGCAGTCAGAGGCTGACGTGTTCTTCTACATTATTTTATAATGGAGCAGATAACTATTGGAATGGGGGTTGCCAGGGTCACTGCTATACACCCAGGAGAATGTCCTGTCACCTCAATGACTTGGTCCTGTCCCCACCCTGGGCCACACCCCCATGTAGGGCTGGGTGACCTTTCTGTCTATTTGCATAATCTTCCTTCCTTGGATTTATTCTCTGTGCCTGGGTCAAAAAAATGGGGCTCATTAATAAACATTTATTGAGCACCAACAGGGTATTATGTTCCAGATATATTCCCTTCCCTGTAGGCTTGGAATCCACAATTTTGGCTCCCAGCAGTCACCTCTGCCCTGATTTCGAGAAGAGTAAGTTATCCAAGCAATTGAAAGGACATTCAAATATTTGTGAACTTCAAAGGGAGATAGTCCTTCATCTAAAATGTCCTTTTAGATGGTCAGAACTTCTAAATATTCTACTTGTCTAGGAAAGAACAGTGAACTGTGAGTTTCTGGGATGCAGATAAGCAACGATTAGGTTAAAAATATTAGCACTCATAGATAATAATTAGGTTCTCAAGTTAAAAACATCTGTTCTGTTAGGTGTGAGGACCAGAGAGAAAAAAAGAACCTGATAAAAATTAAAGAACGTTGGCAAGGTCATTGGCATATAATTTTTAAAGTTATTTGAGCTAGGTAGCCATTGTGCTAAAAATTCCACCAGGAGGCAAAGTTTAAGAAGACACTATGTTGTTAGAATGTGTGAAGCTTTTTACTGAAGCATGATAAATAATTGAAGATGCCTTTAGCAAATTCCTGCTTTAATGGGAAAATACTTTGTCATGCAGTTTTTCAATTAGTATTCACTAATTCAAATTGGTTTATCATTTACCCAACTGCACATTAGATTTTTAGTGATGCATTTTCTCATCTTCATTTTTCTAGTTGATAGTAAAACTTTGGTGGTTTCCACTGGTGATTCTCAGCATTTTTCTGCCTAATAGTGTCTCACTTGAACTTCACTCTGGTGTAAAGCTATGGGATTATAGCTGTTTGAATTAGAATCTGGGATGGGGTTAGGGAGAAATTTGAATTTGAAATAAAGAAGGTGGTGATTCTTTCATGTGCCCTTGTCTCTTCCCCTCAGATTCAAGAGAATTCAAACGTCTCAGTTATGAAAGGCATCTTCCATCACAAATTTAACATTCTTGTTTGAAAATTTCTGCTGAGCACAGTGGCTCACACCTGTAATCCCAGTACTTTGGGAGGCCACGGCAGGCAGATCACCTGAGGTAGGGGGTTCAAGACCAGCCTGATTGACATGGAGAAATCCCTTCTCTACTAAAAATACAAAATTAGATGGGCATGGTGGTGCATACCTGTAATCCCAGCTAGTCGGGAGGCTGAGGCAGGAGACTAGCTCGAACCCAGGAGGTGGAGATTGCGGCAAGCTGAGATTGTGCCATTGCACTCCAGCCCAGGCAACAAGAATGAAACTCTATCTCAAAAAAAAGAAAGAAAAAAGAAAATTTCTGTAGAAGGGACAATGATCCAAAATATGGTTCCTAAAACATCATCAGTCAAACATTTAAGTAGTTACTAAGCACTGGAGGTAAACTTATAATTAAATTAGATAATGGGTTGTGGTCAGTGGAAACATAAAATAGGTCCTCTACCTATGTTTTTTTTTTTTTTTTTCCAGTTTGGTGGAGGAAAAAGCTTAACCAAAAATAAAGTTCCTTGAACACCATAAGGGTCAGAAAACTTCAATATTAATTAATTAATTCATTGAATACTTAATGAATATCTTCCCTCAAGTGGGTTACTAATATCAGATTTTCTGTTTATATTTATTCTACCCACTGGAATGTGAGTTTTATGAGAGTAGAAATGTTAGGTCACTGCCATATCCTCAGAGATTAGAATAACAACTTACACATAGTAGACATACCATGTATATGTTAAGTAAATGCATGAGTGAATGAATGAATGATTAAATATGTGTGTAAGAAAGATTTCCCAAAGTAATGAGTACTCAGACCTGAAATTTTCATATGAGTTAGTCTAGGAAGAGTAGAAGCAGAGGAAGAAAATTTATTGCAGAAGAATAGTAGACTATTTACATTCGCACCCAAAAACATAAAACACTTACGTGTAAATCTAAGAAGATGTGTACAAGAGCTATGCAAAGACAACTACAAAACTCCGGTCAAAGAATAACTAACTAAACGGAGATATTCCGTGTTCATGGATAGAAGGACACGATATTGCCAAATGTTAGCTCTTCCCCACTTGACCTATAGATTCAATGCAATTCCAATCAAAATGTCAGCAAGTTACTCTGTGGATATCAACCTATCAATTCTTAAATTTATAGAGACAAAGAAAAGGCCCATACTAGTCAGCACAAGAATGAAAGATAACAAAATCAGAAAACAGATACTACTTTACTGTAAAGCTACAGTAATCAAGACAGTGTGACATTGGGAAAAGAATAGGCAAATAGATTAATGAAACACGATAGAGAGCTCAAAAATAGTCCACATAAACACAGTCAATTAATCTTTGACAGTGGAGCTAGGGAAATACAAAGGAGAAAAGATAGCCTTTTCAACAAATGATGCATGAACAACTGGACATCCACATGCAAAAATAAAAGAATTAATCTTGACATGGATCTTATACTCTTCACAAAAATTAACTCAAAATGTGTCATATACCTAAATGTAAAATGTAAAACCATAAAACTTTCAGACGGTAACATAGGAGAAAATGGAAATGACCTTGGGTATGCCAATGATCTTCAGATACAGCACCAAAGGTACAATTTATGAAATAAATAATCGATTTCATTAGACTTAAAAATGTCTTCCCTGTGAAAGACACTGTCGAGAGTGAGAAGACAAACCGAAGACTGGGAGAAAACATTTGCAAAAGACATCTCATAAAGGATGAACTCTTAAAACTCAACAATAAGAAATCAAATAACCCAGTTAAAAAATGAGCAAAAGAGCAGAACAGAAACCTTACAAAAGAAGACATATAAATAGCAAATAAGCATAAGAAAAGACAATCAATATCATATGATGTCATTAGGGAATTTCAAATTAACACGACAATGAAATACTCCTATACACTTACACAAGACACTGACAATACCAAATGCTGAACAGGATGTGAAACTACAGGAACTCTCATTCATTACTGATAGGGATGCAAAATGGTATAGTCACTTTGGTTTAGAAGACAGTTTGGCAGTTTCTTACAAAACTAAACACACTCTTACTCTATGATTCATCAATCATGTTCCTTGGTTTTTACCTAAATAAGCTGAAAACTTGTGCCACACAAAAATATGCACACATATGCTTATAGCAGCTTTATTCATAACTGCCAAAACTTGGAAGCAACCAAATTGTCCTGCAATAGTGAATAGTGAAATAAACTATGGTACATCCAGATAACAGAGTATTACTCACTGCTAAAAAGAAATGAGCTATCGAGTGATGAAAAGACATAAAGGAAACTTAAATGCATGTTACTAAAGAAGCAAATTTGAAAAGGCTACATAGTATATTATTTAAACGATATGTCCTTCTAGAAAAGACAGAGACCTACAGAGACAGTTAAGACCAGTGGTTGCCAGAGGTTGGGGGCTGGAGGGAGAATAGGTGAGCCACAGAGGATTTTTAGGGCAGTGAAACGATTTTGTTTGATATTATAATAATAGATACCTGCTACTACGTGTATCTAAACCCTTATATAATCCAAAGAAGTAACCCTAATGCAAAGTATGGACTTTGGGTGGAAACGCTGTGTCAATGTAAATTCATCAACTGTAGCAAATGTATCCCTCTGGTGGGAGATACTAATGGGTGGTGGGAGAGGGTGCTGGGTATGTGGACGGTAGAAGTGATACGTAAGAAGTCCCTGTATCTTCCCCCCAATTTTGCTGTCACACCAAAACTACTCTAAACAGTAAAGTTTATTTTCTTAAAAAGAGTAGAAACAAGGCCAAATGTAAGATCTTGTTTAGGAAACTCAGGTAGTGCAGTTCAAATGGACGTGTACACAAAGCTGGAGTGCTACGAGACGTGGCAGGAGATGCAAGCAGGGCCAGCCAGAAACAAATACGGAGACTAAGAGTGGGATCCCATCCTTTCCTCTTTCGTGTGTATGTGTTTCTGTTTCTTACAAAAGCAACCACCCTCTGTTGGATGCATGGGTTTTGACAGCTGGAAGGCCATTGATTTACAGTGGCTTATAATACAGTGGAATTTGCAGCATGGAATTTCACAGGCCGAGGGAGAAGCTTGGGGTTTGGCTCAGCAGGAATAGACTGAAGTAGACTGAGGTTCCCTGGGACCTCAGGAGGATGCTGGGAATAAAAAACAAGAGCCTGAAGTTGAGCACCATGATGGGGGAAGGGCATGGAAGGAAGGCCATCCTGAGGGTTGTTTCCATATCTAAATCCTTTACAGGTGAGCCCGTACCCACTGAACATATGTTTTCCTAGTAGTGTGGCAAGTTTCTACCTTCTGGTCTTGTTGTCCAGGTGTCTGTATGATTACTCCTAGAGGTGGAGCCCAAGGGCTTGGGAATAGTGAAGATAAGTAAGTGGATTTGCTGCCAACGGACAACAAACCCTTCCTTTTCTCCTAGTATCAGAATTCGTATGTATAGGCAGCCTGAGCAACCATCTGGTGCATCGTTTGAAGCAGAATGAATGGATGCAAATAATCTTTTGTCGACACGTTGTACTCCAACATAATTCTTCCCTTAAAATGAGATTTCTATGGAAGTGGGTGGGTCATTCTGATGAAAGATAAATGCAAGAATGTCCCTAACATTTGCTGGGCTAGGACAAGAGTCCAAATGGAGACCCAGGTACCACAAATGTTTAAAAGCTACAAGCTTATACATTGTTAAATAAAATGTGTTCTATTCTTCTACCTTGACAAATGTACCTTTATGATCCTTTTTACTTAAAATGTGGCCCAAATACCAGCAGTGTCAGAATCTTTTTGGAGCGCATTAGAAATGCAAACTTTCAGGCCCTACCCCAGACTTACAAAATCAGATTTGCTTCGGAACAAGACCTCCAGGTATTTTGTCAGTACATTAAACTTTGAAAGGCATTGTTAAGAATGACCTGGAAGGCCAAGCTCTAATTTAGAATCCACAGACTTCTTAGAGTGGTGCACCAGACCATGGCACCATGACAAGAACTGTTTCTCTGCTCTTAACCCCTAATCTTACCCTCTTCCTACTCCTGGCTCCTTCCAGTATCTCAGAGTGCCTTGTGCACTCCTGTATGGATGCCCTCGTCTACACATTTATATCCAATAGAGCTGCCCTTTGGCCTCCCTTCAGGCCTAGGAGTGTATCTAATAGAATAGTCAGCCAGTGGGAAGATGGAGTCAGGCCTGAAGCAGACCTAGAACCACTTGAGTAGAGGATTCCTAGAAGAGGGCCATAGGCTCTAGACGGACATGTCCCCTCAGCCATAGGAGCCATAGGAGATCAGGACTTCTGGTGCCCTGGTTTGAGTAGTACTGGATGAATGTGTTTTTTCCCCTGGAAATGGGATTATTGTGGTGATAACATTCAAACTAGAATGTCTTCAATAAATTGGTAATGAATAGATGAAATCTTGCATTAGAAAATTCATCTACGTCTTGAGAAAATGGAGCAGCTGATAGGCATACGGGATCGTAGAACATCTTAGGGACTGACAACTTACACTGACGTCTGAATTTCTTGCTATTCGGGTTGGGAAGGTTTGGAGGAAGATGTGTCCTGAGAGATTTAGAGATTGACTCTTGACATAATGAAGTTGAGAAGTAGGAAAAAAAAAAGGCATATGTGTAACTTTTCAGTTGCATAACATTTGACTTGTCCATAATACATTTGACTTGCATTTTCATGGTCAGCCAAAGCTAGCTTCCCAAAAGATATTTTGTGCTCTCTTTCAAAATCTGACTCTCCATCAAATGGAATTTCTTTTTAAAGATGTAATGAAATGTGATTAGTGCAAATGTCTGCGAAATTTATTGAACTATTAAAATCCTATTGGGTCTTTGTTTATGAAATGTATTTTTCTGTATTTGAGGTTTAGGGAAGCTTGATAATGAGGCTGTAAAGATTCATGGCCTCTTTTCTATGGCTTAATTTAGGCTCTATATCAAATATGTAAAATAACGTTATATCTTCCTACCACCTCTGTGGATCATACATTCTGTTATTATTTCCCTGCCAAAGGTTTTTTTCGTTTTCCTTTTTTCCTTCTCTTCTCCTTTTATAAATAAAGAACTACTAATAGTAGGAACATTTTTAATATAGAGAGCCATTATCTAGACCAGAAAGAAGAAGTGAGTTTGGAGAATGATTTTTCCTTCCAGGTGTAGCTTTAGGGTTAGGTAGACACATACAGATTCACACTCAGTGTCAGCTGCCACCCTCACCCCTCCATACACTTGTTTCACTTTAGGAAATGCATATTCCTTCATATACTGCCGTTATCTGAACTCCCCATGGCCATCATCAGCTTCTGTGGGGCAAACGAGTCACCCACGGTTTGGGGAAAAGGAGATCAGGCTATGCAGTATCATTTGGGGATGGGGTCGTGGAGTGGATAACGTGGCTGGCAGCAGACCTGTGACTTGAGGAGGCAGCCAGTGATCTTTTATCCATTTCATTGCAAAGCAGTTACGGCCATTCTTGATCTCTTTTACATGCAATTTTTACATCTGTTCTGTGATTTACTTTTTCTACACTTACATTTACATTGTACCAGTGACTTTGCTTTGCTCTGAGGATAAAGACCAAAATCCTAAGCATGCCTTCAAAGTCCTAGTTAGTCTGGCTCTACCCACCTTTTGCACCTCGTCTCACTCCATATCCTCCACCCTTGCACCCATCCTCCTGCCTTCTTTTAGATCCTTGGAATTGCCGTGCTCCTTTGTGCCACAGGATCTTTGCACCTGCTGTTCTCTCCACTTAGAAATCTCCAGGCAGTATCTTTGCCTTGTTAATTCCTACTCTTTTCTTAGATATCTGCTTCTCCTCCTCATCTTTAGGGAATCCTTGCCTGGCTTCTCTCTGTCAGTCAAACCTCTTCAGATTACTTCTTTTCCTAATGTGGCTTTGAATAATGGCTGACTCTCCTGCTAGACTGAGACACTTTGAGGCAGAGACTGTGTCTGCTTTAGCTTCTCCTCTGCCTGCCTTGTACTTCCTTAGAGCCCTGCACAAAGAAGCCTCCTGGTGTCCCTTGTGGGAGGGATCAGAGAGCACAATGTGATTTTGCTCTTCCCAGGTTTCCCTACAGACACCACTGCATGGTTTAATATTTGGCAAAATGTTATCAAATTATTTTTACAGGTTGGTGGCTTATTTTTTTAAAGCCTCATTTTAGGATAATGGAGGGAGATAGACAGGTCTTCATTCAACTTGTACAAGAGGAAGCCAGCAAATGCTCTAGAATTAGATGGCTTGATGCTATTAGATTCCTCAGGACCTCAGAAAACATGGTTTAAGCCTGTCTTCAGAAGACAGAACTATCTAATGAATTGTATTAACTTTGAGCCTAATTATTTTTATCCTGGGTGGCATCAGAAAGAGTCATATACTCTATGACTTTACCTCTAGGCAAGATTGTTTTAATTCTCTCAAGCAATGGTGGTTTATAACCTCCGAAACCAACCCTGTTGCTTCCCTAGCAATCAGTGTCACAGCCAGGATGCTTGTCCCACTGCGTGATATACTTCCCTTTCGCTATAATTTCATAAGCCCATTTCCTTTTGTTCTTTCCTCAGGGATAATCTGTTTTAATAATTATTCTTTAGGTAGATGAATCACATTTATATAGCGCCTTATAGCGTACAAAGTGCTTTAAGTACATCATCTCATTAAATCTCCAAACAACTCAGTGAGTTGAATATTGTTTTCCTGTCCTTTCAAGAAACAATCAAGAGAGATTATAGAACTTGTTCAGGGTTATATGGCTTGTAAGTGACACATATGGGTCTCTAACCCGGGTGTGTGGATTTCCACATTTTCACAATATCAGGAGCCATTCTCTAGACACAGGAACTGATATTCTACCTAGTCCTTTTTTTGACTTCCCATCATGTCATATTACTTGTATATACATTCTCAGTCGCTATTTTCTACACCTATGTTCATGTTCACTGTTCTTTTCTAAGCTCTAGGTTTTCTCTGTGTAATATATTGGTCATGTAGTCCTGAAATACAGTGCCTTTTTAGAAAGCTTTAAAGTGATTAGATTTCAATGGTTCCTATACAGCGCACTTCTATTCATACATTCTGGTAGTGTACTGGCTTTGTTTTTTAGCAACAAGATTTGTTAGCCTAGCAGTAATTTTTATAATTTAACAATAAGAAAGAAAAGAAAAGGAAAGGAAAAAAGGTTCCTACTTGTGGAAACACACCATCTAATGGATGAGACAACAGATGCAGGACTTTACAGATTAAATTTGTAGCCTGAAATGTTCATTTACACCTCTGTCTCTGCCATGCTTTCAAGTGGGAACACGTTTTTAAACATTCACAGACAAGGGAATTTTAGGCACTTCGCTACACTAAGCCCTGTCTTCTTGGAATGAAGACAGAGAAGAAAGCAGAAAAACTCAAAAGACTTGACCAGAGGCCCTTATTTGGGAGGAAATAACCAGGTCACCAGCATTCAGTAGTACTTAGGCAATGCCAGGGCCTCACACTGAGGTTACCAGCTTGCCAGCCATCTGTAGTAAGAGGGCTACTCTCAGATTCTCCCAAACCACTTTCTTTCTCTTGCTAGTTCTTTTGATTCCTTTGTGTTTATTCCATACTTTCGAATAAGAACAAAGCTTAAAAATTGGACTTCCTATTTGCAGTTTAAAAAATAGCAGATAGCACTGACAATTTTTTTTTCTTTATGGTTGTATAAATTATGTCATGTTTGACTGTAGGATTAGAGGTATCAAATAATTTCTTAGGTAAAATAATTGCAATAATCATCCTGTAACAAGAATCATAGCGGGTAATTCCTTTAAAATGAATAATGTGTCGTAAAGATTATGTCACAATTTATTTTGTGTGTATATATGTGTGTGTTTTTCTCTTTTAGCTAAATGGTTTTCAGTAGCAATTACTGAAGTGTCAATGACCTTCTCATTCAATTGAATTAAGAAACTTAAATGAAGTTTTACTAGTATCAGTCTTTACTGTCATACAGGTAATTGAGAACATGATATATGTTACAACAATGCCACCTATAGTTAGTAGCCTTTGTTTAAAACAAGGTACAATTTTACACATGCTGCCATAGAAAACAGCCTAAAATAAAAGTTTGTTAATCAGCAATGTATCAAGTACCACCTACTCTTCCAAGCTCTAGGAGGAAATAGACAAAGAAACAATACAATTCTTAAGTTGTGACTATTTCAGGGAAGGTAGAAATATACTTAAAAAAATAAACTCTTAATAAGAGATAGTTTACATTCTAAATATCTTCCAATAGTTTGTGGTTTCTTTTATTTTCTTTATGGTATCCTTTGATAAAAATAATTTCATATCACATAGACTTTATCACTTTTTTATGGTTGGTATTTTTTGTGTTGGCAAAATAATTTTGCTGACTGAGAGGTCATAAAGATATTCTGCTATATTATCGTCTTAAAGTTATAGAGGTTTGCTTTTCACAACCTTTAGTCCAGCTGGAATTTGTTGTATGTAGTATAAGGTAGAGTTTCTTTTAAGATTAATCAGTAATCTCAGCACAATTTACTGAATAGTTCATCCTGTTCCCACAAATCTGCAATTTACTTTGTTAGATTCCAAGTTGCCATCTGGCAAGGTCTTTTTTGTAAGCTCTCAGTTTAGTCCCATTGATCAATTTGTCTCTCCCTCCTTGTATAAATATCATATTGTCTTACAGTAGCTTTGTAATATGTTTTGATGTCTGATGGAAGAAGCCTGAAAAAGGATGAACAAATAGATTTGGTATGTTCCTACAAGGAATACAGTAGAGCATTAAAATCAATGAACCACAGCTGTGAGTATTAACATGAAGGAATTGGGTGAGGCCTGGTGATTCACACCTGTAATTCCAGCACTTTGAGAGGACTAGGTGGGAGAACTGCTTGAAGCCAGGAGTTCAAGACCTGCTTGGGTAACACAGAGACATGCTGTCTCTACAAAAATATTTTCTTTTAATTAGCCAGGGATGGTGGCATGCACCTATAGTCTCAGCTACTCAGGGGGTTGAGGCATGAGGATCACCTAGGCTCAAGAATTCAAGGCTGCAGCGAGCCATGATTATGCCACTTCACTCCAGCCTGGACAACAGAGTGAGACTCTGTCTCAACAAACAAACCAACCCATAGAGGAGCCGTAATAGCATAGTATTTAATGAGAAAAAAAAAAAAAAACAACCAGAGAGGACTATATACAGTATGATACCATCTTGAAAAATCCCATAGAAATAACCTAAACAGTATATCATTTAGGGACACATTCATTTAATCAAATTTCTAAGTAAAACAAAGGAGTGATGTGCACATAATTCAAGGTGGCATTTACTTCTGGTGAGGAAGGAAGCTGAGTGGAATTGAGGAAGACAGGTAGCTTTAATGGTTTGGCAATGCTCATTATTTAAGCTGGATGGTAGATCTGTAAGAGTTTATTCTGTTATGTTTCATAACTTACATATATGAGATATATATAGTCTCTAACAATTACAAAAAGAAAATTCAAACACAGTAAAATATGTACATGATAATAATCTTGTGAAAGCATTGCAAGGGACTAGATTGTTTTCTTTCAGACTTTATTCTTAATTGTTCTAATTCAAGTTAAATGTACATATGCACACATACATAATATTTAGGCAAACTGATAAAATGTAATACAGTTTAAATCCTGACTTTAGAACTGACCAGCTGTGTGAATTGAACAAGTTACGTAAACACCCTAAGCCTCAATGTTCTTATCTGTAAAGTGGAAATAGTTCCTCCTGGGATTCTTGTGAGAGTTAACATTAAGGACCCAGTATAGGTTAGTTTATTTATCTATTTTATTATTACTTTACTTAGCAAATTCTCTATACGTGTATGTGTACAGATGTATGTATACGTATAGATACATTTATAAAATATATAATGTTTTCATTTTGTTCTAGGAAATCTATATGATTCTCATGCTCACTCAGTCTCAGTTTTTAAAAACTTTTTTAAAAATATTTATTTATTTATTTTAGAGACAGGGTCTTTCTTTGTCATCCAGGCTGGAGTGCAGTGCCACAGTCATAGTTTACTCTTGCCTTGAACTCTTGAGCTTCAGGGATCCTGCTCTCTCAGTCCTCCAAGCAGCTGGGACTACAGGTGTGTACCACTGCATCCAGCTATTTTTTTTAAGATAGGCTCTTGCTATGTTGCCCAGGCTGGTCTCAAATTTCTGGGCTCAAGTGATCCTCCTGACTTGGCTTCCCAAAGTGCTGGGATTTCAGGCATGAGCAAACATTCCTGGCCTCATTTCTTAAAAATGAAATTGATTTTGGGAGCACAGTTTTAGGTTTTTTTTTTTCTTTTAAATAGATATATCTGCAGCTTTTAAAATATAGTTGAAGACTAAAATGTTATGTGTTTAAGTTGGTAGAGTTCAAAAATATAGTCCTCTCAACACTTCTGGAGGGCTAAAAATTTGTTCTAGGATCTAGGAATCAGTAGTGAGCAAAAGTTGTGGAATGAATGGGCAAAAGTTCCTTGTCCTCATAGAGCTTGTATTTTGGTAGAATGAGATAAACCATAAATAACAGAAGGAAGGAAGGAAAGAAGGAAGGAAGGAGAAAAGGAAGGAAGGAGGGAGGGAAGGAAGGGAGGGAGGGAGGCAAGGAGGGAGGAAGGGAGGAAAGGAGGAAGAGAGGAGGGGAGGGAGGAAAGGAAGGAGGAAGGAAGGAAGATGAAAGTGCAAAAGGGAGGAATGAGAGAGGGGCAAAGGAACTAAAAAATAAGTGTAAAAATAATCACATCTTCATGGGTCTTATGGGAAAAATAAAACTGGATAAAGGGAATAGGGAATGCTGGAGATCTGGTTGCTATTTTGTGCACAATATTCCAGAAGGTACTAAAGGAAATGCGAAAACAGGCAGGTGGATCTCTGGGACAAGAAAGTCCCCGCAGAGGGAACAGGAGCTCTGAGAGGTCTGGTGATTGGATTCTCAAGGACACCAGGAGAATGAAGTGTCTAAGCAGATGGAGCAGTACTAGCAAATGAGATCATAATGTTACCCGAGCAGCAGATCGTGTTGTGCTTTAGTGGATGTGGTAAATACTTTTGGCTCCTAGTGAGTGATCTGAAATGTTATTGGATTGCTCTGAGCAAAGAAGTGATAAGACCTAACATATTTTTAAAAGATCACTCTTTAAAAATTTGCAAAAGACTTGAACAAACACCTCACAAAAGAAGATATACAAATGATCAATAAGCATATGAAAATATGTTCACAATCATTAGTCATCAGGGAAAGATGGATTAAAACCACAGGGAGATGCCACTGTATACCCTTTAGAATGGCTAAAATTAAAACAGCATCAACAAGAACCCACTGACAAATACTTACAAATATGTAGTGTAAGCTGAATTTTTGTTTGTTGTTAGTGAGTGTGTAAAATAGCACAACACTTTGAAAAATAGGCAGTTTTTATGAAACTAAAGATTTTTACCTATGACGCAGCAATTCCGCTCTTAGGTATTTACTCAAGAACAACAAAAGCATAGATCCACAAAAAGTTTTGTTTAGTGTTTATACCGTCTTTATTCATAATGGCTAAAATGTGTGAAACAACTCAAATTGCCCATCAACAAATAATGAACAAATTAGGGGATATTTATACAGTAGAATACTACTCATCAATAAAATGATATAACTATGAATACTCTCAATGACAGATGAATCTCATAAATGTTATGATGTGGTTAAAAAAAAAACAGGCACACATGGTGGGGCATAGTATATGTTTCCATTCATGTGACCTTCTGAAACCAGCTAACTAAGCTTTCATAATGAGAATCAGAACACTGGTTTCCTCTGGGAGATGACTAACTAGAGAGGATCATAAGGGAAACTTTCTGGGATGATAGAAATGTCCTGTAACTTGATGGAGATGGTTTTAAGAATGGATATGTTAGTCAAAAGTCATCAAACTTTACTCTTAAAATCTGTGCATCTTATCATAGGCAATAATTAGTTATTTAATGAGTAACTTAATACTTAGACTTTCAAAAAAGAAAAAGATATCACTGTGGCTTGCCTATGGAGAATAGACTGAAGAGGGTGAGGGCGGAGACAGGGAAACCAGTCGGGATGCCATTACCATTGTCCAGGAGGGAGATGCTGGTTCTGTGGAATGAGGTGATAAGGATGAAATGAGAGGAACTGATCAGCTCTGGATGTGTTTTGAAGGAAGAGCCAAATGGATTGCATGGGTGGTGTTAGAGAAAGAAAGAGTTGAGGATGCTGCTAAAGTTTTTGAGCTGTGCAGCCAACCACAAGATGTAAAATATTGGGGAAAGATAGATTTGGTTAAAGAGTGAGAGTAATGAGGATTCATTTTTGGAAATGTTAATTTTGAGATGCATATTAGACAAATATGCATGTTAGATCCAAATAAATGTGCTGAGTAGGAAGATAGATAAATATTTCTGGAGTTCACAGGAGACATCTTGGCTAAAGTTATACATTTCGGATCTGTAAGTATATATGGTATTCAAAGTTATGGAGACTAGCTGTGACCACCTAGGGAGAGTGTAGAAAGACAAAAGAAGAGATCCAAGGACTTAGCTTCTTTAACATTTAGAGGACTGGGACATGAGCATCAATCCACAGATGAGATACAAGAAGCAAACAGTGAAGAAGAAAGCAAAAAGAAAATGGTATCCCCCATGCTCAGCAAAGAACCTAACCAAGTCCTTTTCACATTTAAATTATTTGGAATCACTTTTATCCACTAGTCAATATTTTTAATATCACAGTGATATGATGCTTTTCATAACATACATTTAATACCTTTAAGATTGAAATATAATTTCAAGACTTGCAGAAACTAGGATTTCATGTAATTTTTATTTTGCAGTTTTTCCTATTTGGTTAACCTTTTGGTTTTATTTATTCCTTGATTGAAAGATTTTGATGGATACAAATTGCCATGCAAGTGACATTGGAATTGTTCATGCCAACCTCTGTTAGCTTTCAAAATTTTATTTTTTTTTTCTGGAAGACTTGGCCATTTCTGTTGTCTGTAACTGCACAGCAAGGCATCTGACAGGATAGTTCCTTCATACCCAATGACATTATTCCTAGTGCATCACCACAGGTCAATCTTTTTTGAAGGCATTTTAAGATAATAAAATTTAAATTAAAACAAATTCTGTAATATGTAACCACAAAAGACCTCAAACAGCCAAAGCAATACTAAAAGGAACAAAGCTGGAGGCATCACACTACCTGACTTCAAAATGTACTACAAAGCTATAGTAATCAAAACAGCATGGCACTGATATAAAAACAGGCACATAGACCAATGAAACACAAATAGATAACCCAGAAATAAATTCACAGATTTATAGGCAATTGATTTTCCACAAAGGTGCCAAGAACATTCATTGAGGAAAGGACACACTCTTCAAGAAATGCTGCTGGGGAAAGTGGATATCTGTGTGCAGAAAAATGACACTACATCCATATCCGTCACCACAGACAAAAATAAACTTAAAATGAATTACAGACTTAGCTGGAAGACCTGAAACTATAAAACTACTAGAAAAAAACATACGGGAAACTCTTCAGGATGTTGGTCTAGGAAAAGATTTTGCATATAAGACTGTAAAAGCACAGACAGCAACGAAAAAGTAGATAAATGGAACTATATTAAACTGAAAAAACTTCTGCACAGCAAAGAAAACAATTTACGAAGTCAAAAGGCAACCTGTAAATGGGAGAAAATATTTGCAAACTGACAGACTGGCTGTGACAAGAGACCAATATCCAGAATACAGAAAAAACACAAATAACAGCAAAAACAAAACAAAACAAAACAAATAATTAAATTAGAAATGGGCAACAGATCTCAGTAGAAATTTCTTAAAAGAAGATGCACAAATAGTCAATAAGTATTTGAAAAAATGCTCAACATCACTAGTCATCGGAATTGCAAAAATCGAAACCATAATGAGATATCATTTCACTTCATTTAGAATGGCTATTATCAAAAAGATAGAACAAATGCTGATGAGGATGCAGAGAAAAGGGAAATCTTATATACTTCTAGTGGAAATGTAAATTACCACAGCCACTAAGGTAAACAGCATGGAGTGTTCTTTAAAAAGAAAAACCTAAAATTAGACCTACTGTGTGACCCGACAATCCCACTATTATGTATTTATCCAATAGAAAAGAAATCAGCATATCGAAGAGATATCTACACTCTTACATTTATTGCAACACCATTCACAATTGCCAAGATATGGAGTCATCCTAAGTGACCATCAATGAATGAATGGATAAAGAAAATGTGGTATATAGACACAATGGAATAACATCCAGCCATTAAAAAAGAATGAGATCTTATCATTCACAGCAATGTGGATTAACCTGAAGGACAGTATATCAAGTGAAATAAGTCAGACAAAGAAACGAAATACCCTAGATATTCTTACACATAGGAGATAAAAAAAATTGAGTTCATAGAAATAGAGAGTATAGTTATGGTTATTAGAGGCTGTGAGGGGCAGGTGTGAGGGGACGATGGGAGAGGTTGGTTAACTACAAAATTACAGCTAGATAAGTGGAATAAATTCTAGTGTTCTATAGCACTGTCGGTTAAATGTCATTAACAATAATTCAGTGTATATGTTCAAAAAATCTAGAAGAGAAATTTTGAATGTTCCCAATGCAAAGAAATGATAAATGGTTATGATGATGGATATCCTAATTACCCTAATTTGATCATTACACATTGTATACATGTATCGAAATATCACTCTATACCCCATAAATATGTACGATTATTACATGTCAACTAAAAATAAAGGGAACAGGAACTCAACTCCATATGCTGTTGCCAATGCAAATAATACCAATGAAGTGACAATCAGATGAACAGCTAAGTTCACACATGCTCAGGCAAGATCACTACTGAGATGTCACAACTTACTCCTCTGCCTGTCAGCTGGCAAATGTCTTAATTGAAGAAACAGCATATATATTAACGTGAACCATACTGCTTTACATGTGATAGCCTTGATATTCTGAGGGATACATTATACATACATTTAGAACCTGATTAGGTAATCAGAATATTGTTCAACTGGTGGAACGCTCAAGGCATGATCTTTGACTCATTTTATATAAGGTCTTCTTATTTACATATGCCTAAATCAAGTAATTAGGAGCTCTTGAGTGCCTTATATTGAAAATTGCATAATGCATTCTGCTTTTGTTTCCCTAGAAGAGGCCAAGCTTCATCATGTTAAATTAAGCAGCAAGAAGTAGGAATAATGATGGAATTTCCAGGTTATAGAATGAAGCAAACTGAACTTGGTTTTGATGGCTCCAATGCAGGGATGGGGAGTTCTTGAGTATCTTCACAGAGCTTTCCTGAAAATGGCCATCTGAGAGCTGTGAAGACTTCTTCAGTGGAGAAGGACTGTATTAAAGTTTTTATTGTTTTAATATATTGAGTTATTACTTATAGCATTTTTTTATCCGTGGAGCAGTGCAATTAAAAAAATACTGATTGCACTCATATTAACAAGCCCATTATCTCATAATCTAAAAAAATATGTTCAGAGACAAGATATGATGTAACTTGGCTCATAAGCTCAAGAACCAAGATGACAATTAATTGATGTTTTAGGCATGTTTCTCTTCTCTTCAACAATTGAAAAATAGGAAGGAGCATGGAATCTATAGAAAATCTAAAGCAGTGATAGTAATATAAAGTGTCTGGGCCAGTTTCCATTTTGCATAGGCTTTTTAATGTTTTCCTTCTTACTAGTCTTATGATTTTTTTCCACTGTCCCCCAAATTGATACATCATTAATGATAAACCATATTATTATTTTAAGATTTATATGTGTTATATCATTTCTTTAAGCCTTATAAATAAGACACACAAGAATACCTGAGCTGTATTTTCTATAATTTCAAAATAATTTTAGTATTCTTCCCACTTTGCAAATAGCACCTTTGCCTGTACAGCTCTGTGATTTATGATGATATCACGTCCTTTCAGAGATAACACTATTGTGTCACTGAACCTGAAGTGGTGAGGTCAGAAGTATATGTGAAGTAATTATGGGCCTGAACTGAAGATCATGCTTCAGTTCAAAGGAAAGCAAGCAGGGCCAAGAGTGAGGATGAAGGTACCAGGGGATAGGGAACAGAAGAGAACAAATCTCTGAAATATGGTCATTGGCATTAGCAGAAATTTTGCCCTCAACATTTTCATAGTACGCTTTGGAAAATGAAAAAAAATAATGAAGAAAAAAAAAGCCTGCAAGCCTTTAAAACTTTGCTCTATTGCATTACTAAGAAAGGCTCTGGAAAACAGAGGGGTTACATAAATGAGAGCAGGTGCGGTCGTGCAGAGGTAACTATTCAGCATATGTAAGTGCAGTTGGAAAATCATTGTCTTGCAGAGAATACTCGAAATTGGTCCCTAATGGCCTTGGTTTTTGTCATATGGTCTTGATTATAAGGGCAAAATTGCATTGCCATGCCTTTAGTGTGAACGAGATGGATGGATAATTATTACGTGCGCTGAATATCTTTCTGCATGGAGGAACTAGGACATCCCCTGGTCATTGTAGCTACCATTTCGACTGGCTGTCAGAAAAGCTCTAAGCGGCCAATTCATCACCATATTTATGTGGGGGAGAAATGGAAATGTGCCTCTGTGGTTGGGTGTGCACACTCCCACATACATATACATATGCAGATTGTAGACATGCCAAAGGGGCCCAGTGTGAGTGATTGTGAGGCAGTCTTCAAAGAAGCAGTTGAATTAGTGGAAGTAAGGGGTTCAAAAATGAAACAGTGAGCTCTGTAGAAAATTGATGACTCTTGGTGGTGTCCATGTGTAGTAGCTGACAGCAAAGCAATGCCAGGAAATATCTGGGGGCTCAGTTGGAAATGTTGCAGGAAGTTTAAAATTATTGACAATAGGAGCTGTTTCTGGAAGACTGATGATTTTAGATACACACACACACAAAAAAAAAAACTTCTTTGTTATGCGTGTATTTTTAACCGATTTTGCTATCTTGCATGTCGCTCAGGATCCTCTCAGAAGGTGGATATAATGATCGTGACAAAAATTCCAGCAGCTATTTTTGCCAAGAATAAATTTCGTGTCTGTTTCATAGTGACTACACCATCTTTACTGGTTAGGATGCCACAGGAGGATGCCATGGGGGAAATAAGAACAAACCTAGTGCTCTGTCATATTTGAGTGGATAAGATTCAGGAATGCAATAAGATCCCTGACCATGACCACACAACTCATTCATCGTGGGAATATTTATTATGGATCCTGTCCTCGTGAGGCTCTGGCTTCTTTCCATGCTGCCTTTTGCGAAATATGGGCCATTAGCTATGAGGGCCGCTATCTCTTCCACACTAAGCCTTGAACTTTGGGGCCAGTACTGAGGGGAGAAAACAAATCACCCTGAAGAGCTTGTAGAAAGTCAAATGTGAGAGCACACGCAGGGTTGAGAGGACAGGGTTCTGAGCCCCAAATCAGCATTTGAAAGTTTTCCGATTGTGGTATATGATTTGCCACTCAAAAACAAGTGGGAGTATTGGCAGGGTGTGGGGTGGAGAGCGTTTACACAAGTTGGTCGATTAGATGTAGCCAATTACTCCAGCTGTTCTACTGAGGATATTTAGATGGTTGGGTGTAAATTGAAGGTAAGAAGTGGTTAAAACATTAAGGAATTAAGGATGTATGTTTCTTTGTCAATTAAAGAACAAGTGGGAAATAGAACTGTAGAATCTTTAATATATATTATACACACACACAAATGTATATATAGCATGTGTATCTCTGTGTGTATTTTCTTGTGCAAAATACTTAACAAGAGTCAGAATCCTGTCACAATCATTTTAGTATATTTAATACAAGCTTGTATTTTTTGCTGTGTATGTGTGTGTGTGTGTGTGTGTGTGTATGTGTGTGTATATACACACACACACACATACACATACACATATATAATGATAAATAGTTCCATTATACCCATTATTATGCTCTATAGTAGTTAAATCTGGGATTCTAGGGCAATAAAACATGAGGGTTACACTATTTTGGTGCTGTTTTTAGTTTTCATTTCTGTTGGGAAGTGCTAAATTAGTAGCATTTTGTGATTCCTGATTTAGCTCTTTTAATAAGAAGCAGAAGCTAAAAACAGCCCAACCAAGCAGTTGAAGTCTTATCACAAGCCCGTAAGATCAATAAGCTAAAAAAAGTATGAAAGTTTTTGAGTGACAGCTTAAAAATTGAAAATTTAAATATATATCACTGCCTTCTGCTCCATTGTGTAAAGCATAAAGCCCATTTTGGCAGTACGTTTTTAAGCAGTCAAGAAAATGATTTATTAGTATCACTGGATTTGTGTTTATGTTCCATGCTGTAAACTATGCTTATAGCAATATATCTGTATTAAGGCATTAATACTAGGAGTGCTACCTAGGCTTTACGTTACTAATATTGTTCAAAGTATAGTTTATTGGGCTGTAAATAGTAACATCAGTATTGACACTTGCTGCATCATCTAAGTCCCTGAATAACTTGTGTCTGATGCTAAATGAACATTCTGCTGTTGACAGGATATAAAACATAAATAGTGGATACAAGTGATATTTCATGGCTACTGCTGGTGTTTTCCACTCTCCTTTGATCTGCAGAGAAGGAGTTCTCCGTGTGCTGAGACCATTACAGCTTTTCCCAGTATTTGATAGAGGATTGTGATTAGATGATATCACTTCTTGGTTTTAAACATGCTCATTTCATGTGACCACTAATTTTAAACTAAATTTCATGTTCAATGCCTCATGAAAGTTCTGTATATGACACCTATGATTAGGTGGATACTCCACATATTTTTTAAAAAATAAGAGAAATGTGCTTTCAGAATAGGGATACAACTAATAATATGAGTTTCTGGAAGAGTTTTTGAACATCTTCAGTAATTGTGTAAAGTGGTCTATGTCATAAATAGAATAATCATTGCCCATAATAATGGACAAATAAATAGAATATGGGATAGTCAGCAAATCAGGAACTGAGTTTCTGTTTAACCTTTTGCACTCAGCCTAGATCTTTACCTTGATATGAAGCTGGTTATTATTTATGAATTCATTTAATAAGTTTTAATTGAGAGTTTACTACTATATAGTCAATGCTGTTTCCACAGACAAGTATTTTCTAAGCTTGATTTCTTTTGTTGACAACCTAGGCAGTATTTCAAGTCTTTTGCATTCCACCAGATATACTTTCCTTTATTAAAAGTTATAAACAATGAAAAAGCTCTTTCTTAAAAGTTACCTTCAGAATAAGAGGCAAAACAGTCACATAAATCATGAATGTGCTAATTTATCTAGGTGTTCCTACATTTCGTTGTAAAGTCTAATGACATATATTAAATTAAGTTCTGAGTTTGTTAGAATTGGAAGATAGTCCTATCTAGTAGCTCATTCAACATACAATTATGAAACACTGATTATAGGCCAGAAGCCATGTTGCTCTCTAGACAAAATTAATAGTAAATGAAGCACATTCTTACCTTGGAAATGCAGTCAAATAATACCTCATTTTGCTGAAGTAATTCAAAAGAAGTGAGGGCTGGGTTCAGTGATTCATGCCTATAATCCCAGCACTTTTGGAAGCTGAGGTGGGTGGATCACCTGAGGTCAGGAGTTTGAGACTAGCCTTGCCCAACATGGTGAAACCCTTTCTGTACTAAAAATACAAAAATTAGCTGGGCGTGGTGGCACATGTCCGTAATCCCAGTCACTTGGGAGGCTAAGGCTGGAGATGGCCAGAACCCAGGATGCAGAGGTTGCAGTGAGCCAACATGGCACAACTACACTCCAGCCTGGGTGACAGAGTGAGACTCTGTCTCAAAAAAAAAAAAAAGAAGTTAGGAAAGCTCATTTCTTTCTCCTCCCCGAACTAGTAAAAGAGAAGACTCAAATGATAATGATGAAACACATTTTCAGTTAGTTTATAATTTCTTGCTCATTTGTTTTAGAAGATGACAGAGACAAGCTCACAAAAATGTCAAGATATTCATGTACTGTCCTTGCCTTTCTCACCTCAAATATTGTAAATTTTTGGAACTGATTAGGTGGTGACAGGAAAGAGACCAGTTTAGGTAATACTTATGATCTCAGACATTAATAGTATGCGTGCTAACTGTGATGGACATGATTCATCTTGTTAAAAATGAAGAGAAGCAAGCATTGACTGCCTCTGTTTCTGTTGAAAGAAGGTCAAATACAGAGTGGACAGTGTGCTGGGAGAGGGGTGAGGTTCTCATCCAGAAAACCAGAAACACATACTCATCTTTTCAAAGTCATAAAAGTTGGTGCCTTGATGAACCCTTTTATTCTCCCTTAAGAAACCTTCAACATTATTTCCCTTATTTTGCGGTAAATAAACCTGTGCCTTTGCATGTTTGCAGATAGTAGCCATGTGGTTAATGTACAGGAAACAAAGAACAGGGGAATCGCCAGTAAAGTTTTCTCTCTCCTTTCATCTAAATCCAGAAGGAGGGAGCTGGAGATGGATATGGCTGGTCAAAACAACTCAGTGGGAGAAGCCAGTTCAAACAGGAAACAGAATAAGTTCAAGAGGTTCAGCATGGTGAAGGTGTCGGAAAGGCAGAGCGCTTTCTTCTTTCCCAGTTGATTCACTGACAGCACCCAGAACAATGCTGAGCCCAGGGGAGAGGCCTCTTCCTCCCAAATTATGCTGGAGTCCCATAAACTAGAACTCAAAGTGCTCTAGGCTTATGTTCTTGTTTTGGGAGCCCTAAATAGATCCTTGAAAAAGTACACCAAACGGTGTCAGAGTGGAAGCAGGAAACACGGGGACATATGAAATCCAGTGGTTTTCCATTAATTCCTCAGTGCCTTATTTCTTAGTGGAAATATTCAGCTTTGGTCTAAAAAACAGCTAAAAACCTTATGCAAAGAGCTTGTAAACAAACACCCACTTGAACCATCTGGTTTTGTAACACATACAAGTGATTAAGCCTCAGAGCCATGATTGTTAAATTTTTGAGAACACAACAATCCCAAATACCCCCAAATACATTCCTCATACCAGTTTATGGGGGAGAGGGGGTACATGACACTATATATAGTAGAGAATCTGGAAAGGTTAAGCCAGTTTTCTTGTTTCCTTACTTTCCTCCCTCCTACCCCGCCACCCTTCCTCCTCCTTTCCCTTCATTTTTTCGCTTTGAGTATTATAGAAAGATACAACATATGGACTAAAAACATGTTTGTAGTTCTACTACACTAAGTCTACATTGTTAACAACTTAGAATGTTTCTCATCTTTACCTTCTTTATTATTTTTGCCCTCGATAGAGAGAGAAACATGTGTGCCTGTGTGTGTGTGTGTGTGTGTGTGTGTGTGTGTGTGTGTGTGCGTGCGCGCGCGCGCCTGCAAGGGGGTGTCTTAGTTTCTTTTAGAATACATTAAACAATCTGGGCTATTTGCAAATAATGAATTCATACTTTTTGTCCATAATGACTGAAGAAAGTCAGGTCAGGGGGAAATTAAATATGTTAAGAGCTCTCATTTTAATTGTATAATATCAATACTGTCTTTATAGTTAATTTCCTTGACAAGTCGTAGGGCATATGGATTGGATTCTTCATATATTTCTAACGTGGAAATGATTCTAAATTGGGACATTTCATTGAGGTGACATCACCGTAGGGAAAAAGAATAAGCTGCACGCCGTCCAGCAAGTATATGGAAATAACACAGTTCTAGCTGATGACTTTCTAAATGAATTGCGCTAGCACTCAGAACCAAAAACTCTACAGTGAAATAAAAACTCTAGGTGAGAAAACAATATCTATTAGGTCCCCTATTTCCGTTTACTTTCTTTCCCTCTTTTTTTTTTTTTTTTTTTTTTGAGATGGAATCTCGCTCCGTTGCCCAGGCTGGAGTGCAGTAGCACGATGTCAGCTCACTGCAACGTCTGCCTCCCAGGTTCAAGTGATTCTCCTGCCTCAGCCTCCTGAGTAGCTGGGACTACAGGCACACACCACCAGTGATCCGCCCTCCTCCGCCTCCCAAAGTGCTGGGATTATAGGCATGAGCCACTGTGCCTAGCCAGATCCCCTATTTCTTTCTTCCTAATCTTGACCATTTCTCATCTCCAGATTTATCACAGTAGCTGGTGGGAGGAACTGTTGAAAGAAGAGGGGAAAAGTGCTTAGTTACAGCAGTGGTGGTTGGGGTATCGAACCAACTCCCAAATATTTGATGTTTCAAACATAATAAAAGTTAATTTTTCCTTCACAAAAAGTTTCTAATGGGTGTTGCTGATTGGGGTCTCTTTCAAGTGATGATTTCAAGGCCGAGCTCCTCCTATCTTGTGGCTCTCTGACCTCAATACACAGCATCCACAGTTTCCTATATCTGTCATCTGCAGAAAAGGAGACCATGTGGGATACAGTGAGCGGGAGGGTTTTTATGGACCAAGTATGGGGAGGCTCCTGTCACTTCTATTCTCTTTCCATGGAGGAAAACTCATCTCATGGCCTTACATACGTGCAAGAGTGGCTGGAAAATGGCTAGCTATGTGTCAAGGAGCAAGAGGAAACCAGTTTGGTAGACTGCTGGTTAGTTTCCATGGCAAAAGGAAGGGAAGAAAAAAATGGGAGTTGATGCAGGACAGTATGGATCTTTCTATTTGCTAAGAAGAAAACAATGAAAGCAAAATCCTTTTTGGTGACGTGCTGGTAACTGGCTCTCCCAGGGGGGAATAAAACCACCTCACCTGATTTGTATTGTTTGCTAATATCCTTGGTGTAAATAGTCACGCACAGCTTTAGCTCTAGAAAGCTAAGAATAAGCCACTCTAGCTTACCATTTTACTGATTCTGAAAAAAAGTACATCTGAGGAAGCCCGTTTATGGGAAGGAAGTAAGCATGCATTTTGCCTTTGGTATTTGATACAGGAAAGATTCATTTTAGAATGAATCTCTTTATCATCTGAAAAAACCATCGATATGATATATTTGTATCAACAACAAATGTGGGCATAGAATTTTGAGTCAGAGAAAAATAGCACCAAGGGCACAGTGAGTCCAGGCTACTCATCTGGCTTAAATCCTGGGTCACGCTCAGGCAATATGTAAAGTACCTAGCACAGCTTTCCAATGAGTGTACCAAGAAGACAGATGCCACTTCTGGGATATATATATTTACATTTTTTTCTTGGCATTTCATGTGATTGTTCCTGTAATCTTTTTCCAAGAAGAGGGAAAATCTTGGAGATGAAATGGATAATGGTGATGAAAAAAAAAAAAAGATGCTAAGGATGATTCCTCTGTTTTTGATTATAAAAGTAGTTGTATGGCGGTGTCATTCCCTGTGAGAGAAGCAAAAAAAATCAGGCTGGGCGCAGTGGCTCATGCCTATAATCCCAGCATTTTGGGAGGCCAAGGCGGGCAGATCACTTGAGGTCAGGAGTTCAAGACCAGCCTGGCAACTTGGTGAAACACCATCTCTACTAAAAATACAAAATTAGCTGGGCATGGTGGTAGGTGCCTGTAATTTCACTACTTGAGAGGCTGAGGCAGGAGAATCACTTGAACCCAGTGGTCTGAGATCATATCACTGCACTTCAGCTAGGGTGACAGAGTGAGATTCTCTAAGAAAGAGAAAGAGAAAGAGAAGAAGAGAAAAGGAAGAAAGGAAGGATGGATGGATGAATGAATGGATGGATATGGGGGTGGTCTGTGTTTTAAGAAAACAATACTAAAATTTAAATGGATGCTCAAATCTTAATTGGCTAATTAATCGATACTAATAGACCAATGGCTATATATCCTTTGGGAATTTTCACTATTACTTGTCAGCTTTTGCTGGCCGAAGAATCAAGCCATATAATGATCAGTTTGATTTGCTCTTACTATTTTGTTTGGTCCATGCAGATGTGGGTGTGGTGTTTCTGAATCATGGTGTAGTGGTCCAGATAGCTGGTCAAGACATGTGAGGGCCTATGCTGCATCCAGTTGCTTTTGCTGTGTGCGGGTTTGATTTCAGAAGTGTTAAAGATACAGCACCTCTCGAACTGATGATTACCTTAAGTCTTCACTCTAAAGAGCTTGGCATTTCCCATGAGGTGCTCATTGCTTTGTTCTACTTGGGAGGGTTCTGATAGCATCATGAAGACAGTGGTCTCTCTATGATTCATTTGGAACACAAGCTGAGGCTGATCAAAACCTAAAGATGAATGAAATCTGTGATTTATTGGTTCTAGTTAGTACTGGTTTACTTTATGCCAATTGCTATTTTTGGAAAGTACTAAAACTGGTAACGACAGACTCAGGTACTGAGGTTTCTCAAAAAGTTAATTCATTCATTTAGTAAATAACGAACTGTTCCAGGGAGCAGCTCTCTCCTCCCATATTTTCTTCTGTTGGTGAAAAGTAAGCTCCTCTGAAACTAACTTTTCTCCTGCCAACCTTCGCTATTGAATTTTTCCTTAGCTGTGGTCTGCCAAAAAAATAGAACTGAGGCTTGGCACACCAGTTTTGATCAGACCAACCATCAGAATCATAATGTTCTAAGTACAAAGCCCACTAATTGAATTTCATTCACTGGACTGAAATACAGCAGCCAAGGCAGAGAACACTGTCGGCTGTTTTTTATGAGGTCCAGAGTCTAAAGTCATTTTTTAAATGTGAGCGATGCAATTTCTTGTATCTTTCATTTAAAATGCTACTTGGTAAACAGTGTTTCAGATTAGTGTATTTGTAATTTAAATGAAGACAGTACATCAAGCTGAATCTGAAAAGAAAGGAGAAGTTTGGGAAATGATTCATTCTCCTGTTTGTGTGATCTACTGTAGAAAATAATAAATAAATAGGTACAGGTACAGAGAGAGGGAAGAAAGGCTTGTGGATTTTAGGAGACAAAATTGAACCATTTCTAAAAGAGTCAGTTCCAATAGCTAAATCTTTGTTTTCTTCAAGCGCACTAATAAATTCTGCCTAATTCATTTTTTATTTTCTCTCGGGGTCTGCTTGCAGATTTGCCTCAACAAAGGAAGCATCATGTTACATCTTTTAAATAATTGATGGCTCTCAGTTCAAGCCAGCTTGAAGGAAATTCTGAAAATAGGTACTGATTGAGCAAATGCCTCCTTCCTCCCCACATTTCCCTCCTCAGCACTCTGACTTCTCATCTTTAACAAAACCCACTTTTCCCTCCCCTTTTGTTTCTTTGCTTCCTTGGTTGAGAGCAGAGGGTTCTTTCATTTGGGTTTAGGCTTTATCTAATTGTTGCTATCTCTCATTTATTTCACATTGTCCTATTTACTCTATTAAAGATAGGGGGAGCTGTTAATGATAAGCTGACTGATCTAATGAAGAGCTTTTAGTTAATCATCAGACATGTTATGTCACAATGACCATTGGAGACAGTTTGTTGGAACTATGAGAAAACTGGGCTTAGAGCTTGTCCCTCTAAATTCGCAGTGTGCTGTTCTGCCATGGTCAGATTACCCTGGAAGCTGGGTCAGCGGCAGCCTTGCCCAACTCTTCCTGTAGGTCCTAGTACTGTGAGCTGATCATCTCTGTTTTCCCCCCAAAGAGAGAAGAGCATCTCCATTTTACCTCACTCTTGCTGCCATTAGTGGTTGTCTAAGTCTTGGAAAGGCCATTACCACTTCCAAGCAGATATAGTTGGTAGAACATTAGACTGGTCTATGGTGATTCTGGCTTCTAGTCATCACTTTGTGAGTCACTTGGCCTTATAGGGCTTCCCTTTCCTTACTGGTAAAATGGGGTGGATTATCTCCAAGATCTTCATCAACAATAGCCGTCTTGCATTCTCCAGGGAAGGGGATGATAAACCAAGAAGAACTCGTACTGCATTTGATATTGGGTGCATTAATGATATTCTGAGTTTGAGTGAATGGAGGCCATGTGCTCCTTCTTTATTAACCTTCCTTTTTTTCCCCATGATTTTTCTTTTCTCTTGGTCTTTCATTTATATCTTCTTCTCTTATTTCTTTCCCTTCCCTTTTCCTTACTAACTTTTAATGTTTCCAGGGTTAAAGTGGAAGGAAAATAATTGGCAAAATGCTAGAATCAAGGATCTTGGCCAACTTTATAAAGAAATCTCTTATTTTAAAAATACTTTGTCCTCACAGAAAAGCTTCCTCCATCAGCGTTTGCATCAGAAAGTAGCCAATACTATTGAATTTGTGAAGACTAAATATAGAGTGGCAAATACTGGGAGATCTAAATCTGGAATTCTAAGTTTGACCTCAGTTTAACTGGGGGGAGCCTTATATGGTACCCATCACTGAAAAAGCTGTATTTACATTGATGGATTATTTTCCACTCTCAAAACTATTTCATAATCTTTGAGGCACTTTTCGTTTTAAAAGATGCATGATATAGATTATGTCATGACAGTTTATCTCTTAATAGAGCAAGTTTCCTGCCGGGGGGAGCTGAAGTTGTCTTTGTCCCACATCTCCCCAGCATCCAGTAACTTGCTTGTATATCCTGTGCCTGCCCAAGATAATCCTGCCTGATTGCCTTTATCGAAATCCTGAAAAAAAAAAAAAAAAAAAAACTTCAAATAATCAAACCTATTTAGACCCACATGAATAACATATGGTAAGGGATCTAGAAAGCTGAGGAATTTCTTCTGTTTATCTTTTTCCTGGCTGTACACTAAGATTATACTCAGAATAATTAAAGGAACTATGTGTGTTTCCCCTTTTAAAAATCTTTATTTCTGCTATCCATTCACTGTTTGAGAGTATATGCTGATCAGGCTTTTGTATCTGCATGTAGTAAGTAGATTACAGGTAACCCCTCCCAATAAGACATATTCCTAAGGTTTTGAAATTCAAAATGTGTTTTTCCCCAAGGACAGCTGGGTGTATGGTCAGGTTCCACTGTAATGCTACCATGTTTCTGGAATATCATGTACTAAGTGGCTTCTTCTGTAATTGGAATATCTATTCTTAGAACCTGTTTGAGACCTGAAGAACAGATCTTTCTTCCTCTGTATTTAGAGAGGTCATTCCCCTTCTGAGAAGTTTCCTGCAACAATGCAGAGGCAGCTGCTGGTGATGGTAGGGATGATATAAGTCCTATTGCCTTGGGGTCAATGACTTTGTGAGTGAAGGGACACTGGTAATTTAGTTATCTATATTTGTTTTAAAAATATTCTCTGGGCTAGAAAAGGGAATCCGGAGACTTCTCTCCCTATCCCATATTACACATCCATGGTGATGCTGACCGTTCACGTTGTAATACATGTGAAAGGTGCCCCCTAAGAATAATGCAATGTAAAATCCAGGCAACTGCACCTGATAGTTCTTAATACTGGAATTTTTTTTGTAGTAAGTTTATATGCCCAATTGTAGTAATTAATTGGGTATAGGATAGGCAGTCATCAGCTTACAAAACAGTTGTGAGTTCTGTCTCAGTCTACATTTTAAAACTGGTTGTTCAGAAACAAAAATTGACAACTGGGACCTAATTAAACTAATGAGCTCCTGCACAGCAAAATAAACTATCAAAAGAAAGACAACCCAACCTAAAGAATGGGAGAAAATATTTGTAAACTATGCATCCTACAAAGAGCTAATGTCCAGAATCTACAGGAAACTTGAACAATTCAACAAGAAAAAAAAAGTTTAAAACTGGGCTAAGGACGTAAACAGATATGTCTCAAAAGAAGACGTGCAAGTGGCCAACAAACATATGAAAAAATGCTCAGCATCACTAATCATCAGAGAAACGCAAGTCAAAACCTCAGTGAGATACCATCTTACACCAGTAAGAGTGACTGTTACTAAAAAGTGAAAAAATAACAAATGTTGGTGAGGTTGTAGAGAAAAGGGAACATTTCTAACTATTTGTGGGAATGTAAATTAGTTCAGCCTCTGTAAAAAGCAGTTTGGAGATTTCTCAAATAACTAAAAACAGAACTAGCATTCAACTTAGCAATCCCATTACTGGATATATACCCAAAGGAAAAGAAATTATTCTACCAAAAAGACACCTGCCCTCAAGTGTATACCACAGCACTATTCACAATAGCAAAGACATGGAATCAACCTAGGTGCACATCAGTTGTGGTTTGGATAAAGAAATGTGGTACATATAGAAGATGGAATACTATGCAGCCATAAAAAAGAATAAAACCATGTCCTTTGCAGCAATGTGGATGCAGCTGGAGGCCATTATCGTAAGTGAATTGACACAGAAACACAAAACCAAATATTACATGTTCTTATTTATAAGTGAGAGCTAAACATTGGATAGACACAGACAAAGATGAGAGCACTAGACACTAGGACTTCAAAAGAGGGGAGGGAGGAAGAAGATCAAGGGCTGAAAAACTTCCTGTCAGGTACTATGTTCACTGTTTGGGTGATGGGATAAGCAAAAGCCCAAATCTCAGCATCACGCAATATACTCGTGTGAGAAACCTGCACATGCACCCCTGAATCTAAAACTGAAAATAAAATAAAACTGATTGTTTGGAATTTAGAATATTTGTAGACAAGGGAAAACAGATATAAATCGTAGTGCATTTCCTGGGTTACCCACAAAAAGCTTCTCCATCATATTGTTACTGTACTTCTAAAGGCCGTTTACAACCATTTTTCCTCCCAATTTTTAGTGAATTACCAATAGTATTGAATAAGAAATCTTTCACCTGGATTGGTTGTCACCATTTAAACAAGATTTATCTAAGGAAATGTATACTGCATTTTGTAATAAGAGGAAATCATAGGGGTAACAGGAACTGATTCCACACGTCCTTCCAATGCCCCACCATCTTTTCTTGCCTACAAACTCTGAACCTCCTGAGTTGAATGCCTCTGGTTAGAGATAGCTGTTTGTGTGGGATCAAAAGGAGACTGGTACCTAAAATTATTGTTATAATATTAACATTATTTCAAATTTTCAGTGATTTCAGAGATGGAGTATGACAAGTTATAGAGTTTAAATATTAACTTGAAATCTATGGCCACACTGTCTGTAAGCATTAGCAATGTTACACAGAAAGCAGCCACATAACTGTTGAAATCAGCACCTGAAGGATTTTTCTTGATTCAAGCCCTGTTTTTATACCTCCTGAGTCCTGTGCTTTCTTTTTTTAAAAAGTAACAATCTAAGTTAGGTCTTCTTAGGTGTCTTACCCTCTAGTGTCTTTTGGGTGGGTTTTTTCATAGTGTTTCTTTATACTTATGTAAATTACAGCTTTTTGACAGTCTCTTATGTTCACAGTCCTAGAAAATAAATAGGGTGGGATTTTCACATTCAAGTCATCTTACCTCCTGTCTCTCTCATGAGTATGCTCTAAACACCATTCTATTTCTTTCTGTAAAGCACCCACCTTTCTTGATCCTGGACCCTGTCAAATTCCTACCTGCCCCAAAAACCTCCTTGGTCTCTTGTCCTAGTTGATCTTCAGCTCACTTTATGCAAGAAATTATTTTAAAATGATCCCTTTGTTTTCTAGTATTCAAATAGTTTCTCTTTAGCATTACAGCAAATTACCAACGTATGATTCCAGTTGCTGGGTGTAGGGGCAAGTTGGGATTGAAACCTCAATCTAATTTATTTGTCAGCATTTTACTTTTAACATTCTTGAAAGAGAGTGGGAAATCTATGAGTCTGAAGGGTGTCTTTGGTGGATAGATTTAGAGGTCCCAATGAGGGTCTTCTAATGAAATACAGGCATCTCTTTGAAGTGTTCACTCCCCAAAGTCTACAGTTACCACATTTATGCCTCAAGGGATGTGCGGCAAAGTGGCCTGGTGCCACCTGAATAATTATTTTCTCCAAATCTTTTACTTAATAAATTCTACCACAGTTTGCACCAAACAAATTGTCAAGGGCATTCCAGCCTCCTGTTGGTCACAACCTTCTCCCTTCTCACCGGCTGAGCTGCAAGTTGAGGACAGAATTTCCCCGGATATCCAGGGGATTGCTTTGTTGCTCTGAACGGTATTTTTATATATGAGTAAAGATATGAGAAGTATAAAGTTAAATCATATGGAATTGCCATTTTTGTAGGTCAAAATTAGATAGAGTAAAAGCAACTTCATGAGACTCAACCCAGTAGCTTCATTTAAGAGACATCTACCTAAAACATCATTAGTGTATGTTTAGTGAAAACCCACTGTGCAGTTTACTTAAAATAGAAGCTTTAAGTTTTTCCACTTAGAAAACTTGGGCTTCTCTACCTGCCCTCTTGTGTTTTTTCCTGAATATCAGAGAAATAGGACACACGGCCTTCATATTTGGAGAAATGCATCTATTTTGAGACTAATGTGAAATAAGTAGAATGTCCCTTGGCCTTGGAAGAATTTTTTTTCTGTAAGTTATATATGGGTGTTATAATGGAAAACGTTTTGAAACCCTAACCAGAGCATTTGCTATCAATAAGAGAGTAGCAGGAGATTAATAAATCTGATAAAGTTGAGAAGGAGGAAATCTTAAAATAAGAAATGAGGACTGTACCTTCGTTGGAGTGTTAATGCAGCCCTGAGTATATATATATATATAGGAAAATCAAAGACTTGCTAAAGGCAGAGCATACTAAGTCATAGCTATTAATGTGTGCTTAACTCTATTGCCTGGGAGATTTTATTAAATGCAGCGGCCAAGAAAATTGACCTTACCTTTTTTTTTTTTTTTTTTTCCTTTTTTGGGTTGGATCCTTGCTCACGTCACATAAATGAATAGAGCTGACAATTTACTGGTTCATCAATGAAACAATATTAAATTATGAAGATGTAAGGAAAAAATCCTACGCTAACATTGTCGCAGTTTGAAAGGTAAGCTGCCCCCTACAAGATTAGGAGATATTAATGTTCTTTTAAAATCTACATAACATAATGCCACATGATACACGTTAGAGGGTTAAGTGGCCCCTTGACATCTTTGACTGCTATTGTGGGGCTGGCAAGTATTTCATAGTAAGGAAAAATGTTTTCCGCATTTTGCCTTTTAAAATGTAAAAACATCGTTTTTAATGCTTTTAAAGTGTTTTTGTGTGTGTGAGTAGGATATTCTGGCAGATTGGACTTCACTGAGTGTATGTTGCAGTGATCATGTGGGTGCTTTGGAAAGGTTTTGCCCTTGTTTCTATTGATTCGCTATATTGACTAGTAAGCTGCGGTTGTCAAAGTCAGACTATTTCTTAATTCTTGTCTTTCACTGATGCCTAAGAAGTAAAATATTACTCTTCTTTACGTCCTGTCTTGTGTTTAAGATAGGGATCCTTCTCTTTCTAATTCTACCTTCTGTGAGCTTACTAAGAGTTTTTGGTATCCATTAGATTCCAATTGAATACCCGTTTATTTTTCCAGGGATTTCTGTCTACCTCACTCCATTTTTGAAGGACAGTTATGTAATAATAATGTTTCCAGGTTACCGTCAGTTAGTCAATTAACCTCCGAGACCCAGGTGCTTCACTTGGATCCATGAACTCTGTTGTAGTTGTAATGACTGTCATACAACGATCATAGCATGGAAGGATTCTTTTGGTGGCGAGTGGGCATTCACCGTCGTCTCACGCGGGTTTGTAACTCAGGGAGGATGAAGAGCCACTGCCTCTTCTAATGCAGGATCTCTGATTTATTAGTTAACTCTGAGTTCCCGCAGCAGAGGCCAGCACAGAGTAGGTGTGCAGGAATCCGTGTGCACTCACTGCAGATGATGCCTTTCAGTGATGCCTGCTACTGAACCCTCTGGAATGAGGCATATTTGTGAACAGCATTCAGCAGGTTCCCGCTTCAGTGAGGAAAATGGCACTTTGGAAGTTGAATTACCTTTTTTGTGGCACCCAGGTTGCTTAATTTGCAAATTGAGAAGAATTTAGTCAGCGGGAGAATAGGTTTTCATGTGTGAAGTCCGTTGGAATGAATTTGGCATTCTCTCTGCTCCTTCAGCTCGAACTACCATAAAATGCAGTTCTGGCCCCAGATCGTTCAGTTACATGATTTCGGGATATCATCTGTTGTTTTGCATAACATCAGTTTAATTTTAAATATTGGTGATACTTACATCTACTTCTTATGGACTACAGGTGTGCCCTGCTTTCAGAAAACTTGGATATGCTTCAAATTCATGCTTACTATGCCATTGCAGGAAGGGGCAATGATTTGTGCACTAAAAATAGCTTGGCTTTAAAATATAATTTATCACAAGATTCCTATAAATAACCAACTCTCTTAGAGCATTTAAAGTATGATTTGATTTAGAAAATCAATAGCCATATGCTCAACTTTTCAAGAACACATCTGCTTTGTAACATGAAGCAGGTGAAGGTGGGACATCCAGCCACAAGGAATGAGGGTCTTAAGTGAGCTGAAGAGGAATTATTTAGAAAGGAATTTGCTTTTCCAGAGTTTGTCAAGAAAAACACCTTCACCTTTATCACCTCCAGAGTATGTAAAGAAAAAAAATAATAAAGCAGGCCAATTTCAGTTTGGAAAAGGTAAATCTATTTCTTTGGTGGGTCACATTCTGCATTATGCATGTGTGTAAAAGTGAGGTTTGCTTTGATCCTGACTATAAAAAGTTTATTTTTAAACTCAGACTGGGCAGGAATCCAGCGATGCTCTTTCCCCTGCAACACATCCTGGGTTTCAGGTCCCCAGCCTGGCGGAATGCAGCTAAGCAGCAGGAAGTAGTTGAAAAGTGTAGAGACTTGATGGGTGCTGAGGTTTTATTTTTTCCCCATTCCTCCCCTCCATTTTTGAAATTCAAATTGAACGCAATTTTCAGCTCATTTGAGCCAGAATATACTGTTGCTGAGCTTCAGTGGCTCTTAAATTCAAACTCACAGGAGAAAACAGATATCATCTGTCACAGAGGGTGGAAGAGAGAATACTCCCCACATTTATTCATGGGAGGCAGAGCTCTAGTAACTAATTCAAACCTTTCTGACTAATTGACTAATCATTCACCGGCAAACTTATCAACTAATCAATGAAACCTTTAGGACACCCATCTGATATTCTGGGAGTAGCTACCCCCCTTTCCTTTAGAAAAAATTGTTCAAGTCTATTTTTATATCATTGGTACTTTAATACCTTTTTGGCAAGACGAGACAGAATATCATGGCAATCTTTTTTTTTCTGTACTTCCTGACTATTTTTATTGTTTCCATCTTTAATGTCTTTGTCAATTCTATTTATTTATGACTGAGAGTTAACGGAAAGCTTATGGCTGGCTAAGTGGAACAAAAAAATTTTAGTTTTTTTTTTCTTTTTTGTTACTACACAGAGTATTTGAAAACATCTTTCTTTCTTGAGGGCAAAGATAAGTACCAATTAAAAGGGAAAAACCCACTCATACAGTTCTTGAGCTTACAAGTGTGGCTAACCTGCAGGGTGGATGTCTCAGGATGGCTTGAGAATGCCTCTCGGCGAAGTCCTGCCACTGGGTATGTGCCCAGGGAATGCAAATAGGTTTGAGCAAATAACAATCTAAAATTTCTCCTCTGATTTCAGAAAGGATGCAGTGAGGCAATTTTGATTCTGAAATGTAGGTTATATGATTTACTGCTGATGCTTGTCCTTGGGTGCTTTAGTATAAGCCAAAATTTACATGGGGGATGTGAAGGCCATTAGCTCTCTCTCGCTGTTTATCGCCGTCATCTTCTTTTTTCCTCAAGGTCCATGAGAGAAAAGTTAATTGTAATGTTATTTCAAAGTAAGGAGGAGTAAAACAATTTGGTCTCTAAATACTATTTTTAATGAAGTTTGTTCATAGCAATCATACTTGGAGTTTAAGATTGTTTTACAGTAAGTATGTGGTCTAGCCATATATATTTATACTTGTGCACATTTACCCATCCCCAAATTCTCTAAGAATGTGACAGCAGGAACATCCAAATGGTGGTCATTTTCACATTAATAGTCATCAACCGCTTTATCTTCTTAATGGTACTGTGCTTGTGAATCAGATCCTTCATAAAAGGCATTTATTTCATTTCTTTTATAAGAACGATACTGACATGCTAACTTGTTTTCTCATGATTATACCTCAGTACAACTACCACAACCTTAGTGTTGTTTCTTGGGCACATGCTATAAGCAGGCAAACATCTACTATGAGGTTGTGATTTATAGTAAGAAATATATATTTGTTCTCTGCCGCCCCCACAACACCCCCGAACTTCACATTCCTGACTACAGAGCTCTTTATCCCCTGGAATTTCCTGTTTGACAGAAGTGTCTTTTGCTCTAATAAGGTGACTTTTGGAGGGCTCCCAAATGGGTTCTGGTCACCAGAAAAACCAAGCCATGATTAGAAGCTTGGAACTTTCAATCACACCCCTCATCCTCCAGGAAGGGGAGAGAAGCTGAAAATTGAGTTAATAATCGACAATGCCTGCAGGATTAAGCCTCTATAAAACTCCCTAAACTGGGCTGGGTATGGTGGCTCAAGCCTGTAATCCCAGCACTTTGGGAGGCCAAGGTGGGCAGATCACGAGGTCAGGAGTTCAAGACCAACCTGGCCAACATGGTGAAACCCCATCTCTACTAAAAATATAAAAATTAGCTGGGCATGGTGGTGTGTGCCTGTAATTCTAGCTACTCATGAGGCTAAGGCAGGAGAATTGCTTAAACCTGTGAGGCAGAGGTTGCAGTGAGCTGAGATCATACCACTGCACTCCAGCCTGGATAACAGAGCAAGCTTCCGTCTCAAAAAAAAAAAAAATCCCTAAACTACGGGGTTCAGAGAGCTTCTGGGCTGCTGGACATGGGGAGGTTTTGGAAAGGTGATGTGCCTGGAAAGGGCTTGGAAGCCCTGTGCCCCTTCCCACATACCTTGCCCGATGCAGCACCTCTTTATCTGGCTGGCTATTCATCTGTATTCTTTATAATATCCTTTATAAATATAATAAACCAGTAAAAGCAAGTGTTTCTCTGAGTTCTGTGAGCTGCTGTAGCAAATTAATCAAACAAGAGAAGAGGGTTATGGAAAGCTCCAATTTGCAGTCAAATCAAACAGCAGTTGTAGGTAGCCTACAACTTTCAGCTGATGTCTGAAGTTGGGGGAAGTTTTGTGGGACCAAGCCCTTCACCTGTGGGATCTGATGCTATTTCCAGGTAGGAGTGTCAGAATTGAGTTCAACTGTAGGACACCCAGTTGGTGACACTGGAGAACTGCTGTGTGGGAAAGCAAAAGCAAGCCCACACCTCTGAACATGAAAGTGTTCTGTGTTGAATGTGAGAGTAGGAAAAGCAGTTTAATTTTTCCTGTTATTGTACCTACATTGACCAGGAGTCTATGTTTTTAGTTAATTACTAGTTAATAGAGTTTTTGCTTTTCTATTAAAATATCTTAAAGCTTCAGTTTACAAGTAATTACTGAGTACTTACTACATACCATGCATCATTGTGCTAAGACTTCTAATGTATAAAATCATGGTTTTCTAACCTAAGTGAAGTGGACATTGGAGGTGAAATACCAAAAGAGTCACACATATGCACTCTCTCAGCCCTTTCTCTCAGTAGACAACCTCTTTTTAAAAAAACAATTGATATGGTTTGGCTGTGTCCCCACCCAAATCTCATCTTGGTTCGTAGCTCCCATAATTTCCATGTGTTGTGGGAGGGACTGTGTGGGAGATAATTGAATCATAGGGGTGGTTTCCTCCATACTGTTCTCTTGTTGGTGAGTAAGTGTCACGAGATCTGATGGCTTTATAGGTGGAAACTCCTTTTTCTTTGCTCTCATTCTGGCTTTTCTGCTACCATGTAAGACATGCCTTTTGCCTTCTGCCATGATTATGAGGCCACCCCAGCCATGTGCAATTGTGAGTCCATTAAACCTTTATCTTCATAAATTATCTAGGCTTGGGTATGGTTTTTTGTTTGTTTGTTTCTTTCTTTTTTTTGAGACAGAGGAGTCTCATTCCGTCTCCCAGGCTGGAGTGAAGTGGAGCAATCTTGGCTCATTACAACCTCCACATCCTGAGTTCAAGGAATTTTCCTGCTTCAGCCTCCCAAGTAGCTGGAATTATAAGTGCCTATCACCAAGCCTGGCTAATTTTTGTATTTTTAGTAGAGACGGGGTTTTGCCATGTTGGCCAGGCTGGTCTCGAACTCCTGACCTTCGGTGATTCATCCACTTCGGCCTCCCAAAGTGCTGGGATTACAGGGGTGAGTCACTATGCCTGGCCTCTGGTATTGGTGTATTAGTCTGTTTTCCCACTGCTGATGTCTTTATCAGCAGTGCGAAAACAGACTAATACACCAATAGAATCTAATTTGGAGTTGAGAGAAAGGATGATATATAAAATAATCAGTAATAAGGATAATAAAATACACATACTGAGCTGCTACATGTATAATATTATCCCAAATTGCTAATAGAATTGTAAGGGAAGGGCCAGTGGGGTGCTCACATCCTGCAAGAAGATATTGCAGAGTCGATAGGCCAGGGGTCAGTGGAGGGAAGGAGGGGGAGCAGACCAGGAGGGAGGCAAAGCTGGAGTTCAAGAGAATGCAATTGAGGCATAAGAGTGCAGAGTGCTTGAAGCAGAGAGTTCAGTGATACACCGGAACCTGTTCTTACCAAGAGAGTCAATTGTAAAATTTCTAGGAATTTTGTGATCCAGTTATAATTTAATTTTCTTAAAAACTGAATAATATGAACATATAATAAATCAATATATAAAAACCAAAAGTAATAAATACTCCAAATTAATCACTTTCCAATTATTCTTCTTCACCACATTTTGGCCTTATCCATGTTCTCGGGGTATGGAAGTAGTCTAGAACACTGCACTGCTCTGCATCTCCTCGTCAGCTCCATGCTCACCATGTCATGTTGGTAGTTCCAATCAGCCATGGAGGGAGTATTTACACCACAGAAATTGACAGCTCCCCCAATTTTTTTTTTTTCATTTGAGAGCCAGTTCTTGAAATTTACCAGGCAAGCATGGGGTGGGAGTAGAGGTGGGGCTAGAAAATTGGAAAGCCTAAATGAAAAACTGTGAGAAGACAGGGCTACATTAGGAAAATGGTTCCATCTCATTAAGTTAGGCCAGTGGTTTATCTTTAATTCATTCAGAAACGATTGGGAGTCGTTGTCTTTCTTTAAATACTTTTTTATTATAATTGGCATATATATTCAATATAGAAAATTTGGAAAATAAGAATAACAACTTCTGTAATATTTTCTATATGTTCCACACTTGTTAAGTGCTTTAAATATAATAAATCATTTAATCCTGGAAATAGCTCTATAAGGTAGTTGCCATTATCCCATTTCAAAGATGGGGGAATTGAGTTACAGAGAAGATAAAAGCTTTGGCCAAGTAAAATAGCTGTGACTTGAAAGCAGGACACTTTTTAATTCTTGTGGTCTTATTTCTGTAGGATAGCTATCTAGAGTAGGATTGCTAAGCCAAAGTGTATCTATATTTTCAGTTTTATAAGAAATTGTCCGTGGATCTAAAACAATTATGTAAATTGGCTGGACCTGATGGCTCATGTCTGTAATCCTAGCACCTGGGGAGGCCAAAGTGGGAGAATTGCTTGAAGCCAGGAGTTTGATACCAGGCTGCACAATGTAGCAAGACCCTTTCTTCTACCAAAAAAAAAAAAAAAAAAAAAAAAAAAAGCCAGGTTTGGTGGCATGCACCTGTATCCCTAGGTGCTCAGGAAACGGAAGCAGGAGGACCACTTGAGCTCAGGAATTCAGGAATTCGAGGCTTCAGTGAGCCACGATCACACCACTGTACCTCAGCCTCAGCAACACAGCAAGAGAGACATTGTCTCTGAAAAAACAAAAACAAAAACACAGACACACATCTACCAACATTGTGTGAGGATCCAATTCCTAGTTACCCATGGTTCTAACAGACTTTACTTTTTGTCAATTTATTATTGGGAAGTAGTATCTTACTTCAATTTGCAATTTTAAAATTATTAATGAAGCTGAGCATTTTTTATAGTTTTATTGGTCCTTTGTATCTTCTGGATTTACTGCCTTGCCAATTTTTTTCTATTGAAATCTTTCTTATTTTCCTTCTCTGTAGAAACTTCTTTTATACTAACAATATTAACCTCTTTTTCTTAAATGTGTTATAAAAGTGTTTCCTTATTTTATTTTTACCTTTTATTCCCCCCGCAAGGCAGAGTTTCACTCTGTCTCCCAGGCTGGAGTACAGTGGCACAATCTTGGCTCACTGCAACCTCCATCTCCTGGGCTCAAGCAATCTCCTGCCTCAGCCTCCTGAGTAGCTGGGATTACAGGTGCACGGCACCAAGCCTGGCTGATTTTTGTATTTTAATAGAGACCAGTTTTCACCATGTTGGTCAGGCTGGTTTCAAACTCCTGACCTTGTGATCTGCCTGGCTTGGCCTCCCAAAGTGCTGGAATTACAGGCATGAGCCACTACTCCTGGCCTATTTTTACCTTTTAATTTTGGTTTGTATTGTCTCTTATGAAGAGAAGAAGTCAAATTATATTTATTTTGTGTTTTTTTTTGGTAGTTTATCAATTTTCTGTCTTAATTAGTCTCCCCTAAAAGAAAAATAATTTTTTTATTCTAAATATTTTGTATGTCATTTCAATATGATCCCTGCTTCCCACAGCTCATAGATGAGTCAGGGAGACGACTGCAGAGCACAGGGATTTCTGCTTTGTTTGGTCAGTGCTGTAACCAAGGGTGCTGAGAGTGCCAGGAGAACCCTGAGGAGGGCACCTGGGCCAGTTGGGTGGCTGGGAGGGCACTGGGCCAGTTGGGTGGCTAGGAGGGCACCTGGGCCAGTTGGGTGGCTGGGAGGGCACCTGGGCCAGTTGAGTGGCTGGGAGGGTGGGGTACGGCTGGTTCTCCTGAGGGCAACATCCCAGATTAAACCTCTCAGGCCAAGGCAGCAGGGGTGAGAGAATTTCCAGAGGAGGGAAAGAGCAAGCCAGGGAGCTGGAAAACTTTGGAAAGACAGTCCATTTTCCAGAATAGGGAAGGACCAGTCTCTCAGGGTGGGTCAAGGGAAAACATTTTTCATAGGGAGAATTATTTTCCTGAATATCTCTTATTTTACACAAAGAATAGACCACAGAAGGTATTTTAAGCTGAAGACAAAACTCTGAAGATGGGATTAGAAAAATGAAATAATAAGTCAATAAGGGTAAGGAATACCTTCCCCCAAAGTGATCAGGGATGGACAAGGGACAAGGGTCCTCATAAGAGAAATAGGAGAAACATGAATGTCGTCTTTAATATGCATGTGCCTTCTCCTGGTTGCTTTGGGACCAGTCAGTGACAGGTGCCCCCTAACTGAAGTTGGCCATTAGCCTCTCAACTTCCAAGCCTCACATCAGCCACACCAGAATAATGTCCCTTAACATGCCAGCTTTCCTCACTAAAATCACATGAATTCCCATGATCTCTGGTGAGATCTGTGCTGGTTGGGCAGTTTAGCTCTCCGCAGCATTTTCCCATCACCCACTTCTAGTTTCTTCACTTTAAAGAGCTTAATCATTGTGGAACCTTGTGTGTTCCACAGACAGTGCTTCCCGTCTGCAGTTCCTTCTTTTTGGGACCTCCTCCATACCCCTTTGACAAGCTAACTGGAATCCCATTTATCTTTCAAGGCTCAACTTCAATGTTACTTCCTTCCTGCAGACTTTCCTGACATCTTGAGCTAGAAGAAATCTGGATGTTGAAGTGTATGTCAGTACCATTTAAGACTCATGCTACAACAGCAATGTATTATAGTGCTATATTTCTACAGGTCCTTAACTAGATCGAAATTTCTGGAAGGACAAGAACTATGTATTATACTTCTTTGCAGCTTCCAGGTCTTTAACACAGTGAAGTCTCATCTACCCTGACGAGGACTAGAAAACTAAACTCATCTCTAGAAACAGACCCATGGACAGCAGAGGCAAGGGCAGAGAGGACACTCACAGAATAAATAGAATGTAAAGTCACTCTGAGAATCGGGGGATGAAGCTTGAGGAGAGAATAACTCTAAATAAACCTCAGAAGGAAGTGAGCCGGGGAATGCTCATGGGATGAATAAATGGATCACCTGGTATTTATGGTGGAAGGCAAAGTTGAAGTTAAATAGAACAAATTGGTAATGAGCCATGTTCACCTCTGCCTTTGCACTTGAGAACCAAAAAGCAATGTGGATATAGAAGAGACAGAATATCTGAAGCAGAAGGAAAGAGGTTAGAAGGGAGATTAAAGATGAAAGAGAAAAGAAAAAGAAGGATGTGTGAGAAAAGGGAGAAGTGAGTCAGAGAAAGGCTCTTGGAAGGGGATCTGAGTCAGAAAGGCAGATTGCATAATAAACTTGGCAGTATGTCCAGGAGGTGAGGACAGCGGCAAGGGGGTCTCTCTTGGACTCAGAGAGGAAGGATGTCCAATGAAATCAGGTGGTGACTAATAACTTAGGTAAGGTAAGAGTGATACAGTATAGGTGTTAGGGGGTTTCCTCGTGGCCGGAAATCAGGTACAGTTTCTATGAGAACATGGGGAGGATGATCGCAGGACTGGTACGGCAGTTGTGCTTGGAAAGGGATCACTGACGTAGCTTTTTATAGTTGAATAGCATCATAAAGTAGGAAGAGACCTTGGGGGTCTGGTCCAATATTCTCATTTGACGTTTAGACCAAACAGTCTAAAAGACTTCATGCCATCTCCTAGGCCCCCTGTGGTCCACTCTCTGCCCACCTTTCAGGCCTGATCACGTGCTTCTCTGCTTTCCTAAACTCCCATGAAGCCAAATCACCTGTAATACACTAGCCTTGCATTCTTTCTCATTTCAAATACCATACTCTCTGTCTGGAATGTCCTTCTATGTACTCCTTGTTTTTCTGCCCAACTCTTATTCAAATTCCAGATCTCAGCTTAAAAACATTTCTTCCAAGCACTCCTCCTCCGAACTCCCCTCCTCACACCCACTGGGTCAGGTCATTGTTATATGTTTCCAAGCATTCATTTCCTATGTTTAAAATTTGATGGGAGATGCGTTTCCTTTTTGATGGTCCCCTTCTCTTCTGGGTTGTGAATTCTATTGAGTTTCATCTTTATTGTACTTGTCACAGAGCAGTTGTACAATAAATATTTCTTAAGGGAAGGGAAGGGAGGGAGGGAGGGAGGAAGGAATGAATTTGAGTGACAAACTCTTACACTAATTGTTAGCAGAGCCTGACAAGTGTCTTCTGAAACAATCAGTTGTGACTTGAACGTTCACATTCAGATTTGGGAGACTGGTGGTTTTTTTTTTCCCCAGTATATTTTTTTATTGTGGTAAGAAAATTGACGATTTTAGCCATTTCTAAGTGTATATACAGTTCAGTGGCATTAAGTACATTACTGTTGTGCATTATCCATCTCTAGACCTTTTTCCTCATCTCAAATTGAAACCTTGTAGCTATTCAATAACTCCTATTTCTACTCCCCACCTGTCCCTGGCATCCACCATTCTTTCTGTCTCTATGAATGTGACTACTCTGGGTGCCTTAAATAAGTAAAATCATACAATGTTTGTCCTTGTGTGTCTGACTTATTTCACTCAGTGAAGTGTCTTCGAGGTTCATCCTTCTTGTAGCATGTATCAGAATCCTACTCTTTTCAAGGCTGCATAATATTTCACTATGTGTAGATACCACATTTTGTTTTTCCATTCGTTTGTTGATGAACATTTGGATTGTTTCCATCGGAGACTATTGTTTTAAATCCTAAAATACGTAATCCTCCACGTGATTTAGTAACCTGGGAGACAGTCAGTGGCATGTAGCTGGAGGATTTGATCAGGGGAGGAAAGGGCAGACGGAAGAATCATCGATGTGCTTGGGAACGTCATCAAAAATGTCCGCGAACGTGGAGGCTGTGACAGGAGGAAAAGGAAATGTTCCCATCAGGTGATGGCAGTCTTGATGTGAAGAAGGCAATGAAGATGGATGCTGTGAATTTCTAACGATAGTAAATCCTGAGAAGTGGGGTTGAGAGATGCTCCATTTTTTTTAACCTTACCTTGTTATTGAAATGGAAAAGTGGGATGGCTAGAAGGGACAGGAAAAAGTGAGACATCCTCTCAGAGGAGACACTGGAGAAAAGAGGTGAGAAAAAGTAGAGGCTAAATGGGAGTTTGGCCACAGGTATTTTACAGGGGAGAAATTCACTGGTGAAGGAAGAGCCAATCAATTCAAAGCCGTTCTCCAAATTTTATGCAGGAAGAGCCCTCAGCACAAGATTGATGCATATCTATTCTATAATTAACAACAATACGTAGAAAGAGATTCCACGGTCACCATTAGCTTCCAATCCCTCATGTTCAAGATTTTCTTCTTTTTAACTAGACTATTTTGGGCCCTTTTCTTCTCCTTGTCTTTTCAGTAACTAGAAAAGAATTACTAAAACTCACCCCATGAAAATCCCTCACGTGCCTGAATTCTTTTGCAGTTAAAGATTGGAACTGGATTAAACTCTTTTCCCTTAACAACTTCTTAGCTACAGTTTTCTAAGCCTTTAATGCCCTTTGAATTGTCTGCTCTAAGTTCTCTTGGGTTAAAGTACACCAGTAGGAATAGCCAGATTTCCTCATATCCCATGTGAAGCTAGTGCTGTCTTTCATGATCCAGGAACCCCGTCCCTCAGTGCCAGCATCCAGTATGGCACCAGTCCTGCCTTGGAGTAAAGAGTGCCACACTCCTGAAGGAAATTTCCAGGCCTGCAGAGAGGGGCCCATGGTGTGCCATCAAGCTCAACCTCTCAGCCTAAAGGCAGAGCAAGTCACTTTCCAAGATATGGCTGGTCCTAAGATTGTGTAAGCTTTTTGGAAGGATTATCTTTTTTCTTTCTACTTCAGAAGCTCAGCACGTTGGCCCATTTCAAGTTGCCTCTGATCTTTAACTGCTGCTCCTCAGCCCCTTGGATCCATCCTTGGGGAGATTCTCACTGGTCACTTTGCAGAGTTCCCTCAGGCCAAGAAAGCCTCCCTCTCTTTGTTTCTACTTAACCCTTGCCCTTCAGGGTGGTGAGGGGCCGTCTTCAGGCTGCCTCCCTTGTAGTATATTATAACTTGCAGGTGATTAGCCGGGTCGTTTCTAAGCAAAAAGGAACATTGCCCCAGGCACTGCACTCCCATAGGCTCTTGCCATTTTGCTACAAAAGAGAAAAATCGAGCCTTTGAAGAGTATATATACACTATTCATGTACTTAGAAAGAGAGGAGTGTCTATAAAATTTCAGGAACAGCATTAGATTTTACTCAGTTATCAGATGGCAGAACTATTGAGTTATGGTTCGGATTGCTTTTGGAATTAAAAAGAAGCAGTTGCCATTTCTAAGCATCTAGTCTTTAATAAAAGTTTATTTGAGAATTTCTCTCTAGACAGGAATCCCCTAACAAGTTGTATTCCAGTGAGACAGAGTGTCCATGAAATATAGTAATTGGGGCTCTGTTGGGCTATTCTTCGTGCAGGGAGAGCTCACTTAGTGACAGCGTGCTGCATTCAGCATTCAGCATTCCACCCTACACTCCAGCTGCTCATCTGACCAGATGAAAGCTTCCTTCTCTACCTTAATCCTCCAGGCTTTTTTGTCACCTACACTGCTACCTTCAGATCCCCCAGGGGAAATATTATATGCTTCTTTCAACATCTTGAGCGACTGTCCTCAGCATTAAGTGAAACATTATACATTTTTTTTTGTATCTCTATTGCTGCAAGTGCAGTGTCCCTCTCAGACCAAAAAAATAAACCAATATTTTGAAAAAAGTAACTGGTTCATTTTCCTGAGTTTTAAATGTCTAGTTTCTCTCCTATTATTTTTTATTGAAAAATAAAATTTTAAAACTAAACATAACTCTTTCCCCTTCGCTCCTTTGCCAAATAAACATTGCCAAACCATTTGGTCTTTGGACTCTATGGATTCACATTTCATGTGTAAGAGCCACAGGAGCCTAACAGGAGTGGGGTTTTTTTTCCACGGATGTTCTGTTTTCCTGGGAGGGAAAGTGGATGAGCTGAAGCACCTATTCCTGCAGAACAGGCCGGGGAACAAGTCCTCTGTCTCCTCAGGTTCTTTGGCTCCGGACTTAAGGTTTTACTCAGCTATGAGAGTGTGGTGTGTCCTTTAGAGAACCTGGCCAAATTCATTGGATCTGGTGTTTCCCAGGTGTGTGCACATCTGTGGAAGCAGCGACTCCAGGGCAGGGGTCTGGCATCCGTGTTCTAATAAGTGCCCGAGGAAATTCTTTGGGTTGGGCAAGTCTGGGAAACACTGGTCCATCCAGCCCAGCTTTTTGCCTGCATCCGTGTACTGACTTTCAGGGTTGTCCGAGGACTGCGGAGTTGTTCGCGTGGTCTTTTCCTCAAGCTCGCTCAGATTGTTTTCTTCTGGTGAGATCATGAACTGTGAACTGCAGACCCACTAAGGTGTTTTTTGGAGACAAAGCCTAGCTCTGTGACTGAGGCTGGAGTGCAATGGCCTGATCTCGGCTTACTGCAACCTCCACTTCCCAGGTTCAAGTGAGTCTCCTGCCTCAGCCTCCCAGGTAGCTGAGATTACAGAAATACACAACGAGGCCTCCTAATTTTTGTATTTTAAGTAGAGATGGGGTTTTGCCATGTTGGCCAGGCCGGTCTTGAACCCCTGACCTCAGGCGATCTTCCCACCTTGGCCTCCCAAAGTGCCAGAATTATAGGCATGAACCACCCCACCCAGCTAAGCTGACCCACTTTGAATAGCCCAGAAAAAGAGGGAGCCTGTTCCCCCAAAACCCCGAAAAACAAAAACAACCCCCCTGCCCCCCAAAAAACAAACAAAATCCTCAAGGGAGTGTTCTTCTCCTTACTCGAGAATAACCTTAGAAGGTATAAAATTGAAATACTCCTCAGGGCAACCGCTGCTGTCTTGCTTGTCTCAACGTGTTTTATGTGACAACAGTAATGCAGCCTGTTGAGCCATCCTGTTTAAGTCCCCAGACCTTTGTCTCCCTGTGGGAGAACTGCCTGTGATTCCTATTGCCTGATAAGGTGGCTCAGAAAAGGGACCTGTTTCAACAACCTGGAGATCTTCTTGGGTAGATGGTAGCAGATGATACAGAAGAAAGCCAGGAAGCTTTGGGGTGTGCTGTCAGAGCTACTAGATGTAAATATGTGTAAGAAGACCATACACTTTTATTATCTATGGAATAAGGCAGGCTGGGGACTGAGGGACAATTGAAAGCAGTATCTTGGGAACATAATTAAGTTTTAAATTTTCACATCTCACCTGCTATGGCTTCCTGTGTGCCCAAGTCACATTTCCGCCCTGCCATAAATACACCCTGGCTGGAACTGCAAACTATATCAACAACAACAGAAAGCCATGACATGAGCCTTTCCTGTATTTGCAACACTCTTTGGATTGCCATGGCAACAATAGTTTTAATTATGGAGAGGCAAAATGATAACTTGTATATCAGATGTGGCTCACTTTTCCCTGTGGACAAAACTCTGATTTGAGAGAGGCTTTGCATGTGGCATTTGCTTCTAGAATGGATTTTATTATCTGCTCTAACAGACAGCTCTTTTGCTTATGGAATGAACCAGAAAAAGCTGAAGTCCTGGCTGAAGGGGCTGCTGGACATTGGCCCTTGTGAAGGCGAATTGGACCTTTTGGTCTCGGAGGCAGCCTGATGTGCTCGTCACATGTGCATTTAAGAACCAAGCAAGCCACTGCTCTCGAGGGCCGCTTTTGGCTTCCCCTTTCAACCAGTGGATATCTGCATGTTAGGATAGAGACTTGCATGAAATATCATCTGGTAATCATACTTGACAATGTTCAGGATTATGCTGGAGGGACAAACAAGTAATTCCATTGCAGTAGCAGTCATGGAAATACACAAATCATAGCAGCTTTCCAATCAGAGCTATGGAGGGAGAAACACGGGAGAGAAAGCCTCTTCCTCTGTCTTCTCCCACTGCCCTTCATTTCTGGGTCCGCTTGCTCACTCCTTGAATTTCTCTTCAGGTTTGGGGAGGTATCACACCATCTCTAAATAATTCTGGGCTCCCTCATTTTGAAAGCTCTTGCAAAGCTAAATAATCTTCCTCTTAGGTAAACATAAATCATTGTCTACCTTCTCTGCTCCTTGAGTAGACCTTTTGATACATTCATTAATTATGGCCACTGCCTGGTGGTGCAGTGATGGCTGAGTCACTCCCGTGAGCGTCTTCCCTGGAAAGCCCCCATTTCTGACACTGAACCCGAAAATCCAATTCAGTGTTAAAGAGGCTCTTCATTGTGACACTGGACAGCCAGGTGGTCAGGCAAGTAAAAGAAATATGCCGGAAAAATGCAGCGGCGTGGTTGTAGGAATGAGGGTTGGAGAAAGCTGGTGCGTGGAATGTTGATGGACCGATACCGTCCTTAAAACCTGCTGCCACTGTTTCTAATCTCTGGCAACCTCTGGAATAAGATCTTGATCCTCTGTTCAGATCTGCTGACTCCACCAACAGTTCAGTTAATCACAATCCCAGCTTTTGAAGGCCAGAACGCCCATGCAGAACTGTTGAGTAACAGGCACCGTGGTTCTGATTTCTAATCCTTTCCCACATTTTTTTTTTTGGAAAAAGAAAAATACAGAAAAGGTCCCGGTTTCTGGTAAATCTTGCTTAATGAGTGACACAGTCTCTGTTTATTTTGTTTCCACATTCAGGGAGCTTTGCAGCTATGATTTTGATTTTGGAATTTAGGCATGTTAATTAAGCCTTTGTATGGAAGCGGAGGGGCTCTGTTTCTTGTTTGCTACTTTAATAAGATTTTGTGTTAAGAATGGCACTGAGAATCTGTCAGAATTAGCTTGGCTGCATATGTGTAGCTCAGTGCTTTGAGACCCTTGAAATGTCTGTTTTTAGGACATCAGCAGGGGGCTAATGAAAAGGCTTTGTTGATTTTAACGAATTGCAAGCCACTGTAGCCAAAATAAATATAATCTGCTTTTTGGATTAGTTGTCACAGATGATTTTACCTACTAACTGTGATTAAAGAACCCGAGTGGACCAGAAGCATAGCTGCTCTCTGGTGACTCTTGCTAAAATAGCAATAAACAGAAGTAAATAAAGACTTAGGGCATTAGTTATCTTTAATAAACAGTGACACCAAATATACAATGTGCAGGCGTGAAAGGGTAGGAGTGGAGGCTTAGTGGAAGATCGGGGTGTCAAATACCTGTATGGCGCACAACAGTACAGCTCTTGCTGCCACAAAAACTTGCAATTGTTAACAACAACAAAACCCACAGGAAACACTGAAGTGCTTGCTGGTGTTGTTCATGTGTTGTAGTTGTTCCTCATTAGAAAGTGGTTAGAAACCCAGGGCTATCTTCTTGTTTCCCAGCTCCCTTTCCAAAGCCAATCCAATTCATTGCCATTCTGCTCTCATCCTCCCTCGGACTCAGGGACCAAAGTTGAAATCCTGCAACTACAGGATTAGAGTATGAAAATGAAGAAAGTGTTAATTACTTGTGTAATTATTAACCTTCATAGCTGCAGTAATTCTACCCAGTTAATGAACAGGTGACCAGCACTGTATCCTTCTTTGTATTTTCCTACCCTGATGAAAAGAATGACTTGTCCCAACCGACAAACCTGATCCTTAGATTTCCCCAGGAAAGTCTCAGGCTGGGTTTTCCCTCATTACTGCTTAACTGCAACTCAAACTAAAAAGGTTGTGTCTGAAACCCTGTTAGGCAGGGCGTTGGAAGTGCTGGCTGAAAGATGTTTTCAGGAGCCAGAAAAATTATCAGGTGGGAAAAGCTACAGTTTTTCCTGTTATTTTTCATTTTATCTCATGTTTTAAAAACTGCTGTGTATGCTTCATCTGTGATGGCAAACCAAGTGACAGTCAGAGCCTTCCTTAGCTTCTGTCTGCCCTGGAGGGTAGATATTATGGTATTTGTTTATAGATGCAGAGACTGGTGTGCCCAAGGCACATGGTGAGTCATAGAGAGAACCAGCAATAGATCAGCGCCTTCCAGTTAGTTCCTGGTGGTAACCGGGTGTTTTCCCACTGCTGACTGGCTGAAAGCAGCGCACACCTACTCACAGTTCCAAAGATTATAACCTTCACACTTCAGGACTGGTAGCTGTCATTATTAAGGTCTTGTTATGTGCCAGGCACTGTACCTTATAGATAGGATGCCATTTGGTAACACACAGTAAATGTATTCATCCCATAAATATTGCTTGAGTGATCCCAAGTACCAGGTTCTTCTTTAGAGGTACAGCAGGGAATAAAATTAAGACAAATTGCTGCCCTCCTGAAGTTTTTATTCCAGTGAAAGGAGTTAAGACAATAAATGCAATAAATTTTTTAAAAATACATTATATGAGAAGGTGGTAGGTGCTACGGAGAGAAAGCAGGAGAATAAAGAAGAGTTGCAATTCAAAATAAGATGAGTGGAAAAGCTCCACTGAGCAGGTAATATTGGAGCAGAGACTTGAAGGAAGTGAGCGAGTAGCCACTGAGATTCTGGGGAAGAGTGCAAAGTGAGGAAGTGCAGAGGCCCTCAACAGAGTGTGTAGGAGGATTAGGGGAGGTCGGAGGTAATAAGAGGTCAAGTTCTTAGGAGTTTGCAGCCCATGGTCAGGAATGTGTCCTTTACTCTTTGGAAGATGGGAAGCTCTTGGGAAGTTTCAGACAGAGGCGTGACACTATGTCTCTTACATTTCAGAAGGCTGAGAAGTAGGTTATGTTATCCCCGTCTTACCAATGGAACACAGAGGGAGCGCAGAGTAAGTTCAGTTCAGTACTTGTGAAAAGTCACCATGTGACTAAGAGGCAGAAAACACACTGTCTTATTCCTCCACGCTGCTACTACTCTCCGCTTTCTGATGAAAGATGTGTCTGGCATCTACGTGATGTCTTTTTTACCATCAAATAGGATCTTGCCAATTTTATTTTTTAGATGATACACCCTTTGAATATCTGGATTCAAACTCATGTAGTAATTGGACCATTCAGGATACCATTTGCCTCATGAAGTTTATTTTCCCAATGAGACAGCAGAGGGTGGGGAAATCTTTAAGTTGGGTAAAACCGCTCGAGGTCACAGAAGCAGGTAGTGTTGGGTCTGGGATTTAAACCTAGTTGTGCTGCCCAATTCTGAGTCGTGTGCCTTGCTCACAGCATAATACTGCCTCTATAACAGTAATAATTTTAAACTAAGATCAGCCTATGTAGGGAAGGAAATGCCCATAATAATGACCTTTTCATGCAGCTGCTTCCTAAAACATCTACTTCCATGTTCCAGGACCGATCCTGGGGCAGATGTCCAGTTATCTGCTGGATCCTATCAAAACCCTGTAGCCAGAAAAGGCAGCACTGTAACAAGTGACAGCATTGTGTTGAAGTAAGTGTTTGGGGACTGTCCTTAAATTTCATTTGTCTCAGAAATTTCTTTTCCAAATCCTCTAAACCACCATATAAGTCTCTTTCTTTGTACATCAGTAACAATCTATTCTGGCTTGTTTTATGTTCAACTTGAAAGATAAAAAGGCATCATTAAATATCCTTATCTAATTCTTACAATGAACATGAAACGCTATACCATGGCCAGCAAATGCAGGTACACAATTGTACATACGGAAAAAATATGCACACACACACACACACACACACACACTCCCATACATTCGCACACTAGAATTCTCTATTTTCTAGGTCTTGTTTGTAATTTTGACTCATGTTGATTATCTTGATCAACTCTATTTGAAAGATTTAAATCATTATTTTCCCTGAATGGAATCTATACCACCTTCTGGACATGACTTTTAAAGAAGACTTTACGTCTACAATCTGTAGAATTTTGATGAACTAAATAAATACCAGTTTTGTAGTGCAAGCACAGAATTGCTCTTTTCCTTCTCTAAATAACTTTGCATTTCAACCTTGTATTTTCTACAAAGGAAGCACTGCTGCGTGAATGAATGATATATTATACAACTTCATCTTGCTGCTAGCAAATTTTTCCATGGTGCATTTCTGACATTCTCCTGTATCGTAGTTCTACCCTTTTGTAGGCTTCGCCTGGCATCTGCCACCATTTCCCTGAATAACATAACAAGATGCCAGTGATACTCAGTCCTAGACTTATTAGAATAAAATTTAATACAAGTGCACTGTTCATTTTCCATGGAACTCTTACTTGGGTGTCTGGCATTTTGAAATAAGAGGAAGTAATTATCTTGTTCTCCAACCATACACTGACAGGTGGGATGGACCCAAGCAAAAGCTTGGTTCTGCTTAAAATTCAAATTAACACCCGGGTCAGGTCTGTGGTGGTATAGAAACATGATATTTCTCCTCCATGCAAGACTAATTCAGATGTGGAATGTGAGTTTTTCTTGTCTGATTTCTAGAGAAGGGGCCTAGCTATGGTGACAGGCTGTTTGTTTTTTCCTTGAATTCTGTAAGAGAAGAATACATAGAATATATTCTGTTTTAATACATTATTAAGAAAGCAACTTTGTTTACTAGAAAACACTGTTAACCTAGCAACAGATTTAAACTGGTTGGTGTTCAAATTTCAGAGCTGCTTTTCAGTCCAAGCCTGAGTGTTCTAGCTGTACGATTGGTCTCCTCACCAAAGCCTTTGAAATATGATGTTTCTCAGTTCAACCCCCAAAGTGCTGTTCCTAAAATGATTAACATTTTGACAAATTGAACATAAAATTATCCATGCCACATGGATGACATTTTCTCTAAGAAGGGAAAGAGTAGTATCCCTTGCTCAGCAGGTGACTTGGAATTAACAAACCCTTGGCACTAGGAGAAAGAGCTTGAAACCAGAGCCAATAAGCACGTGAGGCCTCCTGTTTGTGAGTTTCAAAGTTAGGGCAAGCTAATTTCCCATAGTTTCCTTAGTGGATGGATATAAGTACTTTTATTCTGAAATGGAAACATTAGATAAGGAAGTAAATTTACACAGGGTTATGTTTGAAACTGACATAAAAATATATAACAGCTAATACCAGATATTAAGTATTATCACTAATATTATTTGTAGTTTATCAATATTGTATTTATTTGATATTCATAAGTGTGTGATGCAGGTAGTATAGGCATCATCCTCATTTTCTAGATTAATAAGTGAGTTCAGAGTTTATTTTATAGATATATATATCTAAGGTCAGAAATCTTATTCTGGTTTTCTGGTTCTCTGATTTCAAATATAGGGCTTTTTAAACAATATAACCTTGACTTTTATAGATTATTTTTAGCTAACATTCTGCTTTATTGTAAATATTTTAAAATTTTAACTCAAAGCATAGTTTATCACAGAAATTTGAGTTATGGAACAGTTCCATTCGGTCATTATCATCTTTATTTTTAAATCTCATAGTGAAAAATTAAACAATAATAGAGACAGGAAATCTCTAGAGACAGGAAGAGGATTTGATGAAGTTTGAATGTCAGGAATAAGCTGAGTATATAGTGTATCTATGCAGAGAAGATTGCGCTATCTAGAATTATAGAGAATAAAAATTTGCAATTTGTTTTAGCCTTAAAAATAGGTAACGCACAGCAGGCTCCTTTTCCCCACATCACTTTACAGGGTTGAGGCAGAATCAGGTGACCGAGTCAGCAAGGTGTTCCTTTGAAAGAGACAGCAGGCCACATATTGCTTTTCCAAACTCTCTGTGTACATAATGGCTGATTCCATTCATTAGTATGTTAAAAATGAAGAATATGAGAATGTGGGTTATTTAAAATAACCTTAAAAGTCCATATTTGAAAAGAGGAATTTTCCCAGGAGTAAACAAAATTAACTGTCCCAGAAGCTGATGTTTAGAATTGAATTACAAATGTCTTTGTAGATTTTAAATTTGGCAAAACATGTTCTAGCATCATTTAAAAATAACAACTTTAAAGGGCTCATAAATAAAGACATAAAAGGCATTTTGACATTTAATACAAAAACAGCATTTTGATGAACTGGGTAAAAATGAATCAGAGACATATGGATTACATATTTCTTATAGTGCGCCTGAGTTTTAAAATTGAGGCAGTGGAAATCTGGCAAAATATTTTTGGGGAATTTGCTACATATACTATATTTAAAAAGAGGTGAAGATGAACTCCAGACTGCTATGATTGCTCATGACATTGAATTTGATAACTTTTAATTTGCGGATAGGAAATTCTTGTGAAATAGCTCAATCTGTCTATGTGTTGTAGAAGTGAGTGGATGGAGACAGTGAGTACCGATTCATTTGGTCACATAATCATTCAACAAACACACAATGCCGGGTTCTGTACTAGGTGCTAGAGTGATTTGTAAGATGGCTAACATGAACTGTGGACTCTGCTCTTGTAGGAGGCAAAGACAGTTGTAGGAAGGGACTCACAAATTTCCGAGTACTTTGGGATATACAAAAGAGACCACTTACAGAGTATTTACTGGGTGTCAGTCACTGTGCTAACCGCATCACATTCATTATCATGTTTAACTGTGAGATCTTTATAAAATACAAATTATTATGTTCCCTTTTAATGGATGAGAAACATAACATCAGAGTGTATGGATGAAGTGACTTGTTGCGTGTCGGTGGTAATTGGCTACACTGGTTGCTTACACTGAACTGTGTCTTTTGTACTCACACTCGTGTAGTCATCACTCCTGGAATCAAAGCTGGCCCGGAGATTCGCTTTAACCAATAGACTGTGGCAGAAATGATCTCGTTCCAGTTCCAGACCTAAGCATTAAGTAGACCTGGCAGCTTTCACTTCTGTAATCTTGAAAGCCCTAAGTCACCTAGTTTAAAAAAAAAAAAAAAAGTCTGTTTACCTTGCTGGAGAGACTACATGCTGAGACCATGTAGAGACGACACAGGCAAAGGGAGAGAACCTAGACTCCAGGGGAGGAGAGAGAGAGGCTCACTTGAGCCCAGATCCCAGCCAACTAGCCAGCTGAATGTGGCCACGTGAGCAACCACCAGTAAGATGAACTGAATGGTGCCACTGAGCCCTACCCCGACTATAGACTCCTGAGCAAATACAGTGGTGGATGTTTATAACCACTGAGTTTTGGGTGGTCAGTTACATAGGAAAAAAAAAAAAAAGACAAAGGCAGAGGCTGAGTGGAATTTGAACCCAGATCACTCTGGCTGTAATGTAGATACATTTTTTTCTCACTGTGTTTGCTCATAAGATGAGGGTGAGGAGTGGAGGAACAGAATCCGGTGGTATTTGAGCACTTCTCAAAATGGTCTGCATCTGACATGAATGAATTCCAAAAAAGAAAGTGTTAGAAGACTCTTTACTTTGTACTTTAGAGGAAAAGAGGAACACAGCAGTGGTATAGGACCCATCCCCAGGGCCTTCTTGCTGCGCGTACCTGGCGGTGTGTGTATCAGAAAGAACATGAGCATGTGTCCCCAAATTCTCATTCCTGATCCTCTTCCTGGGCAAATGCCATGTAAATGTTTGTATTGACTTTATTTAGAATTATCAAACTAATGATGGATGCTAATGAATTCCTCTCTTTCACTTGGGAGTTTATAAAGTGAGCACTGACAGGAACTTTGAAAAGTACACAAGTTCAACACACACATACACACATGGGGGGCATAATGAACGGTGACATGAAACAAATGGTGATCAAAAGATTTGAAACGGGCAGCATGCAGCGGTCAGGGAGAGCTGAGGGTCCCTGGCTGATAACACAGGGGAGCACTTGAAAGGACAATTTTCTGGCAAGTCCACGTTTGAAGTGATGTCATCTTTTTTATTCTCTCAACTCAATGGCTTCTCTGAAGCTCATTCTTTCCATTCTGATGAGGAGCAAAAATGTTACATCAAAGGTTAATGCTTGAATTGGGGCTGAAAGGGAGAGGAGAGTGGGTGGGCACATGTACACACGCACACAGTGGTAGAGAAAGAGAGAATCACAAATGACTAAAAGTTCTTAAAAGTACGACATAAAGGAAAATAGCCATCTTCCTCCCCTGGCGAATAGTTCACAAGATCTCCTAGAGTCTGGATGTGAACTGTCATGCTGCATACCAGCGAGGGTACTGTCACTGGCTGTTTCCTTTGGAAGCTCCAGGTAGTACAGTGTGTGAAGAGGGACACTGTGATACCATCAGCACTTCCGGGGCACACAGCAAGCTCCGGATTTGCTGAAATAGCCATTCCTGGATTCTTTTCTCAGCATTACCTGGATGTGAGTTGACATGGCTCTTTTTCTAGCCTTCCTCAGAAGACTCTCTTGAATAGATTCACCCTTGCATCCTGTGCCTCTGCTACTGTTAACAGCAGTTTAAATTTCTCTTTGTAATCAAGTACTCATTTCCAGGGTTTTCATTTCCTTTTTTTCTTTTTTTAAGCTCTCTTGACTGTTTTGGTTTGGATGGTAGATTGATTTGGTTTCGTATGAATGCAAAATGTTGCGTTCAGGGTGTTGAACTTTGAATGATTGAAGTGTTGAAAGAGCACCTTCTCCCTTCTTCCTCTCCACCCCATCTGCAGCCTCCTTAAGGAGAGCAGAATGCGTGGTTGGTTTTCTGTAAGTTGTAGTGACATGTTTGGCCTCTTCGTACCAACCAACAGATGTGAGGGTGGGCGGCCACCTGGCTCCTGAGCATCCTTTCAGAGGCAGAGCAGTGGTGACCTTGCTGCTTTGTGTATCTTCTTTGCCGTCTTCAAGTTGCCCTCCACATTGGTGAGCCAGATAACTAGCAACCACAGGATGTGCGCTACAACTCCTCAGGAGGTGTGGCAGTTGCTGGCAGTCACACCAAGGGAAATTCAGCAGATGGGAGAGGTTCTGGGGACCCTCCCATGTTTACTGATGGAAATTTGAGGAAGAAATTTGGAAATTGTGTGTGCATGCTTTGGCCACACTGGCGACTAGCAGTACTGTTCTCCCTCCAGGTTCTTCAACTTCTATTTGGATCTTTGAATAAAGGTCTGGGAAATTAGTCCTTAAAAACAAATCCCTCCTGTGCTGTGAACATTTTCTCAGAGCCCAAAGCTTCTGGATGGAGTAAGGAAATAGTAAAGGGTGTGTTTCCTGTTGCCTGTCTGTCTTCTGAATCCCTCCGTGCTCCGGCCAGTCAGTGGTTATGGTGGCCAGAGCTTCCTAGATATCATAGACTTCATAGACTTCATCTGGACCACGGCCAGATTGTCACGTTGAGCTTCAGGAACACTGGTATCAGGTACTCTCCTGGCTTGGCAGAGGAGGTATCAAGGGGGAACATGCGCAAGATGAAACCACTGGCACTATTAGTTAGGGGGGCACTTTTGAAAATTGCACAATTCAGTTTTGTTGGTAATGTCAGCAGACCATTAGACATATTTACATAGTCAAAGCCTTTTTTTCATACTGAGATGCTTCACGTAAGTGTTCCTTCTGAGAAAAGCTGAGAGTCTTTAGAGAATTGCAGGGCCACTGATGGTTTGAAAAATGACCTCTTAGCAATGGGTTTAACTTAAAATGGGGAAAGAGTGAGCATTTTTATAAGTAACATTTTATTTCATTTGTGTGATGAAGCCCGTATAACAATCAATGTTAAATATGCAATACTACACTGGGGTCAAGTACACGTATGAATATGTTGCTAATACTAATAAAAAACTGGAATTTTCCTCTTCAGAAAACATTACAAATATTTGTTTATTAATCCCCCGTGTCAGAGCTGAGATTAGAACTCAAGCTTTTGCCTGCCAACGGATTCGCTTTATCTTCTGCTGATAACAGGGCTCATGGATATAGCAGTACAGTAAAGTTAAAAAACAGGGGCGGGAGGCTAATGTGATTTTTAAGAACTTGAAATAGATTTTTCTTCACCAGGACCCACTGGAATGAACTTTTCTGGTGCTTTCCATGTTTTCATTTCTGTTTGCAAATATAGCATTGTAGTTAGCTGTTTGTTAGTATATACATAATATGCATTGATTTTTAAAATTTTTCTCATTTTAATCCCTCTAGATATAACTGTGGACCTCTCAAAGTCAGAAAAGGGTGAAAACCTTGCAACTACTGCTGTAATTATAATGATGGCTAATTTCTCAGGCTTCCTCAAGGCTTATAATTATCATTAATAACAATGACTTACAGCATATAGAGTTTTATACACTGTAAAGTGCTTATCGCAGGCACTACATCATTTGATATTCATAGCCACCCTTTGAAGTAGACAGGGAAGCTCTTTTTATTCCCATCTTAGAAATAGGAAACAGACTCAACACGCCTGAGGGATCGGCACGGGCCTCAGAGTGAGTAACCTTGGGAAAAGTACAGCGTTCACACTGGGACCCAGGTCTCCTATCTTCGAAGCCATAATCCACTGATTACGTGGAGCAATGATGACACATTTTTAGACCCTAAATATTAAACATAATGTTCTCTGTACTTTCCTTTGATATCATTGGAAAAACATAAATATAAAGGATGCATAGTCATTAATCCCTCAGTATCCATGAAGGATTGTGTCCAGTAGCCATCCCCCATACCAAAATTCATGGATACTCAAGTCCCTGGTATAAAATAGTGTGATATTTGCATGTAACCTATGCACATCCTCCAACATACTTTAAATCATCTCTGCATTATGGAATACAGTGTAAAAGCTATGTAAATAGTTGCTATACTGTATTGGTTAGGGAATAATGACAAGGAAAAAACATCTGCCCATGTTCAGTACAGATTCAGCCATCCAATTTTTTTTTCAAATATTTTCCTTTCTTTTTCTTTCATTCCTTTTTCTTTTTTCGAGACAGAGTATTGCTTTGGAGTGCAGTGGTACGATCTCAACTCAATGTAACCTCCACTCCTTGGGTTCAAGTGATTCTCCTGTCTTAGCCTCCTGAGTAGATGGGTTTACAGGCATGTGTCACCATGCCCAGCTAACTTTTTTTTTTTTTTTTTGGTATTTTTAGTAGAGATGAGGTTTCACCATGTTGGCCAGGATGGTCTTGAACTGCTGGCCTCAAATGATCTGCCCACCTCAGCCTCCCAAAGTGCTGGGATTACAGGTATGAGCTATGACAACCCAGCCTCAAATATTTTCAATTAATGGTTGGTTGAATCCAGGAGTGTGGAACCCAAGGATACAGAAGGCTGACTATATATATGTATGTGTTTGTGTGTGTATGTGCAATTGTGTGTGTAATATATTCAATATAATATATATCCACACACATGGTGTCAGATGGACATACCTGATGGTTTCTAAATAATTATTGTATCAGTAGTATCTAATTTAACATGTAGTAGGTATTAATTTAATAAGATGTAATTACTTATTATTATGGACAAAATCACAAATGTGTTTGGGGAAGGACAGATGTAAAAGAGGCTGATTTGAGTGAAGATATGTGTATCCCCCGAATATTTTTAAAATATAAATAAGAGCAAGGAAAACAGGCTTTGAGATTACATAGGCCTGCATTTCAATCCCACTACTGCCATCTTGAATGACTGTAAGGCTTTAGGAGGCTGGGCATGGTGGCTCACATCTGTAATCCCAGCACTTTGGGAGAGTAAGGCCGGTGGTTTACGAGGTCAGATTGAGACCATCCTGGCCAACATGGTGAAACCCTGTCTCTACTAAAAATACAAAAATTAGCTGGGCGTGGTGGCATGTTGCCTGTAGTCCCAGCTACTCGGGAGGCTGAGGCAGGAGAGTTGCTTGAACCCAGGAGGTGGAAGTTGCAGTGAGCCGAGATCGCGCCACTGCACTGCAGCCTGACACCTGCCGACAGAGCAAGACTCTGTGTCAAAAAAAAAAAAAAAAAAAAGACTAGGAAAATTAATGTCTTTTTTTCTTTACCTTGTAGTTTTGTTTTCCTTTTTTTCTTTCTTTTCTTTTCTTTCTTGTTTTTTTTTTTTTTTTTTTTTTGACAGGGTTTTGCTCTGTTGCCCAGGCTCAAGTGCCATGGGACAATCTCAGCTCACCACCTGCCAGGCTCCAGCTATTCTCCCACCTCAGCCTCCTGAGTAGCTGGGACCGTAGGCGTACACCACTACACCTAGCTAATTTTTTGCATTTTTGATAGAGTTGGGGTTCTGCCATGTAGCCCAGGTTGGTCTCAAACTGCTGAGTGCACATAATCCTCCTGCCTCAGCCTCCCAAAGTGCTAGGATTACAGGCATAAGCCGCCACACCCGGCCTATCTTTTATTTTTAATAGACTTTAGTTTTAGAGCAGTTTTAGGTTCACAGCAAAATTGAGAGGAAAGTGCGCAGAGTTCCCACATACCCCTCTCTGACACAGGCAGTCTGCTCCATTATCAGCATCCCTACCAGAGTGGTCCATTTGTTACTGTTGATGAACCTGCACTGACACATCATTGTCACCCAAATCCAGTTTACGATAGCGTTCTCTCTGGGTGTTGTGCATTCTAGGGGTTTGGAAAAACGTACAATGACATGTATCTACCATTATAATATTATACAGAGTAGTTTCACTGTCCTAAAAATCCTTTGTGTTCCACCAATTCATCCCTCCTCCTTGACCAACCTCTGGCAGCCATTGATCTTTTAATTGTCTCCACAGTTTAGCCTTTTCATGTGATTGGAATTATATGGTGTGTGCCATTTCACATAGAGCTATTTCATGTAGGAATATGCATTTAAGGTTCCTCCGTGTCTTTTCAAGGCTTGATAGCTCATGTCTTTTTAGCACTGAATAATAGTCTGCTGTCTGGATGTACCATAGTTTATTTATCCTTTCACTTACTGAGGGACATCTTGGTTGCTTTCAAGTTTTGGCAATTAAAAATAAAACTGCTATAAACATCTGTGTGCAAGTTTTTGTATGAACATAAGTTTTCAACTGTAATGTACTTTTTCCAAGCTTCTTCTCTTTTCTTTGCAGCTATAAAATGACAATTAAAAGGCCTATGAGATAAAATGATGTATATTGGTTAAATAAACGTGGAATAAACATGTATAAAGTACACTGTACAGAAAAATTATTCAATAAATTATTACTAATAAACAAAAGCAACAGATGTATGGACTTAACATTTATGCTGAAGTATAGAGTTACCTGGGCTTGGGTATTTGCTTCTTAATGTAGCCATACCTATAGTCTCAAAGCTTTCTTAGTAGTAATCTTTGCAATTCATCTTTTCAGAGTCCCATTCTTATCAGTGTACATAAGGAAGTTTTTAATAAAGTAACAATCCTATTAGGAAGTGCTTCCCTTCACAGGTTTGGCTGGCTCCAGGTCAGTAGAGTCTCCATATAGTCGGTGATGTATAATACCGCTCACCATAACAAAGAAAGCATTGTCAGCCCCACTTCCTGACATCAAGAGTATCATAGCCTTCTATCAAACTTATTCAATAGTGTCCTATTTATTAGAAATGCCGATTTTTTATCCTCTGTCCAGTCCTGTGACTTGTGCTGAATTAACATGAATTGCTTTTGTAAGGTCAAGGCCTTTGTGACAATATACTGAAAGTTTCAAGGAAGGTGGTGATGGCAGATTTTTCTTTAATTCAGTGGAGTGCTTGTAATAAAACTAATGAATGGAAAGGACCGAACACTTTCAATTAGCTGCATAGAGTAAAATCCTAAAAATAATTAGTGGCTGAGATGGTGTGTAGCTATTTAAAAATACTGTTTCTAGTTGGCTCTGGAATCAAGCCATGTGAGAGAGAGCAAAACCTACAGTGTGCGTGCGTGTGTGTGTGTGTGTGTGTGCGTGTGCGTGTGTGTGTGCGTGTGTGTGTGCGCGTGTGTGTGTGTGCGCGTGTGTGTGTGTGTGTGTGTTTCGGCAGAGCTTTTGCATCATAATGGATAGTAACAAAGGGATTTTCGTACTTTATTATTTGACAACTTTTTCTTATATTCATGTAAACTCATTCCTCAGCACAAGTCACATACTAACCTTATACAACACCGTAAGATTAGTATTATTATTCCATTTATCTTAACCAGGAAATAGGCTGTATCTGATCGAAATTAGCCCCTTTAAGTTGATATCGCTAAAATGTTTTAAAAGTCAGGGAGTTAAGCCAGATTTTATTACTCTACATCCAATGTTCTTTGTTCTGAACCACATCCATGTTTCTGGGTTCTTTTGTTTTTGTTCATTTGTGTGTTTTGTTTGTTGTTATTAATGATGCTAGTTTCATTTTTGAAAAGAGCCCATAACAATTTAGTGCTTTTAAGTTTAATTGAGTCTGTCCCCCAGATCTCTATTTAACAAATAGTGGCTCTGATAACATTTACTATGTGCCTAATATAGTGGGTGCCTAGTGTAAGCTTTGTGCTTGGTCTAGGAAGTCACAAATAAATTTGATCAGAAGGCTCGCACAGTGGCTCACACCTGTAATCCCAGCCCTTTGGGAGGCTGAGATGCGTGGATCGCTTGAGGCCAGGAGTTCAAGACCAGCCTGGCCAACATGGCAAAACCCCGTCTCTACTAAAAATACAAAAATTAGCTAGGTGCATGCCTGTAATCCCAGCTACTCAGAAGGCTGAGGCAGGAGAATGGCTTGAACATGGGAGGCGGAGTGAGCCAAGATTGCACAACTGCACTCCTGCCTAGGTGACAGAGTGGCACTGTATCTAAAAAATATATAAATAAACAAAAAGAAATGAGATAAGACTTTTATCCTCAAGGAGTGTTTAGTATACCTTATGATGTCAGTTCTTTCTGGTCTAGTTTTACCTGATGGGAACCGGTTACCATCCATGATATTGTGATTTGGTAACTCATACCACCAGGTCTTTCCTTGTGCTCCTACTTTCTTAGATACGGGAGGGCTATAGAGTTCTTGGTGAAAACTGAAATTTTGTGAATCTAAATCATATGTGCTTTTGATTGAGATTTTAGAGTTATCACTTGCTTCATAGATTATTATATTTTTTATATATACATTTGAAGGCAGCCAGTGAAATATTACCCTCAGTTTAGAGTCTAAAGCTCAACAAGGTCAAAACATTGGATCTCATTTTCCTTTTCTATAAATGTGATCTAGTCAAGTGTTTCTCAGAATTTCTACCCATGTACTCCAAAAGTAAAGGTCAAGGAATATGTAGGTGTGCTTTGTGAGGATCTGGCCTGAAATGGCCAGTAGCAAACAAACAAAATGTTTAATCCCTGCTTTATCTGTTGTGTGCATGTGAAATTTGCATTCTACTCCATAATATATGTTTTAATATTGAAAAAAATTGTTCCCAGACCCAAATCAGAGAGTGGAATCTATGCTATGGAGGATCCTCTATGTTTATTTTTCTGCAGGTGTGTACCCTGTGGCGTATTGCCTTGCACCTAGGGCGTGCCCAGCTGCTTAGGTAAACCCCAGGTCCTTCTGGGTCTATATTGTTATGTGATCTTGTGTTTTGCCCAAAATTTTACAGTTTGTCTTTCTCTGTTCTTTTTTTTTTTTGTCCAGTTCGTTATCTTTAAGATGATCTGAGGGGACTCTCATAAAGACATACAGTATAATCTAAAAACCTCTGAAAATCAGGATGAAAAAAACAGGCTGTCCTAGCAAGCTGCAAGTGTGTGTGTGTGTGTGTGTGTGTGTGTGTGTGTGTGTGTGTGAAGATACCTATATTACCATCCTGCAAATTTTCTGGAAATAGACAATTCATTTGGCTCTGAACTGCTTCCTAGCCCCAAAATTCTCAGTCCTAAATTTTTGCCTTGTCTGCGTGATCCACTCTTAAGTGAATGCCAGGCTATCCTAGCCCTGACGTCTGAGGGCAATTTCTCCTTTGGGTGTACATAAGGTGGACACGCTCTATAATTGCCAACCATCCTGATTAACACTCCCATGGCAAAGCCCATGCAGAGTGCTGTTTGCCTGCCTATGATAGCTTCCCTCAGGGAAGCTGGGGGATATAATACCAAGACACAGTGGGCAGACCTCAACTCAGGGTTTCTGCTGGCAAGTCCACTGTGATTTCCGACGAGGATGGATTATACTCTTGTTTCTTTTCCATCCAAATAGTATTCTGGATAGAGTTGAGAGAAATGTGTAATAATATTTTCAATGTACTGTTTTCTCATTAGGAGAGAACATGAATAAGTTGGAATTTTAATGGTGAGCCTTCTTAATAAGTAGTGCTTATAATTTATTATTCTCCTTAGGATTTTATTCATAGTCTTAAAATCTTAATAAAAATATATATAAAAAAGAGGTTTTGGCTTCTCCCTGTGGAATATGTTTTAACACGAGAAAAAGGGTACATTTGTACAGGGGACTCAGAAAGGGTGATCTCGATCCTTTGTGCCTGTCTTCCTTTAGATAGATATGAGTTAGAGCCAGCAAGAATAAAATATACATCAACTGGCATTGTTCTGATCAAACACTCCTTTGAAACTTTTGATTTGATGGGGGAGTGTCTTAGATTATGCATTCTTTAAAAAGATGCATTTCTAGAATTTAGATATGCCTGGTATATTCTATTTTGCACACACCGTAGTAGACACATGTGATTTCAAGTCTGAATATCTACTGGTGGTGGTGGTTACAGGGGTACAAGGGAAGGTGCCATTCCTTGGCTCTTCAGTGTGGCCAACAGTAGTGATAAAAAATTACTCAGGATGACTCATACCATACATGTTCATTTTGAAGTAGGCTCACAAATTGCTGCAAAGCCCTCACTGTTCATCTACAGTCCTTTTCCCAGTTCCAGACATTTGATCACAAATGCAGCATCTCCCTCCTAATGCTGTGCAGGTTGATAAAACAGTTGCCGAGCCGGAATCCCTAAAGAAATTATTAATTACCTGGTTAATGTGCATCAGGCCATGGGAGTGTGAGATTAATCACCAGCAGTGGGATGAGTTGCTGAAGTGGATTTTGGTTTTTTGTCTCCTGTCACTTGATAATGGCTTTTCCTTCCTTCACCATCAGGTGAACAGGTGCAGAGATGCTGTATTTTCATTTTCCCAGAGTCAGTAACAGCCGGTGGCCAGGCGATGCCTCTTCCTCAGTCCTGCTGCATGAGCAGTTTACAACATAGAGTATTACCTACTCAGAATGTTCTAGCTCTTGGAGATTCTCCCAGTGTGACAGGTCCTACCCCAACTTTTACAGTGTTCCAAATCAATGCACATATCCACACACATCCCCCCATATACTCTCACATACACAAATATATACACATATGCAGACAATTACCAATATATACAAAAAAACATTAGCAGCACCTCTGGATTCTTTGAATGAACTCGTGCTTAGCACTTTGTCTCATTTCTTGCTTTAGAAATATGATCTTTATCTCTAAATGTACAAAAGTTAAAAAGGAAATGTGATGAACTGCTTCTTTAAGACAGGGACAAAGAAGTTCTACACTGGTCATTTGGATGTGGGTAATATTGCAAAAATTCTCTGGATTCTTTCTTTATTTTCTCTCTTCCAGGTGTTGGGTCCCATGTCCTAGGAAGTAATCTTCATTCAGGTCAATCACTAGTGTGTGACATTAATCTCTTCATTATGATAAGTGTTATTTTCACAATGCCCATCTTGTTTCCAGGATGTTAATGTGTCTTGGAGTCTATGAAGCTGTTGAGTCCAGTTGGCTGGTAGGGAGGGAGGTAGGAGGGAGAGCGAATCCCCAGGGTGAGGCACGGGAGGGCTTTGTTGTTCAATTAAGGCTGTATTTTCCTGGCCTTGTATGTGATGGACAAAGGTCCAAATAGCCTGTAGATGCCTGAGGATTACGTGGGTTGGGAGAGTTCAAGTCACCATCTAGCTTCTCCCTCCACCTTAGCCTGGGGACTGAGATTTTTTTCAGGAGTATGTTCTGCTGCTTCCCAGTGATGCTAAGGAAATAAAACTATCAGCAGCATGTTGATTTTAGTTTATTATATGTATATAGAGTTTGATAGTTTTGCTCTTTCTGTTTAGATAAATAACATGGAATAGAGGGGATATATAATGGAAAGGTAGAGAGCTCGCTAGTTCAAACTAGGAAAAAGTCTGACATATAAAGTTTAGGAAACAGGATGTTTTGTTAATCACCAGTCCATAATGTGAATATCCTCACATTGTTTCTAGGTAGAGGTCTTTCAGAAATTTCTTTAACAGGGCTGGGCACAGTGGCCTATGCCTATAATCTCAGCACTTTGTGAGGCCAAGGTGGGCAGATCGCCCTAGGTCAGGAGTTTGAGACCAACCTGGCCAACGTAGTGAGACCCCCTATCTACTAAAAATACAAAAATCAGCAGGGTATAGTGGCATGTGCCTGTAGTCCCAGGTACTCGGGAGGCTGAGGCAAGAGAATCACTTGAACCTGGGAGATGGAGGTTGCAGTGAGCCGAGATTGCTCCACTGTACTCCAGCCTGGGCAACAGAGTGAAACCCTGTTTCAAAAAAGAAAAAGAAAAAAAGAAAATTCTTTAACAGTTATGTTAGATATTTTGTAATTAATTTTCCTTTAATAAATATTTTTGGGAGTCTACCAATTTCCAAACCCTGCTCCTGACCCTGAGGCTACAGTGGTGACAAAGAGACAGAGCCCCCAGCACTCACAGACCTTAATGACTCATGGAGGTGTTCTGTGATTACCTAACTCTACAAAGAGGACCATCCGGAATTCCAGAGGGTGGTGATAGGAAGAAAATAAATTGAGGATATGATAGAGAACAACTGAACAGTCAGAGGAAGATTGAACTTTAAGGAGTAACCTTTGAGCTGAGAGCTGAACAAGGAGGAGGAGCTGATCCTGTGAAGATTTGAGAGTAGAATGTTCTTGGCAGACAGAAGAGCAAGTGCAAAGGCCTGGAGGTGGGAATGAGCTGGGGCGGTTCAAAGAACAGGAAAAGAAAGCAACGCGACTGGAGCCTAGTGAATGAAGGAGTGTCTGGACCTGAGGCTGGCAGGTAAGCTGAGACCTGATTGCATTCAACCTTGTCGCCCCCAGTAAGGTGTGCACAATGCATTCTGTGTGTGATGGACAGCCAGAGTATCTGCTTGCAGACAGTGCGTTGAAATTCTTAAGGTTTATTGAAGTTCTGTCCCTGTAGTATTCCTTGCATCTTTAATTTGCTTGGCTAATCTTTCCTTACATATAGTATGAAGGAAAATTCAGCCTATATTGGATTTTCACAAGAATTCTGAAACCATTCTAGTTTGAATGAAATAAAATGCTATTTTGTGTTGGATGGTATTGAAAGGCTGCCCTATCTGCACTGGGCCCTTGATCTCCTTTTGGGTGAGGAATTTTCCTTGAGCAGTTCAGAAGAGGGTAACGTTCTGTTTTGTGCATTCTTTGTATCACTGCTTAACACAAAGATCCCAGCAACTGCTTCGAACCGCAGAATGCCTGCCTTGTCGTAGACGTCCAGGCAATGGCTGGGGTTTGTAGTCATATACGATGAAGATACCCGTTGGTATTTGTAATATCTGAGCCTGCCTAATGATCACGCCACAGCCGGGGGTTGTTGGCGGAAAGCTGTCTTCTGGGCTTCTCGTTGAACATCTCATTCTCGGCTGTTTGTGTTGCTCCTCCTCTTAGGGCTTCCTGAGCTTGCTCTGATAAGTAAAGCCAAGTTTACTTTGTTAAGCTCGGCAGTTCCCAGCAGTAAATAGATAAGAAGGGGGAAAAATAAGTATCTTTGGGAGAAAAGAAGCTGTTTCTGTGTATAACAGACACTACGTACGCTTTCTAATGACTTTGTTTAATTTTAGCAGTCTCATACTAGATTTACCATGATATCCCCTAAACTTTGAGGTTTAACAGAGGGTTTGATTAAGCTACTTGTCTCTGGTGGAATCATCACATCTACAGGTAGAACCCTCTGAGTTATCTGAGGAATGTCAGTTGCGCTATGTCATCTGTGAGAGAGACTGTTGTTGTTTATCTCATGTAGAGAATTAAGAAATTATTATCTAACTAATTATCAGTTGGGGGTGATGATTGCAGCTGCAGTAAATACCCTACTAAAACTTGTAGGCCTCTGATGAATTTTCAAAGGAGTTACTGCTTACTGAGTCCCTTGGTGCTAGGGGCATTTTTGAAATAATCTTTAACACTTACAGCAATGCTGAACGGTAGGTACGGTCACTATGCTTGTTTTGCACATGAGGAAACTGAATCATCAAGAGGTTCAGGGATTTCCCCCCAGTGGAGATGTGAACCCAGGCTCTTTGCATCAGGCCCACTGCCTCCTCCCTCTTGTGCCCTGGGCTTTGAGTGTCCTCCTTAGAACAAATGCTCAAGTGTCCAACCAAGAACGTAATCGGATCCTGCAGAGAGTTGCCTTTTTTTTTTTTTTTAACCAAATAATGATCCGTACCTGGTAGCATGCTGCTAGAGCTGCAGAGGATGGTTGGTGTAGATGGCATGTCAGGGGCATTTAGTTTAACCAGGACATCCACTGTCCTCATCCTCAATTCCCCAAGGCACTTCTTACTCTTCAGGGTGTTTTTTTCTCTTCTGCATCTCTGAGTATTTCTCCAAATGAGATTCAGTCTATCCCCTGAGTATATAGGCCAGCAGGGACCAGCTGTACAGGGTTCCACCGCCTGCTGTTTCCTCTGTGAATCATGTTCACACCCTCCATTCCTTACAGCTGAGCAATCAGATTCTAACCATATCGCCTCAGACCTATAGTCTCGTTCTTTCCATTCTTTCCTCTATGGTATCCTGACACACACACGCTTGCACACACACACTTGCACACACACAACCACACACTTGCACATACAGCCACAGCCACACAAACACACATGCATCTCTCTCCCTAAGTGCCTTTTAGCTTAAAAAAGAGCTTGGCCTGGTACTACAAGAGTCATGGTCTTTCACAAAGCACTCCATGAAGAATAACATATCGGGTCATGTCTCCTGTGGTCATTTCCCATGACAGGGTTCCCCCACAGTGCGGCATTATGTAGCACTGGTAATCTATGCCAGATGACATGGGCCTGGGGCACACAAAAGACTAAGGGAATAGGAGTGTACCTGATTCCAGGTATGTTTTACAAAGCTCAGAGAGACGTGTATACACATACACACAAACATGCAAATAAACAGATGTATATTATTATGCACAGGTGGTCCCTTAAAACTGGGCTCCGAAAGCAACTCCAGCACTGTGCTTTTCACACAAAGGCCGTTCAGAAATGCTTGATGAAACAATGACAGCCTTGTACTGTTTCAACAAGTGGGAACGTGCAAACAGGATGGAGTTCAGTTGGCCAGCAGTCACTGGGAACCACAGGCCAAATGTGTCAACAGTAGACAAGTGCCACTAAAAAGGCTGGCAGACCCAGCGCTATACATGTGGTCATGTAGTAGATCAGCGTGTTCCAGGAGGTAGAGCAGCCTCTGAATTGAGTGTTGTTTCAGCCATCAGTGTTGTGTTTCATATGGAGCTACACAGCCATTTCAAAAGTTCTCATGCTTCCTTAGCTGGCAGAAGTCTCAGAAAAGATGGGACGATTTACCAGCTCACTACAGAACTCTCAAAGATGACAGGAATAGGTCCAGCATTGAGAGGTATGTGGGCAATACCTGGGAGCATGAACAGAGAAGACAGTGGTCTCTCTCCTTTCTTTTGTTACGGAAGCAGAAATAATTCTCATTATTATTATTATTATTTTGTGACTATGTTGCTTGCCTAGGGTGGAGTGCAATGGCGTGATCTCAACTCACTGCAACCTCTGCCTCTCAGGTTCAAACGATTCCCCTGTCTCAGCCTCCTGAGTAGCTGGGATTACAGGAGCCCACCACCACGCCTGCCTAATTTTTGTATTTTTAGTAGAGATGGGGTTTTGCCACATTGGCAAGGCTGGTCTCAAACTCCTGACCTCAGGTGATCTGCCCACCTCAGCCTCCCAAAATGCTGGAACTACAGGCAAGAGCCACTGCACCAAGCTGACACAATACAGGATTGATATAGAGCATGAAGAGATGATTCAGAATTAGAAGTTTAGGAAATAGCAGTTGGGAGAGATGTCTTGAGAAGATCATGTAGATGGACTTTAGATATAAAAAGGAAGTATTGAGTTGCCTGTAATTCCTGCAACTTGGGAGGCAGAGGCAGGAAGATTCCCTGAAGCCAAGAGCTTAAGACCAGCTTGGGCAACATAGTGAGACTCCGTCTCTCCAAAGAAATTTAAAAAATAAATGAATTAGCTGGGCATGGTGGTGTCTGTACTCCCAGATACTTGGGAGGTTGAGTCAGGAGAATCACTTAAGCCAGGACTTTGAGACTACAGTGAGCTATGATCATGCCACTGACTCTAGCCTGGGCAGCAGAGTGAGACCCCTGCTCCTGAAAAAAAATTAAAGAAGTATTGGTAGGCATTTTGTCACTGATTATTTTTTAAGAATACAACTATACTGCTAAAGAAAATGCAGGTAAACATTAGAAAGATGGTAGAAGGCTGGGTGTGGTGGTTTATACCTGCAACCCCAATACTTTGGGAGGCCAAGGTGGGAAGATTACTTGAACCCAGGAATTTAAGACCAGCCTGGGGAATACAGGGAGACCCCCACTCCTACAAAAGCTTTAAAAAATTAACCAGATGTGGTGGTACAAAACTGTAGTCCCAGCTACTTGGGAGGCTGAGGTGGGAGGATTGCTTGAGTTTGGGAGGTTGAGGCTGCAGTGAGCTGTGATCGTGCCCCTGCACTCTAGCCTGGAAGACAGAGCAAGACTCTGCCTCAAAAAAAGCAAAAGCAAAAGCAGAAAGACAGACGATGACTTGAGTTATATACTGAGAAGAATCTCTTAAAATCAGATCTAGTATCCTATATGTCAGGAAGTTGAGAAGGGGGAATTAATTCTCTGTTATTCTTTGCTTGGGCGAATCACATAAATTCTCAAGGACTTTCGTAGTTTCTGACTCTGATTCTGTGTACGTATCTGTTTCTGACTCTGATTCTGTAACCGCCTCCCCATGCACACAAGGTAGATGCAGTTTTTGGCTCTCCCAGCGCATCTTCATGTAGTTTTTCAATTCCAGCCATGTTTTGCTAACATAGATACGTCGTCACAGGGTTAAGAAGCAACCCCCAGCAGCAGTGAATCTGAGATTGCTTCTCATAGTCTAGCCTTAGTTTCCTCTGGTTTGACAGCTGGGAGCTAGCAAGTGAGAAATTTGGGCTCCCTGCATGAATATTCTAGAAGCTTATTTCACTTGGCAATGTGACACCCTTAGTGCACTTCTAACTTCTGCTATTTCTCTACATAGTCATTATCTGAGATTCACGAGAACTGGATATGGTTACATGTCCCGGAGTTCTCTCCAGTGTACACTTTGCAATTTAAAGATACAGATATAGTAAATGTATTATGATTACCTGTGAGCCCTTAGTGTAACTAAAGGGGATCAAGCTGCCGTGGTTTAAAATTTTATTATAGAATCTACCCTTGGTCCACTCCTTAAAGTGTCAAGGTCCTTATGATTTGGGACCAAGAGAGAAAACAAGAGGCTGACTCTTCATATGAAAGTTTGAGGTAATAAGGTGCATAGCTTAGGATTAAATTTACACACTAGGTCAAAATTCTTGCCCCCTTAACAGACCAAACAATACACACACACACACTTATGCATCCACACACCGGATATAATTTTGCTCAATTCTCTAACTGCTTCAGAGAGTGTTCTCATTACTGCTTCATTCTGGGAGCTTTCCAATGTCAGCTGCCTGAGCACCAACATGAGTGGGTGATATCTTCCTCCACACTTCTGGGGAAGCAGTACGCATCCTGTATCAAACCTGAATATTTAGGGTTTTTAATTTGTTTTTGGCAAAGCTCTAAAATTCCAGATTTGTGAGTTGTCAGCCCAGAAGCACCGGCACATTATTTGAGATAACTCATCTTCTTTGACTCTTCTCTATAGCTCCTGACCATGGAAGTCTGTAGTAAGTGCAACCAACATTTATTTATGGGTATCTATGCCTTATTATTTAAATCTTTTATAATGAGGTTATAAAAGCTCCCGATTCTGAAGGGTGAAAAAGCGAATTTGGATTTCTTAAGCAGCTTTGTGATAGCATATAGACAGGACAAAATTGTTGAATTTACAAAAGCAAAGGGATGAAGGGAAACACCTGTCTAGTGCATTGTGATAAACAGTGAGCGATTCTGATGTACAAGCCTTAGGCATAAGACATCACTCAGATGAAGCAAAGTGTTATGGCTACACATTCAGAGACTTGGCAGGTAATCCAGCTACCTTTTGGGCCTCTGTAGCTGCCAGCATCTACCAGACTCACCTTCTTGGTGGGCTGATTGGCTTCTGCTGCTTCTGTCACCCACCTTTTGTTTGGGCTTTAGCCAAACGTTCCGTCTTCCCTCATAAGCACGTCAATTTTGGCATCATCCGAGTATCTCTGACAGTTTCTGTATGTACCATGTGAGGTCTGTAACTGCATTGCATACAGATGGGGAACAAGGCTGCAAGAAGGCTTATGCAGAGCCCCTATAACTTCCACCATGGCTGGTAATTACCTTTAAGTGTTCACATGTTGAAGTCAGAGAGGAAATGTCAGCACCTGATCTCCTAGATGTCCTAGAATTGCAAAACATAAATGAAATGTTTCTCTTCCTCATCTTCAGTGGCCTGATACAGATGACACAATGCCTTTGAGACTGCTTCAAAGCCTTTGTTTTCAAGGCGAAAATTAGTGGATGAAGAGCAGAAATATGTCATAAATGCATTTCTTTTCAATCAGTTCTCAGTGATTTGGAAGAATATAAACAGTGTCAACATTCTTTATAAAATTAGCCACTAATGAGAATATTTATTCAAAGACTAAATTCCAAGTGTCCCAGATTTTACTATTAATGACAATGGTCAAGTGCTAATACAGAAACAAAGTCCAGGGGTCTTTAGTACTTAGCCATGAAACCTTTGTGTCATTATCTATAAAGTTTCTTAACCATTTAGCTCCTGAAAATGGTCCACATGTTTTCTTTTTAGAGAAAATTAACAATATATATACAGATGATCACTCAATCGCACCATTACCACTTCCTTAGAAGCTGTTTCTAATCCTACCTGTGACTCAAGATCCAGCCAGAGGGGAGAATGTGCTGTTCCAGTCCTGAGGCACTTGAGCTAAGGGGAGTGTACTGAGCAGAAGAGGCGCGGGCTGGGTGGCCTTCCCTACAGCCTGGCTAAGATTTCCTTTCCACCTGGGTCAACAGTAGATGGAGATGTATCCTAGTGTTCCATAGACATATTTTCCTATAAAAACAATAGTTCATTTACTTATGTGTTCTGTAGGCTGTGGTGGAGTGACCTAGAAACATGTGCTCCATTGATGACTTGGTTTCTCTGGAAATATTCTAAATCCTAAATGATCATGAAATTCAAATGCACTTTCAGAGTATAAAAGCTATGACTACCTCTTGGTCAATGGTGTCACATAACATGCCAACTTCTCCTAGTAGCCTTTGCTTAAGGGTAACAGCCTATGAAATGAGTCCCACCTTCCACTGGCAAATTTTAGTGATTCCTTAGGTCACTTCACCAGAATAGCAGCTCTCATAAATTGAGTGGAGAAATTCATGGTGCAAACTGTATTGCTGAAATGTAAGTCTTCTTGCTTGATTTGAGTAAAAACCTAAAATCAGATCTCTCTGATTTTTCCCCCTGCACTTCTCACGTTCCCGTCTCTATGCTAAGGACACAGCTTTATTATCTCATTTCAAGCTCATAGTTTGCGACGTGGTGGTTTAACACATGGATGGATCTTCGTTGTGCTGATGAGGAAAGCCTATTGGGTGCCAGGAAATGAGCTAGGCCCTGCCCAAGGTCTCACTGATAAAGGGTGACAGGAGGAACAGCTCCTTCTCCCTGTCTGACAGGCTGCCCATCTGAGTACGCCAACACTGAGCTAGTAGCTGCTCTGTCAATAGTGGGGTGATAGCTCACTTTCTTTTTTAAATGACTGGGTTCTTCAGAAATTGTCCCCCCTGCAAAAGAAATGATTACCAGTTTTCCTAAAATTGAACTGAGGCAATTGAACCCTACGATGACAGTTAGAACAACAGCATCCTGTGTTTTGGATGAACAAGGTTATTTCACATATTTGAGCCATTTATTGATTCTTCTCCTAATCTCCTGCTCTCCTTTGCTCCCTTGCTAATTATGTCCCTGTAGGCTTGATTATAAGTCATAACTGTGTACTTTGCAGGGAAAGGCTATATGAATGGGTTGTAAGTCTGTTTGAAATGGCATTTGTCATTTTTAAAAAATATGTGTACTTTTAACATTGTAGAGCCATTTTCTCAGTGTAGTCCACAAACTCACTGGCAGTGCTAGTTAAAAATGCAGATTCCTTGATCTGTTTAATCCAGATCTCTCAGGGTGGCTCAGGACTCTGAATCTTAAACACTTCACAAGGTGATCCTTAGGCACATTGATGTTTGAGAAACTACTGACCCCAAAAAAGGTTAACTAGGGCAAAAATGGCCAGTGGCATCTCAATTCCCCACAACCCTAAGAGTAATTTAGTGGTTTTACTCAGAGGTACTTTCTATGGCAAATCCATTGGGTCCTTCTCATTTGTACATTTTCTTTCCTCCTCATTCATTTCTTCCCAGGGTTACTTTTCAAACTTCCGTGCTCTTCACAACGGCTGATCAATGAACTTAAACATAAAAGACAAACTTAAACTCTTCTCATCTCTTTTCATCCCCTCCACAGCAAATGCCCTTTCATCTTCTCAGACATTCCAAAATGTGGCAAAAAAAAAAAAAAAAAAAAGATGGTTCTGCAACAGATGCGATTCTTTCTAGGTCTCTAGGTAACATTTTAACCTGTGTAATGTTCACTGCACAGCATCTTAAGTAATATTCCAGGAAATACGCTGCTGCTTGTTAAAAAGGATAGGACCCAAGAGATGTCTTTAAATATGCCTGTAAAGTGAGAGGTGCCAAGAGAAAGATAATATGGCTGATTATAGTTATTTACCTTACATTTTCATTCGCTTTTAACTGGGTGTAATTTAGGGGCATGAAATCTCTTATTGGAAGTGTATTTGCATTAAACAGCTCTAAGCAACCATGAAAGTGCAGAAACTGAAAAATTGACAGACTGGGTTCCTAGAATCCCAAAGTAGCATTTTTGTAATAGGCATACAAACAAATCGAATAAACATGTTTTGCTTCAGCGATTTAAAGAATATGGTCTTTGGAGTAATTTGTCTTTTTTTAACTATCATTTCTAACCTTTTCATTGCCTATCTCTAGTTTGCAGCTCCCCCTAACAATCTGCGGCAATTTCCCAACCAGCTGTTGGTGTTCTAGTGCTGGGGGCTTTGTTTCGATTTCCGTGAGCTATCAAATCAACCTATAAAGGGGATTACCTGAGTGCTGTTGTTTCCCAGGTTTGCATTTCGCAGTGGGTTTGTTTTTATGTTTGTGTTTGTGTTTTTGTTTTCTCAAGATACTTCATTCTATGGAAAATGTGCTTGAAAAATTGCAATGGGCCAGAATCGCCATGCTCAGGCCAAGTGTCAGAAGGAGCTTTCAGTAACATGAGTTCTTCTTTCCTCCCTATTAATGACCGTCAACATCGATCTGTTAAAATTTTAGCCTGATTTTTTTTTCAGATATGAGTAAAGGTTTGCATAAACTTTATTTGGGAGAGATTATGTGTATGTGTCATTGGTCTTGGTGTGATGTATAAAACCAATCATTCGTGTACTCTTATCCTTGGGATAAATAAAGTCAGTGTTTATACTTGGACTTGGTAGGTGAGTGAGCCTCATATTTTACTTTGGATTTTGAATCTCTAAAGAGAAAGCAAGGAAACCTATTTTTCTATTCTTTGTGGTTAAGTTCTGATTTCTACTTGAACTTGCTGCAAACACTAATTATTCTGTATAATAGGGGAATGCTGCCACTTGTCAAATTATTAAATAGAAAAAGGGAAGGAGAAAATAAAAAGAGGCACAAGATAAGACTTCTTTTTGGTTCCCCCCCACTTTTTTTTTTGTTGTTGTTGTTGCTTTTCCTTGCCTTCCCTTGCCCTATAACTCACATTTTCATTCAAGTCAGTCTGATTGTAGTTCGTGAATGTGGTTTCACTAACATCACCATCATTAGAAGAAAAAGTTGACTCTACATCTGGTTTCAGAGTTGTGAATAACATTTGCTCATTTGAGAAGTCCCTTCAGTTTATTGGAACTTTCTAAGGTAGAAGAACATTTGTATCCTTCAGAGGAAAATTTTATCTTCCAATTAGAGCCACAGAAAGATTTCTCGAAGAGAGACTTCCTCTGTTTAAACTGATGACCCTGTTTTTCCATCATCCTGATAAAATGACAAAGATATTTTCACCCTAATTGGCCCTTTAGTTTTGGATCCCCATATATGTCATGATGTGCCTTCTATCAATAAACCCCAGAGATCAGTAGGTCTTAATTAATAGGTTTTATGAGTTTGCTCTTAGATGGATGACAGTCATATTTTTAAAAGGAAGAAACAAGCAAAAATTTTCTAAGTAAATTTCCTCACACATGAAAACAATTGAGACAGGGTCTTATCTGCTGTCAACAGTATTTCATTCATAGTGTACTTATTAAAAAATTAGCTCTATTTTACACTTCAAGGAAATGCAGTGATGTTTTAGAAAATAAAACTAATATGGATGTATATCTAAAGATAGGAAAAAAAGCATATTTCTGGCATGGTGGAGGTGTTTATTTACCCCCATCCTCCACCCCTCCCCTCACCAATTTGTATGCTGTGTCATTTTGATTGAAAAAAGTAAGTATAGGGAATTATAATAGAAATACATAAATCAGAGCCGTATTAGGCTTTGAAAAGAAATATATTTTAGTAAGTTAAAATCTTTTCTAAAAAAATTTAATGGGATTGGGGGGAGGAATCGGGATAAAACAGACTAAAAATAAACAGCTGTATACTACTTCATTAAGCTGCTGCTTGGAGTGATTTTCCCATTGATTAGTCTAGGGGCTAATGCCGGTTCATTCCTTATTTCATTGCTAATTAACATCAGTGCTGCTCCTGACCACTTGACCGTGTTCTCTGGTGAACATGTGCTGGTTTGGCAAGTAATCGCTCTCTTCCTCCTCCCTCCCCACACTGCCTCTTTCCTGAGTCCCCAGCTCCCTCATCTTTTCTTCTTTCTAAAAATAAGATTTTCAGCTAGGAGGGAAAAAAAGAGAGCCTTTAAGTTATAGCCTGCTAGCTCCTGTGTAAAGACAACAAACTTAATAAAGAGATTAGATGCCACCAAGAGAAATAAACACAGCTACCCTACCCAAGCATTTGATTGAGGGGTTGTGTAAATATAGATGATTCACTCCGGCTACCATAGGACCTGGCTGGCATGGTTCATTTTGCATTTGTCTCGTTGATTCTGACTGTTTCAGAATATTTACAGGACAAATTACCTGACTCAGGGAGTTATGACCAAAGACCTTTAAAAGAGAAATTGAGCATTGGCTTTAAGGCATCTATTTTTTTTTAAGACTGTGTACATTTTGGTTCCTAAGTCTATGAAATGAAATTCATACCAGGTCATAGTTTCCTGATCTGACTCATAGTTATAGCTTTTGCAGGATGATCCACAGTCAAGCAGAACACAGGTTATAATCGGAGCAGAATACTCAATTTAGCAAACGAGGATTAGAGATGAGAAAAATCCACAGTATAAACATAATGAAAATCACTTGCCTCTGTTCCAGGTCAGGAGGTCAACATTTCCATACACTGAAGCCAACATGCATTTTAGAAAAAGCTTTTCCAGAATCATTGAATAATGTGTTGTTTTGACTCAATTCCAAATCACAGCATCTCTTTTAATTGAATCAAACATTACATTGCATTTAGAAGATAATTTTGAATTAGTTTTGATTCTTGTAGTTTGGTGCATTCGATTCCCTAAGTAATTGTGAAGTGGCCTTCCTTCAAATGCACCTTTCAGGAGCAATCACTAAACAGACAAACTTTACATTCCTTTTACTTTGTAGCATATCACTTTCCTTGCCAACATTGTTTTTCCAATAAGCTTTTCAGTATGTATTTCTACATACTTAGAAACATAGTATGTATTTCTTGCCTGCGTGTTTACATCTTACACATTTCTGTAAGATTTTAGGCTCCTTGAAGGAAGGAAATATGTCCTTTCCTGTTTATGGTTAAATAAAGATATATTGTTTTTATTCTGGTTCTTTTATTGATGGCTTACTGCTTGCCAGACACTGTGTCTAGGACAAATGACACAGTCAACTGGATGAATGGAGGGACTGAATCTTTCTTTAATAGCAACATAATTCTTTCATGATTTATCTTTAAAGTTCATTTTATTTATATCCTTAAAGTTTTTGCTTATTCCTGTATGCCCCATGGGGCCCCGACACTACATTATTAGACACTGAAATTTCAGTCTTATACAGAATGGGGTAATTCTTGCTGAGCCTCAAAAGATGGTTTTGATCTTGAGTAAGTTGTAAGCTTCCTCCATTCAGAACTGTGTCTGTTTGGTCACCAATAGACTTCCATTATCTGTGATATTGCCTGGCAGAATGTTTGCTCAATCCATGCTGTTAAAGGAAGCAAAATGGATGGGGGAGCATTCAAGGCAGCAAGGACTCCGTGAGCAAAAGCTTAGAAGCCAGTCCCATATTTGTTTTGTTTCAACAAATAGCAAATAGTTTGTTGAGTCTGGTATGTATCAAAAGGAATCACTGAACAGAAGTTTGGAAAGGTAGCTTCGGACCAGATTGTGAGCAGTCTTAAATGTGCAGCTAAGAAATTTGGACTTTATTCTTGTGGGCAGAAACTGAATATGGTTAATGACTGATCACGGTAACATTTATTTGAAGAAAATCACCTTAAAACAAGGCAAGGTTGGCCATCATATATTAAGAACATAAAGAGTTAGGGGAGGAGCTGGGCTTTTATTCTGGTTCTAGAGATGCCAAGCAGGACGGGTGGTGGAGAGGATGATTAAATAATTCAGATGTGCTGGCTGTAATTGCTGTAATAGCTGAGTGCTGTTAAAGTATGTGAGGACAGTGCTGTGTTCATTGCCATAGATCAGCTTGCCACTGCTTCGTCCTTTCGCTGAATTTAATTTCTCCTTACTTTCTTTGCCTTCTAGACCATTGGTATAAATTGGTTCAGAACAAATCCTACAGACTCAGCCTGCATGAACTGAGGTCCCGCAAACCCCCACCAACCACTTTAGCCTTCACAAAGAGGATAGAAGGCATGGAAATATTTCCTCATAGCTTGAAATACCACAGCTAAACTCCCCATAATATGATTTTTGTTACATAGAGACTAGTTTTCTTTCGCTCGGGGTGGGGGGTAATATGTAAACCCTGTAGGGAACCTTCAGAAGTCAATGCTCTTACTAGAAATCTAGGGACCCAGGGGCCAAAAATCAGAAAGTATGCCATTTCCCCCTTAAAACTGCAAAACAGATCTTTGAGAAAGGGTTTCCTTCTTGGTGGGCATACCTGACATATTTCCCTTGAAAGTATCATATTCTAAGATCAGAGTCTAATATATCCTAGTTATCTGAATGCCATAAGGGGCACTCTAAGTTTTCCATTAAACAATGTTTTCTTTTATTCATTTTATAACTTTAAATTTAAATATCTTCTCACAAAGAATCCACTTGCTTAAAAGTGGGCATCACACTAAGGGTATATTTGCTTTCCTTAAAAACCTCCTTTTCTTTCTTGATAACTTTATTTCCTCTGCCCTCTAAAGAAAAAGGGTCTCCGTGAATAAATACTAAGAGACTAAGGTAGAAACTTTATTGAGAGTACATCTGTTAGTTGACCCATGTTTTGCTATCTCCGTGGTATAGGTCCTGTCTAGGATCTAAACTGATGCGCACGAGCAAGTGACTGTTGCCAAGCTTGTGTGGCTTCTCAAGACAAAAGCAGGCTTATTCTTCCAGATCATAAGTGAACCACCTAATATGTGTGTATGTGTCTGCTCATGCATGTGTGTGTGCACATGCACTTCCCCATGCCTGCGGATGTGTGCAAAGGAAAGGATTTTCTATTTGAGGTTCTGGAGAAAAATAAGTTTCATTAGTTGAGTATCAAGGAGAGATTCAGCCACAGGATTGATTGTAATAAGCTTCACCATTTTCCTAAAACTCCATTACTTGTTGAGCTATTAAGTGATGAAAAGGATTAAGAGAATATAAAAAAAAATCTAATAAAGATGATAACAGTGGAGCATTTTGTAAAATTTGCATGTGAATTTATAATGTTATAATCTGTCGGCAGACAGCGTTGTTCAAGAAAAGGGAAAAACTGTACCATACATATAGGCATAAAAAATGCAACAACAGAGTTTCCGGCCAGGAAACCTTTTTTTCCATATGGGCGTCCATATGTTTTTTCTTGAAATCCATATTTTTGGCCTTGATACCCATATGTTAGCTTTTTGCCCAAATAAGATTGTGTAATCATTCTTTATTATTTCTTCTTCCCTAGAAGTTATTACTCTAAGGTTTGGAAGTTGGGTGGGGAAGTTAAATGGACGATTTTGCACAGCAGGGACACAAACATGTAAAAGAAACAGTGCGATAGGAGAGACATGTACAAGTTTTCTGTGTTTTTGTGTATGAGTGTGAATTTGTATTTATTTTTAAATTACATGTGTGTTTATTTGGTCTAGGCAAGACTCCCATAGTTTGGGTTTTTATATCACAGGTCGTGTGTCCCAGGTTGATGTATCCATGTGTCCAACTAAGCAATGGAGAACACTTTCCGGGTGGGGGCAATAAGGGGATGTATTTGACTCAGTTTATTCTTCTATACATTGGAATTGCTCAGTAACTGTTTACTGTAAAACCCTAATTTTGTTATTTCCAGACCAACAGGAGCAGTAATAGGGTCATGTAATTTATTATATCATAGCAGTCAGTTATATGTAAGATTTCCACTCTGGACCACAAACTCCTGAATGATAAAGTTGAAATTGTATTGTATTTACTTTTGCATCTGCACCTCACAGCTTATGGCTAGATTCCAATAAGTGACTTTAGGCCCATTAATCTACCAAAGTTCATTCATAGGAACAAAATGATATAGGCTTTATAAAACAGCCTAACTCAACAAATTTTCAAGCAAGCAAATTCAGTTTATTGCAAGCATTTATTTATTATTATGTTTATTTTTTTGAGTCAGGGTCTCGCTTTGTCATCCAGGCTGGAGTGCGGTGGCGCCATCACGGTTCACTGTAGCCTCCCTCAACCTTTCAGGCACAAGTGATCCTCCCACTTCAACTTTCCAAATCACTGGGACTACGGTCATGTGCCAGCACATACGGCTAATTTTTGTATTTTTTGTAGAGACAGGATCTTCCTATGTTGCCTAGGCTGGTCTTGAACTCCTGGCCTCAAGTGATCCTCAAACCTCGGCCTCACAAAGTGCTGAGTTTAAGATGTGAGCCACCACACCCAGCCCATTAAAAGCATTTAATGTGGAGATAAGATTGACTTTATTCAATCTGCGTGCTGGGCTATCTCTATATAAGATTTCAGTATTTTCAACCCTGGTTTAAAGTAAATAAAAAGGGGCCTTTCCATCTTTTCCTTCAATTTCTTTACACTGTAAAACAATTATATTTAAATGTCTTCATATGCATTCACCTAAAAGTCACTTGATTTATTGAGAATTGATTTATCAGGAAAGCGAAATCAGTGAATATGTGAGTCGTCCTACCCACTGAGAAATACTGTTGGCAAACAAAACAAAAAAAAAATGATAAAACTATGAATACTTGCTTTTGTGGAAATTGCTAAGAGTGATGCCCTTTTATTTTTCTGACAGCACCTCATTTACGTTCCAGAGATTTAGGTGAAATCAGAGTATGGTGCACAATGGGTTTGCAAAGACCAGAGTGGGGAAAACTCCTTTTATAAATAGTTTTATTTAATCTTCTTTCACTGGGGGGATTTCGACTGTCAGCTACTTTCTATGCTCCTTGTCCTGATGACCCAGCAAGGTGAGAAGTGGGTGTCTATGGTCTGTCAGCCTCAGGGCCTTTGATTGACAGCCTGCTGAATTACTTTCTGCAAAAAAGGCTGTTGCCATGTGCCTAGCATGTGCAAAAACCCTCTATGTTGCCCATTTCCCAGGCATTTTGGCTTGAAATTTGCGCTTCAGCAATCTTCTTAGAAATGGTCAGTCAGAGGGCTACCCCTGCTGGATATCTCAGTGTGGAGAGTCAGCATTTTGATCCCCTCCCACCAAACTGGAAGGGTGTCAGCAATCTTTTGCTTATTACATTCCTAGGAAAACATGCTGAGATAACGCTCCAACGACTCAGGGTGTAACTTCAGTTGATAGGCACAGGAAGTAAAAGTTCACACTTCTCAGTTCCAGAGGTTTTAGACTCTGAAATTCTGCCCTTCACCTTTTCTCATTCTTCTGAGGATGGGGATGCAAGGATGAGCTTATTTTACGATTCCTCAGGGCAGCATTTCATTCCTTGACTCTTCTATTCTTTGCCGCATTACCTCACTGCATTAGTACTTGTATCTTTCTCTGATGGCATCTAGTTTCCTTTCCATTCACAGTGGCTGGGGATCATATCTCAGATCTGCTTAGAAATACAGTGAACTCTACCCCTGAGAATGTAAACGCTTTCTCAGTCACATCTATTGATCTTCAGGGCTCTGTTTCTGGATTTCCAAGACGCAGTCTTTCGCGTTTGGGTTATTGGCCATTCCTTTGAGGGGCAATTGTTAAGGTGGGTGCCAGAACTAAATAAAGAATATTTCTGTGACTCTGTAGAAGCAAGGTTTGATATAGATATTGGTGAAAGTTTGTATGAATCCCTTAGCCCTATAGGTAAAATGGAGAAAGGTAAACTATAGTAAATTTATCTTGCTGGACACACAGAAAGAAATGAACACGTAAAAAAAAAAAAGGATTTTAACACTATAGTTTATTGAATCTTGTTATTATAAAACCTAAGTGTAAAACAGATGATTAAATAAAACAAGCAAGGAAATAGTCTCCGGAATTATTCCTAGACTGAAATTCCTTTCTCTAAAGAACAACAGACCATATTCCTTTGAAGAGTCTGTGGTTACTACAATTTGAAGATAATACATTTTATGATGCTGTAGGAAATAAGGAAAAGGAAGCCCAGAATTGGATTTTTAAAATTCTGCAGCTGTAATAATGAATTGTTGCCATGAGAAAAACACCTAAATTAGAGGAGAGTGATGGTCGGTCTTAATAAGAGGCATAGTGGAAAGTCCCTCTTGAAATAGAAGTAAAATAAAGGAAAAATTGCATTGTTGCAGGGCTAATTTGATGAGAGGACCTCAGTAAATTGTGATTGCACAGTTAGTAAACCCTAGAGCTTTTTTTGGAAGACAAAATTAGTTGTTTAGTGGTTAAAAAAATCAATTACAAATTGTTTTGTCTTCCTTAACCAATCAGGCAGAGAAACCACCATAAGAATGAATACTCAAAGTGAATAGAACCTCACTGCATCTAATGCATCTAAGATTTAGCTCCTTTTTGTCACCAGGAGACTGAAAACTAACATTTCTAAATGGAGAAAATGTTTCTTCTTATGGCTTTAAAGAAACGTTTTCTGTCCTTTTTATATGAAAGGTCTATGGAGAGATGTGAATGCATTTAGGTATATCGTTTAATACAGTTCAGTGAGGATGAGTACCTTGTAGTTATTCAGAGAGGAAAAATAAGCCATTCAGAGGAAGTGGGTGGGAGTTTTTGCATGTGGCAGAAAATTCTAAAGCATTTATGAATAGATCAGTTATGTTAATAAACAGAAAAAGATGGGGTTCCATAAACAGAACCATAGTTTGCATACTGTTTAAAAAATTAATCATTATCACTTTAGGGAATAATTCCAAGTGCATGCTAGGATGTACATGCATGTTTAACAACCAAGAGTAAATTTTCTGATTTTTCTTGACCTAATTTAGACATGTACTAGCATAGAGAGTCTTAGAATTTACAGTGCTTGTGTTCTGATAGTTCAAGTTTGAAATCAGTTACATGAAATTTAAAAAGCATTTTCTTTAGTAAGAACGTAGCATATAGCAATTCAGCTATTCCAGGAAACTTCACTTAACTGATATGTAGCCGAAATACTGTATATATTAAATATTGATTAGTATGGTTCTGTGGGAGGATCTGGGCTTTAGAATTGGCCAGAACAGAGTTGAAATCTAATAACTGTGGACAAATTATATTGGCACTTGGACCATTGGTTTGAAATCTGAAAGGTGAGGAAAATGATACTTTCTTAAAGGGTTGTGGGTAACTGCCCAAAGAAGAAAAGCAGTTGTTATAAGAGGCAGGTGCCAGGGCTCACACCAGTAAATCCAGCACTTTGGGAGGCTGAGCTGGGCAGATCGCTCGAGCCCAGGAGTTTGAGACCAGTCTGGGCAACATGGTGAAACCCTGTCTCTACAAAAATACAAAAAGTCAGGAAACAGCAGATGCTGGCGAGGAGGTGGAGAAATAGGAACACTTTTACACCGTTGGTGGGAGTGTAAATTAGTTCAACCATTGTGGAAGACAGTGTGGTGATTCCTCAAAGATCTAGAACCAGAAATATCATTTGACCCAGCAATCCCATTACTGGACATATTCAAAGAATTATAAATCATTCTGCCACAAAGACACATGCACATGCATGTTGATTGCAGCACTTTTCACAATAGCAAAGACTTGGAACCAACTCAAATGCCCATCAGTGATAGATTTGATAAAGAAAATGTGGCACATACTCACCATGGAATACTATGCAGCCATAAAAGGATGAGTTCATGTCCTTTGCAGGGACGTGGATGAAGCTGGAAACATCATTCTCAGTAAACTAACACAGGAACAGAAAACCAAACACTGCATGTTCTCACTTGTAAGTGGAAGTTGAACAGTGAGAACACATGGACACAGGGAGGGGAACATCACACACCAGGACCTATCAGGCGGTGGAGGACTAGGGGAGGGATAGCGTTAGGAGAAATACCTAATGTAGATGACGGGTTGATGGGTGCAGCAAACCACCATGGCACGTGTATACCTATGTAACAAACCTGCATGTTCTGCATATGTATCCCAGAACTTAAAGTATAATAAAAAAGAAAAGAAAAAACTTAGCCCGGCATGGTGATACATGCCTGTAGTCCCAGCTACTTGGGAGACTGAAGTGGGAGGATCACTTGAGCCTAGGAGGTCAAGGCTGCAGTGAGAAGTGATCATGTCACTGCACTCCAGTCCCCATAATAAAGTGAGGAAGGAAGGAAGGAAGGAAGGATGGGAGGAAGGGAGGGAGGGAGGAAGGAAGGGAGGGAGGGAGGGAAGCAGTTGTTATAAAGTATTTGTAGATCCTGGCAATCTAGTAATTAAGATAATAGAAAAACAAAACATAATTTTTAAGTGGAATAAAAATAGCTATTAAATGAATGCTTGAGGGAATACAGGTATATGGAAGGATGAGGAAGCTTTTAAAGGCAGCAAATTCATGGATTATGATATTAGCATTGCCATTTCTTTATTATAATTTTTTCATACCCAAACGTGACTTTTATTTCTTATATGTTTTGTTTGCCATTGCATATATTTCCTCTGTGACTACATCTTCTACTGCAATTAAAATATTAGATTGTAACTATTAGTTTAAATGAGCATCTCCCCACTTTGACCAAAAGAGTATTCTTATGTTATCCAGCCAAATGGATCAGAAGACGTGAAATTGTTTTAACCTTTGGCCAATTAGGTATACGGAGAGACAATTCCCTGTTCCAGCTCCAGGTGACCCTACAGGACAGCCCACAGTCTCAAGTGAAATGTAAAATGAGTGGATACATACAGTTTAGGTTGGCTGGAGTGGGGTAGGGAGGAAGATCCTAGTTGTGTTCAGCTGGTTGTTCCTACCTAAGGGACACAGATACTCAGAGATTGTTCATACTAGGATGAAACTCTGGCAATTCAAAAATAAAAATGAATTACACAACATGCAAAGTATCTTCAGAAACCGATGACATTAATTGAAAGGTCAAATAGAGGAAAAGGAGTTAAAAGAAAGGACGAAGATGGTTACAGGCTAGAGTTTCTAAGAAGGGATTTAGGTAGGAATGAGGCATGAGTTTGGCCTTAATGAATGAGTAATGATTGAACCAGTGGAAGGAAAGTGAACTGGGAGTAAGCACAGCTTGTTTTATCAGAGGGAAGGGAGGAGGGCCATGTGTAGATCAACCTGTACGAGGAAAAGAGAGCCTGCATCTTTGGGGAGCAGCATAAATGAAAAATAGTGCAGCATTAGAAGATGCTAAAGGAAACATTAATAAATTTAAAACTTTCCTATGAATCTAAAATTATCTCAAAGTATTTTTTAAAGAAGAAAATCCCTGGCAAGATAAAACTAAAATGGATGAATAAGGAAATCGATGGAAATCATTTAAAAAAATAACTTTAAGATTGCATCAACATTAAACAAACAGAGAAATGATTTTTAACAAAAAAAGTAGTGAGAAAATGGGTGACTTTTCCCAAGTAAAATCTAAGTTGGAAACTTAGAGCCTTAATTTATAGTTGGATAAAATGAAACTGCTCAGATTAGTGGTTCCCCATACTCCTCCTGCTCCTCAGCACCCCTCATCCCATGCCTTCTCTCCCTAGACATCTTTAGAAGCCAATCTGTGAAATTCTGTCTCATTGTTCTGTACGCAGGCATATCCATATGTCTGTACAGTGAACATATATCCTATTTGTGTATTCTATGTACTATATATGTTCATATAGTGTATATCTTATGTGCTCATATATATTTTATATATGATTAAGTGAATATGTTAAATGCACACAGATTTTAATATAATTCGATTTCTATTTAAGTAAATCAAAACTCTCTTTCTATCATGTATCTTGCTGCCTTCCTTAAATCTGCTCTAAACCGTAAGTCATCTAGCTACTTTTCTCCTCCTACTTGGAATAGTTGGATGATATGATGTAGTGATTGATTTTTCCTTCCTTTCGGGGACCCAGTGCAAGCTGCGAGGAGGGGATTAGCTGAATACAAAGTCATTTGACTTCATCCTGTTTCCTGCTCCACAAAAGCAAAACACAACACACACACAAAACAAAAACAGAAAAACAAAAGAACAAGGCAGAAAATTTGTGTGGAATGCAGCTGGTGGCCTGTTTATGTACTGTTGTATCGTGTGGCTATTACCAACAGTTTCATTAATTTATTAAGAAATTATTTATAAATCAGAACAGAGCAGCTGTAAACCTCACTGCAATTAGAGCACAGAGCAGCCAATGTGTGTTCAGGCACGTTCTAAGGGAGACATTCTCTATTTGAATCATTGACAGAAGGTGCCAGAGAAGGGTGTCTTGTCCTAGACTAGGGGAGACTGAGAAGACTGTTCCAGGTACTGAAGAATGCCCAAAACAAAGATTTTAGCAGCTAATGAGAAGCGTTGAGTGCCTCTGACAAGCCATCCCTTTGCTGGTATGATTATTCTAAGCCTTGAACCCAAGAGAAGCCTAAGGAAGTTTCAGTCAGCCACTGCACACATAGACCAGGGCAAATAAATTGATTTGAAAACAAAGATAATGTTATCAATAGCTGGCACAAAGCCTTGAACATAGTAGGCTCTCAATAAATGTTTCATGAATTGAAATGTGTCTTCTCTGGAATTGTGTGTGTAACAAAGAGTGAATTTGATTTTGTTGCCTTTTGAACATGGCATTTGCCCTGCTATCTAAGTCGCTTTTACAAATGTATCTGTCACACAGCATGCTGTGTTCTTACTATATATTCATAAAGCAAGAGATTTATGTTTCAGTATAAAACCAAATTGACAAACCTAGTTTCCCGCAGCAGAGCCTTCAGTGACTTGCTGATGGGATTCTGGAATGTTCCCTCCTAAGCTAAAAGGGGACCCAACCAAAGGTAAAACTTTAGGAGAACATAGTCAACAAGGTAAGAAGTTTGGTAATGCTGATTTATAAAGACACTGGAACTTTTAAACGTGTACTTTCATTCTGAAGGACTGCAGTTGGGGATTTAAAATATGACTATTTAATTTTTTTAAATTACATAAATTAAGTGAACAGCCCATTAGCAGGACGCCATCAGGATCACATGGCCAATTCAGATCAAGTTATATTATCTTGCCTGCCAGATTTGAATAAGAATTAAGAAATTACTATTCCAAAGTGGTGTTGGACATTGATCCTCATTTGCAGTGATATTCTTCACGGTAACTACCTGGAACTGACTGCTCTTACAGACATGCCCCTGAATCTTTGTGGTGCTACCATTAGGGGGTGTATTAGTTGGAGAGCAGCAGCTAATTAATTGTTCTACCTGCCTCTGATGAAACCTTATACTGCAGGGACCTCATGTTGGAGCAGGAAGACATACCTAATGGAAAAGGACTCTGATGAGACAGACTTAGAGATTTACCTTTTTGTCTACTCTGCTGGATTAAGCTTAAGCTTTATGGCTGCATTGAAGCAATAGAATCTCTCTCATTCCATTTGCTACTGTCTCCCTTCTGTAACCTGTATATTCAAACCTTTATTTTAAGCAAGTGTTCATGGCACTCACATTGAGTAATGTATCTTAAGAAAAAACCCTGCTTAGGATTTAACATGCCTGTGGGTCTGCCATTGTATTAGCACATTGTTGGTACTCCATGTAGTTTAAATAAGGAAAGAGGTAGATTTCAGTTAATTTAGGCTTATGCTTTTAGATAGCATTATTATTATTATTATTTTTAGACAATAACTTCCAAATTGTGACTCTCTTAAAAAAAAGAAAAAAGGAGTAAAAATATCAAAACATGTTTCCCCTCTTGGACAACTGAAAAAGTATGAAATGATTAGGTTTCTTATTATATAAACTTAGAAATTAAAATAATATAAATACATTTTCAATTTTACTGAGATGATATTTAATTCTACTTTTAAAAACTCTATTGTTTTTCTTCTGCTTCATTTTAATGTGTTTAAAGGCCACCTTCTACCCCTACCCATTTTCTGTATTATTAATAAGTTCATTATCTCCAAATACAGCTGAAATCCTAACTTCTCTGTGAGACACTCTTGACTGCTCTAATACATATGCTTTATATCGAACAATTTCGTTCTTATAACAACTCACACTTAGTTCTTTCCATCTTGTTAGTCTTACTGGGACATAATCTGTGTTTTGTTTATTTATTCCAGCATCTATCATGTTCTTGAGTATATTCTAGGTGCTAGGAATTGCTTGGCTTTCCTTTTTTTCATTAATTCATTCAACAACCCTTTGCTCTTCTCCTGGGAAAGTTATTTGCAAGGCACTCAGAATCCTTAGTCCTTCCACTGAAGGAATTTACGCCTTGCTCAGAGCAGTCTGGTGAGCCACAGGAGGATGGATTCTCTGGTAGCTGACAAAGCTCGCATTTTGTTTCAAAGCCGATGGACCTTCTAAGGAAGTGAAGAAATCAAGGAATGTATAGCTCAAGGTCTTGGCTTTGCACCCATCATTCACATAACCTTGGGAAAATCACTGACACTCTCTGAACTCAATTACCTCATCTGAAAAATGGTGATTATAATTATAATGCCCACCTGCCCATAACATGGTTGTAAGGGCTAAATGAAGGTATCATAGGGAGAGTGCTTATGTGAATCAGTAAAACACCATTCTAAATTTTATTTAGAGGTCAAGTCCAAGCCATTTTTTTTAAGGATTAAAAAAAAATCCAGTGCATAGCAAACTCATTGCATTCAGAAGACTCATCAGCACAGTTTTGGAATTCTGTACTTTGAAAACATGACAACAGATGCTAATGTATGGGGCTATATAAGTCACTTACCAGATGGTTCACAACACATCTTTCCTATTAGATTTATGCAATAAATCTTCATTCCCCTTGAAACATTTGCTTGAATGTGTCCATAACTTTTTATCCTCCTTTCGTATGTTTCTGTAGTACACATCTGGCTTCGTTAATGTCAGATTATCATTAGGATCAGGTATTCATTTTCTTTGACCAATATGGTAAAATGAATCCTATTTTGTTGTTGTTGTTGTTGGGGGAGCTGAGAGGTAGCAACAGAAGAGTGGGTAAGGATGGTGATGGGAACCCTAGATACATAGAAAAAAAAATTTATTATTGATTTTTTTACTCCTCCTTTCATAAAGATGCCACTCCTCTCTCCCCATCAACCCCTGGCTCCATCCCCACTCCCCATTATTTCTGTGCAGTATTAGGCTGGGACCAGAGGAAGTTGGTGTGGCAATTCATGGGCACAGGAAATGTAGCTTACATCTGCTAACATCTCTGGAAATTGACTTTCCATTGTTATTGATGCTTGTAACTATAATTTCTTCAGATGACGATGCTATATTTGACAAGCTACCAAGCTTTGCAATTATTTTGAAGATAATCTGCATCTGCTTTCTATAGTCTTTATACATCTGGAGAATATCCTGTTTTAGTGAGGAAATTATGGAATATGTTGAAAAAAAATGAGAGTTTATTTAGGAACTGGTTCACTCCCATTTTTACCAAGATTTTCTTTGGTATCATTTATTCATGCTCATTATAAAAAGCATGTAATGTACATAAAAGTAGAAACATTTGAACTTTGCTAGTTCAATTTATGCATTTTTTTTTCTTTTATGTTGTATTTTAGGGAATTTCCCTGTGGCTGACTGCAGAACAACTCATTTTCAATTTATATTTTATCTTTAGGTTCAATTGTTTTAAGGTAGGAAGAGAGCATTTTAAAAGGGAATAATTATTCTGTGTGTTCAGTAATAGTGTATCAGCAATGATTTTAATCTTTGTAAAATAGTTGCAATTTGTCTTTCATTGAATACTTTTAATATAAATAGGAATATATTTTGAGAATTCCAATTTTCTCTTGTATGTGGATTCATACCTTATATTCCTTAATAAAATACTTTCCGGCCATATTTAGTGTTTTACTGTTATAGGATTATAAATCAATATATCCAATAGCTTCTAAATTAAATAAAAAGGAGAGAATAAATGATGTTGATGTTATAAATGTAAATACTAATAAGTTAAGAACATTTACCTGATTGAAATGAAACATTAATAAGTGTGTTAGAAAACTATGAATATAGTTGTGAAACTACATTTGGATATAAGCTAATAAAAACTGGCTTGGTAGATACCTTTAGGTGGCTGCCTTAATGATATCAAGTCCTTTTGCTTTTCAAAGCTTCATATTCTTCATCTGCAAGATAAATGCTAGACAAAACTATCTCCATGGTTTTTGTTTCTAGCATTAATGTTATCAATCCTCTAAATGTTAATGGGCATTCTGAAAGTATATAAGGTGTATGAAAACAGTTCATTTTATTTTCCCCCCTCCCTCCCTCCTTCCCTCCCTACCTTCCTTCCTTCCTTCCTTCCTTCCTTTCCTATCTTTCCCTTTTTTTGAGACTTGCTCTGTTGCCCACGCTGGAGTGCAGTGGTGCAACCTTGACTCACTGAACCTCTGCCTCCTGGGTTCAAGCAATTCTCCTACCTCAGCCTTCTGAGTAGCTGGGATTACAGGCACCCACCGTCACGCCCTGCTAATTTTTGTATTTTAGTAGAGACGGGGTTTCACCATGTTAGTCAAGCTGGTCTCTAACTCCTGACCTCAAATGATCCAGTCACCTTGGCCTCCCAAAGTTCTGGGGTAACAGGCATGAGCCACCATGCCCAGCCTAGTTTATCTGTTTAAAGTAATTTACTTTTATTTACAATAGTTTTACCTAAATACACACCTTATTGATACAGAGGCATTTCAGATTAACAACTATCTATCTAGTTAACAAATACAGAATTACTAACTATCTAGTTAGTAATGTGTTATTGTTTTCATTGGTGCTAGTTTACATGTGGTGTAGCTACATATATGTGTACCATATTTGGAAAAAGCAATGGGAGATGGAGACAGATTAAAAGAGGAAAGACTGCTGCTAAATTCGCCTAGTTTAGGGGAAGGATGATATTGGGATTGAGGTAATTATGGAGGGTAGTCATTTTATTGTTCAGAAAATTCCACAACCGTGCTTCCATTAACTCTCTGGTGATATTGTCACTAAAGGAGTAGAAAAGAAGAAGAGAAATGAAACAGCAAAACAGACATCCTCTCTACACTTTGCTGTGTTTGCATTAATGCAGCATCTTAGCAGCTGGTATCTTTTTTAAAAGTCTTTTCTTTTCTTTTTGTGGCCTTTTTTTCCCCTCAAGAGTAAGCCGACCAGATTTTCACTTTATGAAACTGGGACAGCCTAGCAGGGGATGAGAATTCCCATGAACCATCTTCTGGGGATAATAATATCAGTAATCAGAGAGTATCATGGCAATTGCAGAGAGAGATGAATGGCAGTGGACAGGAAGTCAACACTGTTTTGTTTGTTTGTTCTTTTGAGAGTGAGTTCAATGTTTGTTTGTTCTTTTGAGAGTGAGTTCAAACTATTTGCCAAAAAGTTGAGCTTCACTGCCACCCCCTGTAAACTCTTGAACTCCAAGTTATTTAGAGACAAAGACAGATGGCAAAGCAGATTTGCTAAAGAATTACATAAATGGACTATATTTCAGTAGCTATATGTTCACCTATTTGCCTTTAGAGCTAAACTATCTGTGCTAAAGCCAAATTGTTGGTTAAAATCCAGTTTCTCTCATCTCACATGTAGTCTTTGGCCTCTATGCTCTCCTAGTGCTTTTTGGTCCATCTACATGGTTGTCATTTAATCTTTTTCATTCAAAAATATATTATTTGACCTATTTTGTCTTAGACACCATGCTGTGTACTGGGAAATATAAGGATAAATACCATACATAAATCTGAAATTATGTGGCAGTTTATCCATATTTTTATCAAGTTATAATTTAATACTTTTATAGTATTTTTTAGTATTTTGAACAGTATTCTTCAACAGCCTATTTTGAACATTTTGAAAAGACAAGCAACCAATAGTACTGAATAAATGCACAGAGAAACATAAATTGTGAAAACTTAATATTTACTAAAAGTGGCCTCAAAACATAAATGGGGAAAAGACAGACTGTGTGTTATTGCTTTTTAAAAATGCTACTCCATGGAGGAAAACAAAACTGGGTTTCTTCCTAACAACTCTTACAAAGACAATCTCTGGATGTATTATAGAGATAAACGTGGAAGGTAAAACAATAAAAATAATAAAAGAAAATGCAGGAAAATATCTTCATGATCTACAAATAGAAAAGAAGTTTTTTTAAAACTCAAAGGCATAAATTAAGGCAGACATTGATTAACTTATTTATATAAAATTTAAGGATTTATATTGTACAAAGAACATATTAAAATTAATGCCCAAGAGAACAAAATAAATTACTTACAGTGTCTAATACTGATGAGGGATTAGCATCTAATGTATAAAAAGAAGCCTACAGATTAAGAAGAAAAAGATAGCAATCTCAATGTAAAAAGTAGAGAAAGTAGATGATCAGACGATTTATAGATGAGGAATCCTAAAGAACTAGCTGGTGTAGTTAGTGCTCAAACTCACTAAGTGAAATGCACATTCCAACAACGTGAATTAGGCAAAAATTAGAAATAGGTATTGTATAACATTATGTTGGCAACAATATGGACATTTGAGACTCCTCACATATGTTGTGGAACTGTAGACTGCTGTAGCCAGTATATGCATACTGCACGACCCAGCAGTTTTATTCCTGATGTGCCCCCCAATGAACTTCTCACACTGTCCATGATGTACATACAAGCAGTATTATTTGTGGAGGTAAGGAGTTGGCGTGTCCATCACTGAAAGAATGAATAGATAGAACTTGGTAGGTGTACATGTGGAGTACTGCTCAGAGGTTAGAAGTCATTACTTCTAGGTGTATACATAGCGATGTGAATGGATTGGTAAAGCATAGCGCTGAATGAAAAAAACATAAGGAAACATAATGGATTACATAATACCATTTACATATATTAAGCACATACATATAAAATAGCATTGCATCCTTTACAAGAATGTTTAACATATATGATCGAGAATACTTGCTGTTTTGTGAGTGGGGCATGAGAACAAATATATAACATGAGATGAGTCTTACACAGTCCAACAATGAGGATGGTACTCGTGGTGGGTTAGGGATGATTACTATCCACAAGGAGTTGATAGTATGGTGAATGAGACAGATGCATAAATAATTATAATGAAACATGGTAAGTACAATTGGGGGGTCTAAACAGAGTGTTAACATGTACCATTTTTCTACTAGACTAAGGTTTTCATTAGGGCAAATACTGTTTTGTGGTAGTGTTGTCTAAACTTTTATTCTTCCATACTTCATAGATCACACACACACACACACAGACACACACACATTAGTGAGGAGGTTCTTGAATCCGATAACACATTAACATTACTTGGAAAGGTTTGAAAACTGCTTTCCTTTATCTTTGACACTATGTATTTGTTTTTGTTCAGGATTACTCTATTAAAAGCTGTAAAGTCTTTAGTCAAGATACCTATTGTTTCTTTTTTTCTTTTCTTTTCTTTTTTTTTTTTTTTTTTTTAGATAAAGTTTCGCTCTTGCTACCCAGGCTGAAGTGCAATGTCGCGATCTTGGCTCACTGCAACCTCCGCCTCCCGGGTTCAAGCAATTCTCCTGCCTCAGACTCCTGAGTAGCTGGGACTATAGGCGCCAGCCACCATGCCCGGCTAATTTTTGTATTTTTTTTTTTAGTAGAGACAGTTTCACCATATTAGCCAGGCTGGTCTTGAACCCATGACTTTGTAATCCACCCGCCTTGGCCTCCCAAAGTGCTGGGATTACAGGTGTGGGCCACTGCGCCAGGCCCTACCTATTGTTTCATGTTGAGCATTTAACATGACAGCGGGTAGCTCAGTGGACTGTAGCATTTTGACAGGTGCTGGTTAAATCTGCTTCAGGTCAGTTATCTCATGACCGAACAATTGGTTCTATGGCTTCTATGAATGATACTGTCCGTGATCAATCATCTCACAATTTCCAAAACCATAAGATGCAAGTTTACAAATGCCTCAGCATTGAATGATCATGGCTGAAAAAAAAAACAAGGTATGACAAAAATGATATTATCATTTAAAAAATAAATAAAATGTAGATTTCCTTTGTATGTTTTTTCCACCTCCCTGGAAATATATATTTCTAGATACAATGATCAACTTGTCTTTAATATAAATGGGAATTATAGTGGAAATTTCTGACATTATAACAGACTTGTGGGGGATTCTTGTTTGGCAGGTAGGGCTTTTGAGGCTTTTGAAAACATTCCCCAGGCAGCTCCATATATTCCTCCAGAATGTCAGTAATGAAAGATAGCTCATAACTTTATATACATGGTTATCTATTATTTAAAACTTTTCAAAAATGTTTGTAGTACCTACATTGTAAGATCTACTGGGTTTCTTTGAACCATTTAATTAAAGGTTGGAGCTCTTGCAGTTAGAACAAAATCTGATTCAAAAATAATATTTTAATCTCTGTGTGGGATAATCCAAGATTACTGTTGTACTGTTGGGGGAATATATACCTTTTTATATTCTGTTATAAACATAACAGAATATATTTTATTCTGTCATACTGTCCCAGGGAATATATACCTTTATTTTATTTCATATTTTTAAACTTTTCTTATTTCTTCTATTCTTTTAGCTTATTAATTTAGAAGGGCACCTTCTAGTGTATACATTGGTCATAAGCCTGAAGACCCAGGTTTAAGAGAAGTCTAGGGAGCACTGTCATTATAGCTTTTAATTTTTTGCCTGATATCCATACTAGATGATGACATTTCCCTCTAAATAAGGCTGTTTCTGTCTTAAAAAAAAATACCTTCCTCCTGGAATTAGAATGCCCATTTCTGCTGGTGGGAGTGTAGACTGGGAAAACCACTCTGGAAAACTGATAGAATGTACCAATGATGAACATATTCATAGCCTTTGACCCAGCAATTCTACTTCCAGGTATATGCTCAACAGAATATGCACCAAAAGACGCATACAAAACATCTTCATAATATTTATAACAACCAAAAACTGGAACAAACCAAAATTTTCATCAACATGAGAATGAAGTAATAAGTATCAATAAATATAATATAAATATAGTATTCATATATAGGAATACTATGTGGCAATGAAAATAAACCACTGTGCTATATGCAATAAGATTGGCTTTCATAAATGTAGCATCAGGAAGAAGAAGCTAAACATATAACATGCATTCTGTAGGCTTCTGTTTATATAAAGTTCAGACACAGATAAAAATAATCTGAGATATTAGAAGTCGGCATCATGGTTGCCTTTGGGGAAGAAGGTAGAAATAGTGATTTAGAGAGGTCTGAGGGGACTTCGGGGTGCTGGTGATACATGGATCAGGTAATGGATAAAAAGAATATCACGTTGGGATAGTTAGTCAACTTCTGTAAGTATGACCTGTGTACTTTTCTGAATAATTTTAATTTTAAAAAGTTAATTAAAATATAAAAAAAGGCAAACAGTGTCTTGTTCAGGGTTTGTACTGGGGTTCTCTAGAGGAAGAGAACTGATAGGATACATGTATATATGAAAGACTCACATGATCACAAAGTGAAGTCCCACCATAGGCTCTCTGTAAGTTAAGGATTAAGGAAGCCAGTGGTGGATCGGTTTGAATCCCAAAATCTTAAAAGTAGGGAAGCCCACAGTGCAGCCTTCAGTCTGTGGCCACAGGCCCAAGAGCCCCTGGCAAACCACTGGTATAAGTCCAACAGTTCTAAACCTGAAGAACCTGGAGTCTGATGTTCAAGGGCAGGACGTATCCAGCATGGGAGAAGATGAAGGCTGGAAGACTCCACAAGACTGCTCTTCCATCTTCTCTGCCTGCTTTATTCTAGCTGAAATGGTAGCTGATTAGATGTGCCCACCCAGATTAAGGTGGGTGTGCCTCTGTCTGTCCATGGATGCAAATGTTAATCTCCTTTGACAACAACCTCACAGACACACCCAGGAACAATACTTTGCATCCTTCAATCCAATCAAGTTGACACTCAATATTAATCATCACAGAATTATATACTAAAATGGTAAAACTAGAAAGGGATACAAGAGAATGGTTGCCTTTCAGGTCAAGTTACTGATTACCTCTGTGGAAGGACGAAGGCTAAGCATGGAAGACACAAGAGCTTCTCAGGAACTAGTTTGTCTGTTAAGTTTTTAACTTGGATGAGGGTACACTGATATTTATTATTCTTCAAACTTTATATTAATTTTATTTCTTATATTTTGTGTGCATAATACATTCAGTTTGGAATTCGAAATTTTTTTACCTGAGTTTTGGTTTTGGATATAATAAAATATGCATGCACAATTCACCTTATGTCTCCCACTGAATGTTAGCTATAAGAGCTGGACAGAATTCAGAGTCACTATATGAAAAGTTTGAAATGCAAAGAATAGGAGATCAGAACTGGAAATACTCCTAAACTTGTGGTGAGTTTATCATTGTTCCCCTTCTAGTAGCTTCTTGCTTGATCTCATAGTTGAAACCCAGAAGTGGACAGAGAGAGCTCCAGGAGAAAACCACTGGTTTGACTTGAGTGGTAGAGGCAGAGACTAGCCTGCCTTCCCTCCTTCCCTCCCTCCCTCACTCGCTTCCTCCCTCCTTCCCTCCTTCCTTCCTTCCTTCCTTCCTTCGTGTCCCTCTCTTTTTTCTCTGTTTCTTGCACCCAGGCCCCAAGTGTTAATAATGATGGCAACAGGTGCCTACAGGGGCCAGATGCCTGAATAAGAGGACTCTTCTTCTCATTTCAGTGGAGCTGTGGTCCCAAGAGGGTAGAGCACATCCATGTTACTTTCCCTCTCTGTCTCTGTCTCTCTCCTTGCACTGTGTGGGAAAAACGTGGGCATATGTGGCTGAGTAGGATAACTAAAGCCCCAGATTTCTAGTTGGAGGACTGAAAAGAGGAGCCCAAGAAAGTAGAAAATTGAGAGAATCATGTTGGTTAAGAGGTTGGGAAAGTGACCTTATAAAGATGTTTATGAGCTCCTGGCCAGGTGCGGTGGCTCACACCTGTAATCTCAGCACTTTGGGAAGCTGAGGTGGGTGGATCACCTGAGTTTAAGACCAGCCTGGCCAACGTAGTGAAACCCCATCTCTACTAAAAATACAAAAATTAGCCAGGCATGGTGGCTAGCACCTGTAATCCCAGCTACTCAGGAGGCTGAGGCAGAAGAATCACTTGAACCCAGGAGATGGTAGTTGCAGTGAGCTGAGATCGCACCACTGCACTCCAGCCTGGGTGACAAGAGTGAAACTCTGTCTCAAACAAACAAACAAAAACAACGAAAAGAGATGTTTATGAACTCCTGGGCTCACCAGTCGAGTGTGAATCTGATCCTAATTTAATATATCAAAAACTTCCAGAATTAAACCAACAGATCCACCTGCACCTATGTCCATACTGGACACTGGGTGGTGCACACACAGAAAAAATCTGAATACCACTGCAAAAACCTTGGAAACATCTCATATTGGAACCATAACCCTGAGAAGATCAGTTGGAACTTGTGGGCCGAATCTCATCAGTTTGGTTGCTAAAACAAAAGTATCACATATTCCACAAGAGTTAAGCAAGACACATAGTCTCAAAACACATTAAAAATGTCTCTAGATACCATCTAAAACTATTTGGAATAAGAATAACTAGAAAAGTTTCAACCTACATCAAGAAGGCAATTAACAGATACTGATGTTTAGAGGATGCAGATGTTGGACTGTTCTAACATACTTTTAGAGAAACTATTATTAAAAAAAAAAAAAAAAAAAAAGCCCCAACAAGCAGTCACAAACACTCCTGAAACAAAGTTAAAATAGAAAACCTTGGCAATAGGAAATAAGACATAGAAAAATCAAATGGAAATTTTAGAATTGAAGGATACAATAACTCACAATAAAATTCTTATTGGATCTGCTCAATAGCAGCATGGCAATGGAAGAGGAAAGAATCAGTAAACTTGAAAATAAATCAGTAGAAATTATCCAATTTGACAAACAGAGAAAAAAATAGACTGGGAGAAAAAAATAAACAGTCTCAAAGATGCGTGGCACAATTTAAAAAAAAAAAAGGTTTAACATTTGCATCATAGGAGTTCTAGAACAGGATGCTAAAACACACTTGAAGAAATAATGGCCAAAAGCTTCCAACACTGGAAGAAAGAAAATAAGTTCTGTGAAAATAAAACAGTATGAATCCAAATAAATCCATGTTTAGACACATTATAATCAAAATGCTACAAAAATAAGACTAAAAACTCTTGAACAAAAGCAGAGATAAATGACGCATTTCCTGTAGAGGAACAATTTAAATGACTGTGGATTTCTCATCAGAAATCATAGAGGATAGAAGGAAGTGACACATATTTTAAGGTGCTGAAAAGAACTGCCAAACCAGAATTCTATATTCAGCAAAAATACTGCTGAGAAATGAAGGTGAAGTAAAGACATCCTCAGATAAAGGAGAATTAAGAGAATTTGGTGCCAGCAAGTCAGCTCTAAGATAATTTCTAAAGGAATTTTTTCAGATAGAAGGGAAATAATACCAGAAGGAAATTTAGAACAAGCATGAAAGAAGAGCAAAAGAAATATTAAGTACTGGGGTACATATAGTAGACTATTCTTTTCCTCCTGAGTTCTTTAAAATTTGTTTGATAATTTAAAGCAAAACATTTAACGTTGAATGATGGAGTTTTCAATGTATATAGATCTGATATGTATGGTAACTACAACATAAAGAGGAAAGGATAAAGGGAACTATAGGATGATAAGGTTTCCACTTATCGATAAAGGCATCAACTCACCGAGCATATGTAATAATTGTAAATGTGCACTGAAAATACAGGAAGCAGAAACTAACAGAACTGAGAGTAGAAATAGGCAAATCTATAATTATAGTTAGAGACATCAAAATTCCTCTCTCTGTAATAGTTACAATTAAGAGAGAAAAAATTATCAAGACTATAGAAGAACTGAACACAAACATCAACCAATTGAATCTAATTAATATTTTTAGAGCATTCCACCGAATAACAGGAAAATACAGATGCTTTTCAAAAGAACATAGAACACTGATTAAGATAGACTATACCCTAGATCATAAAAACAATGTTTAAAATGTAAAAAAAAAATTGAAATAATCTAAAATATATTCTCTGATCTTACAAAATTAATGTATAAGCCAAATAAGAGGAAGATAGGAAAATGTCCAAACACATATTTGACAATGCATTTCTAAATGATCCATAGTCAAAGATGAAATCTCAAGGGAAATTAGAAAATATTTTCAACTGAATGAAAATGAAAATGCGCATATTAAAATGTATGTGATACAGCTAAAGCAGTGCTTACAGGGAAAGTTTATAGCATTATATCTATTAGAAAATAAGAAAGATCTTCAGTTAATACTCTAACTTTCCACCTTAATAAAACAGAAAAAGAAGAAACTGAAAGTAAGTAGAATGGAGTATAATAATAAAGATATAAGCATAAATTAATAAAATTTAAGGCAGAAAGACAATAGATAAAAATCAGTAAAAACAATGAGCACTGTTTTAGAAATCAATACAATTTATAAACTTCTAGCAAGACTGACAAAAAATGAAATACACAAATTGTCAATATCAGGAATAAATAGGACATATCATTACAGATCCTACCACCATTAAAAAGATAATATAATACCATGAAAAATTCAATGTAAAGGAATTTGGCAATGTTGACGGAATGAATATATTTCTTGAAAATCATAAATTACTACCAAGATAACCTAGGCAAACCAATACCTGTTAAATAAATTGAATTATTGTTAAAAAATCCTTTTGCCAAAGAAATCTCCAGGCCCAGGCAGTTTCATTGGTGTATTTAACCAAACAATTATAGACGAAACAATGCCAATTTTTAAAAATCTTCAGGAAATAGGTGAAGAATGAACACTTCCCAACTCATTTTATGAGGCCAAAGGAGTAATTCTGGCCTCCAAAGAATAACCCTTATACCAAAACCAGACAACAAAAGAAAAGAGAGAGAGAGAAATACAAAGCAATATTTCTTATGACCATAGATGCAAGCATTCTCAATAAAACACTAACAAATCAAATCTTTGAAGATGTAAAATGAATAACACGTAATAACAAAGTGGGGTTTATTTTGTATACTAGGATTGCCAGGCTGGCTCAATATTAGATGTCAATCAATGTAATCCTCCAGAAAAACAAAAAACAAAAAACACAGGTTTATGTCAATTGATGCAGAAAAAATATTTGCCAGAATTTAACATCTATTCATGATAACATTTTCTGCAAAGTAGGCATAGAATGAAACTTCTCCATCTTGATAAAGTCCATCCACAAAATATCTACAGCTAATAGATTTAATGGTGAAACACTAAATGCTTTCTCCCTACGATCAGGAACAAGGCAAGGATGGCCTGCCTATAAAAATTCTATTCAACATTGTTCTAGAAGATGATTGGAAATAAAGCACAGGCAACATGATTTTCTAGGTAGAAAATCCCAAGAAAATTACAAAAAACTCTTAGCCATAAAGCAACTTTTCAGGTTACAAGGTTAGCATACAAAAATCATTGCATTTCTATATTCTAGCAATGTACAATTGGAAAGTGCACTTTAAAAATAAAAAAAAATTATAGCTCCAAAAATGAAATTTATAGATGTAAATTTAATATTTCTAGGATCTATTGCTGAAAACTACAAATACTGATGCAATAAATCACAGAAGATCTAAATAAATTGAGACATAGTCTATGTTCATGAATCAGAAGATTCAACAAAGTAAAGATGTTGATTCTCCCCAATGTGATAATAGATTTAATGAAATTTCTATAAAATTCCAAGGAGGATTTTCTTATGGACATAGACAAGCTGATTCTAGAGCTTTTATGGAAAGGCAAGAGAACCAGCACAACTGAACTGATTGTGAAAAAGAATAAACTTAGAAGAATCATACTTTCTGATTTTAAGACTTACTGAATAGCTGCACTAATCAAGACAGTGTCGCATTGAAATAGACAATTACCAATGGATGACAACAAGAATCCAGAAACAAACTCGCATAAATATGATCAGTTGGTTCTTGACAATGATACAAAAGCAATTTTGTCCTTTCAGCAAATGATGTTGAAACAACTGAATATCAGTAGGCAAAAAAAAAAAAAAAAAAAAATTAAAACTTCACCTAAACCTCACATCTTGTAGAAAAATTAACTGAAAACTTAAAAGTGAACAAAAACCTAGAAGTAAAACATAAAACTATAAAACTTTTAGAACAAAACCTAAGAGAAAATTATCATTATCTAGGGTTAGGTAAAAAGTTCTTAAACGTGACACTAAAGATATAATCCATAAAACAAAAAATTGCTAAATTGGTCTTCATCAAAATTTAAAATGTTTGCACTCTCACCATTAAGAAAATGAAAGAACAGTTCCCTTGCTGGAAGGAAATATTTGCAAAGCACATAGCAGACAAAGTTCTTATAACAAGAGTAAATAAGGAATTTGCAAGACTGAGGAGTAAGAAAACTAACAACCTAATTTAAAAATGTGCAAAAGACTTGAACAGACATTTCAAGAAAGGAAACATGGAATGCATATAAACACATGAAAAAATGTTCAATACCGTTAGTTATGGGAAAATGCATAATAAAATATTGAAATTTATTGCATATCACTAAAATGGCTATTTTTTTTTTTTTTTGAGACAGGGTCTTGCCCTGTTGCCCAGGCTGGAATGCAGTGGCACAATCTTGGCTCACTGCAACCTCCATCTCCCGGGTTCAAGCAATTCTCCTGCCTCAACCTCCCAAGTAACTGGGACTACAGGCACCTGCCGTCACACCCAGCTAATTTTTTGTATTTTTAGTAGAAACGGGGTTTCACCATGCAGGCCAGGATGGTCTCGATCTCTTGACCTTGTGATCCACCCGCCTTCCTAGTGCTGGGATTACAGCTTTGTCAGTGCTGGGATTACAGGCATGAGCCACGGTACCTGGCCTGGAATGGCTAATTTTTAAAAGTGTGACAGTACCAAGTGCTGATAAGAATGTAGAGGAACTGAAACTTGCACAGACTGCTGATAAAAATGCAAAATGAAACAGCTGCTCTGGAAAAACAATTCAGCCATTTTTAAATAAAGTTAAACATGACCTACTATAGGATATAGAAATCCCACTCCTAGATATTTACATTTGAGAAATAAAAAATATATGATCCATAAAAATCTGTATATAATTGTTTATAGCAGTGCTATTTGCAATTGTCCAAAACTGTGAACAATGTGAATGTCCTTCAAAAGTGAATGGATAGATAAACTGTGGTGCATTCATACGATGAAACACTACTCAGCAATAATGAAGAACGAACTGTCAGTCAGGCACAGTGGTGCACGCCTGTGATCCCAGCACTTTGGGAGGCTGAGGCAGGTAGATCACCTGAGGTCAGGAGTTTGTGACCAGCCTGACTAACATGGTAAAACTCCATCTCTACTAAATTCAAAAACTTAGCCAGGAGTGCATACCTGTAATCCGAGCTACTTGCGGGGCTGAGACAGGAGAATCACTTGAACTGGGAGATGGAGATTGCAGTGAGCAGAGATTGTGCCTTCGCACTCCAACCTGGGCAACAGGAGCGAAACTTTGTCTCAAAAAAAAAAAAGAAAAGAAAAGAAAAAAACTATCAATACACACAACAGTTTAGACAAATCTTCATGCTTAGTGAGAGGCAGACTCAAAAAGTGACATACTGTAGTATTCTATTTTATGTTATTCCCAAAAAGATAGAATTGTAGTGCTGGAGACAGATCAGTGGTTGCCAGGAGTTAGGAGTGACAGGTGGTTTGCCTATACAGGGATTGCTAGTAGGAATTCTGTAGGGCAGGGAATTGTTTTGTATCTTGATTCTTATAATATTTACATTAATCTATTCATGTGCTAAGATTCACAGGGCTGTACACCAAAACTAGTGTTGTTTATGCTGTATTATAATTTAGAAAATAAAATTTTTACACTGATAAGAAAAAATAATCTTACCACCATGGAAATTACAGTATAGTGAAGAGGTAGGGGAGAGACAACAGTAAATAAAATAAATGTGTCAAATAAACGGAATTGGACTTGGACTTACAGAGCATGCTAATAAAGGTGCTTAGAGTCTTTTTTCTTACCAATTTAAGAATGATTTGTTTATCAATTTTTCTGCAGTGAAATAGTTGCTTCCAAATTAACAGGGCCCCATAGAGATATTTTATCTTAAGTAGTTAAATATCCCCTATGCAAATTTGTTTCACTATTCATTTACTTAGAGAAACCTTTCTTCATAAATATATGAAATTCATGCCCAAACTTTAAAATTGTTACTTAATGACATTTGGATCGAATTTCCGGTCGTGGCTGAGAATTTGGCTGTGTAAAATGAAAGGTTAGAAACATGTTATCAAAGCGAAAGGAGAATTCTTTTGCTAAGTGACTTGAATGAAAGTAGGTTTCCTTCTCAATTAGTTTCTGTGTATACTTACAGTTTCTACAAGATGTTGGACAAGTGGTTTTGTTCTGTGCCTCAGTTTTCCCATACGCACAGTGCAAAAATGGTTACAGCTAATATACTTCCTGAGACCATATCAGCATGCATGTTGCATACATACTGAAACAGAAGACTCAAAGGCCTTTGAAGAAGAACATCAGTATCACAAAGTTTCATCATTTTATTTTTTAAAACCAAATATCTCTTTTCCTCATTTCACAGTTTGAACACGGATGAAGAAAATGACAGAAACTTGTAATCGGGGAAATGTAAAATATTTAAGGTTAAAAACTGTCTATGTAGCAGAAAATAAAGAAGAGAGATTACTTTATAGTCTCTTTTTAAGTTTGAAAACCCACATCACAAAATGAAAGAATATCTAATCACAGATGCCAGAGTTTGAAGACTGTAAGAAAAGCCACCTGGAGGAAGAATTGTGGACATATCTTAAGCTCCTTTAAAAGATAGATTAGCCGGGTGTGGTGGGAAGCCCCTGCAGTCCCAGCTACCCAGGAGGCTTAGATGGGAGGATCACCTGAGCTTAGGAGGTCAAGACTGCAATGAGCTGAGGTCACACCATTGCACTCTAGCCTGAGTGATGGAGTGAGACCCTATCTCAAAAAAAAATAAATAAATAAATAGAAAGAAAGATAAAGATGTCATGAGCTATAGATATTTCTACATCGGAGAGCTAGTATTTATGATTTTAATGTGGTTATTTTAAAAAGGTAGGTCTTCAGCAGAAACAAATGTGCATGCTTGTTGCTTTCCCCTAAAAAATACATATTTCAATATTGATAAGAACATACATATTTAAATAACAATAAAAGCAATCTTTAAAATGTCATTGTATTGCTATATTTGTACCATATAAAGTATGTACATATGTCTCATACTGGATATGAACACTTCAACTGTGGTTACTTACTACACTGTCCAATAAAATGTGCGTATGTATGTACATGGCTTGTATGGAGAACTGTTTAATAAATATGTTGATTACTTGATAGCATGTTTTACAATATTACTTTTCATAAAAATGGGAGACATGATATTTGCTGCCGTTAAACAGCATGTTCACAATATTTGCATTTCCTGAGCAAGAACTAATGGTAACAGAATTTCTGTGTTAACACAAATATCTGGGCAGCTTATTTCAAGCACAGTTTATAATTATACATTCTAAAGATAAACTGAAGACTCTGCAAAATGTCATGTCTGCTTTTGGATGGCCTTTCCTTAAACATTTTTGTTGGCACTACTATAAAGCGTTAAGACTCTGGAACTTGTACAATATAGGAAAAAGGAATGTTATATTAGGTATGGATATAAAAGATGCTAATATTATCCAATATAGGAACTCAGCACATAGAGAATGCAAAGAAAACTTCAGTTCTAATTTCTCAAAAGGAATGCCATTGTAAGAGACAGTTCTAATGTCACGAGAGAAATTCAGTACTTTCCTTCTTAACCTTATAAGTCAAGGGGTGAAAGTAAAATCTCGGAAATTAAATGTTCTGTTGGATTGCATTGGAATTTTGTATCGTTCCAAGTGCTAAACAACTGTAGTTTACTACTTTTTAAATTTACTACTTTTCCCTCTTCTAATTGTAACAAAGTTTTCAAAGACAAAAATGAACAAAGACCAGCAGTCCCAATTGTGCTATGAAACCAGCTAGGAAACTTGACTAGTTCCCACTACAGCATACTTTGTAAATGTGTTTCTGAAACCCTTAAGGTAAGACTTAAAAAAAAAAAAATTGGACAATTGTCAAGGATGGTTGATTTTTAAGGCTTAACTACCTGAGCAATGTTCATTTAAAATAACATATGAGTCTCAATCCAAATGATCTAAGCTGAGCAAATGGCTGCTTTGTCCTTCCCTTCCAAAGGAAGTTCTGAGGTGCTACAAAATCTATGAGAGTGAAATTTCTTTGGTTAGTGCTCTTTATTCCTTTGTGGTAAATTTTGTTTTTCTGCATAGCTTTAAAAAATTGAAGCCTATTGGAACCTTCTTATAAGAAATCTTCCTAGTCGGAGAGTTCAATATTTTTCTTTTCTTCATTCATGAAAATATAGATCCACTGAGAAAGAGAACAAGGTGAAAGTATCATTTTGGGAGGTGGGGGCGGGGAATCAGAGGAATAAAGGCCTTTCTTTCCTGGTCAATTTATGTTGTGCTAAAGGCTGGGAATCATTATACTCTTTGGGTGTGGGCCCCAACTTTGGGCCTCTGATGATGATAGTAGAATCTGGAAGTCAGAAGCCTACATCCTAGATCAGCTACTTTGCTGGGCTGAGCTTCTTCCGTATGATACTGAATCCCAAACTCTTGACCTCCCCAGAGAACCTGGGGTGTTCTCCCTAGGTGCTGGGTCTCTGAGCAGCATCTCCCTAGGTGGACAGACCCAGATGCTTCCTTCTTGAGTTGATCTAAGTTACCCCTGACCATCAACCCCTAAGTGTGGAAGATCACAGTTATTCCTGAGAGAAACACTAAGTTATTCCTAACTCTGCTTTGCCATCTTATAACATGTTTGCTTCTGGTTGAAATGAAAATTTTCGGAAAAGTGGTTTTGTTTTGTTTTTTTTTTTCTGTATCATTTTTGTTATTTTTATTTCCTTAAACCTTTATTTTGGGCAAAGCACTACCACAGAAGTATAGCATCATATAAAAGTACAATTGGAATCTTTAAATGTAACCTTCATCCAATAGCAGACATTTAAAAAATCACTCTCATGTTTTATATGTGTTTCAAACAGCACTGACCTCCTCAATAGGTAATTTTGTTAACAGGACTGGACTTTGGCTGTTCTTTTTTTTTTTTTTCTGACTTGTTGATTTAGGGACCAGCTGCCTCCTAGGAAATTGTGATCAAAAGCTATAAAAGCAGACCATAAATATGTCAAATGCATGAGTAGGAATTGGGAAACTTGATTTGTCCCATGATTCAGTCTGGGTTAAAGATTGGTGCCACTTGAAATTACTATCCTTAGGGAAGTCATTAACAACCCCCAAAATGTTTGTATGTGCCTGTATGCAAGTATATGTTGTATATTTACAATTTCATCCCATGTTCTGTCTCTCCAGTTTTATGATTCTAGATTTTGTGACCTCTTGACTCCCTCCTTCTCTATGTCTAACACTCTGTAACTCAGAGGGGATCAAAAAAGCTAGGATGCGTCAAATGCAATTTCATTAAGTTAAAGAGAAATACATTATTTAAGAAGCAGAAAAAAATGAGATGAGCATGATAAGATGATTTAGTGCAAGATGGCACAGGCTGTAGTGACAAGAAACACAGAGGAGGAGCTTCTGTGTAGCAGAGTGAGCGTGAAGTGTGCCCAGAAAAGTTCTGCACATAAGTGCTGTCTATCCTAGGCTTAAAAGACAAATTAGAATTAGGCAGATGAAAGTGAGCAGGTAGGAGAAAAAGTCTTGGAGAGGGAATAGCAAAGAACAAAGCCTGTGACTCCTGAGAAAGAGAAATTATTTTTATTTATTTTAAACCTACAATAACAACCGTTTCTCAAAAGGGTATAGGAGAAGAATAATTGAAATACGGCAGAAAGTGGGAATAAAAGATTTGACTAATTGAAATATACCCTCGCCCTATTCTTAATTTACTCACTGGTTTGATATTTAATTGCTCTCTAAGAGGATATTGACTGTCATTAAACCAGTGGATTCTGCAACTAGGTAGTATGAGATCTACTTGCAAAGCGTGGAATTTTCAGTAGGAACATAGTAAAATTTTGAAGGAAAGAAATTCTGAGAATAAAATAAAATTTTATTCACTTGAATTCCGTTTCATTGTGAACTTAAGGAAAAAAAAAAGCTTTTCAAGAAATGCTGTAATTTCTCCCTTTTCTAAATTGGCCCTTTATTCTGTATTGTCCTATTCTCTTACATATCAGTGATTCTAAAAGTGTGGTCGGGACCAGCACCATCAGCATTAACAGAGAGCCTGCTAGAAATGCAAATCCTTGAGCCCCATCCCAGACCTACTGAATCAGAAAACTCTGGGCATTGGGCCCAACAATCTATGTTTTAATACTCCCTCCAGGTGATTCTGATGCATATCAAAGTTTTAGAATCACTGGTCTCTACTTCTCATGTATTTTGTACAAAACACTTTATATTATCTTCTTATTCATTGAAGTAATTTTGTATGTATGTTTTCTTTCAATAATTAACTTTTAAATGCCTTATGGACAATGATCCTATCCTTGTTTGTAACAGCTCTATGAGATATAACTTACATATAATAAACTACACACTACAGTATACAATTGGATCCATTTTGACATACATATACACCCATGAAACCAATACCTTAATAAACAAAAGTTTTCTTTTGCTGCCTTATAATCCTTTTCTCTGACCCCTTTACTGACTTACTTCCCCCATCTCAAGGGTAGTCACTTATCTGCTTTTTGCCTCTACAGATAAGTTTGCATTTTCTGGAGTTTCATATCAGTGGAATCCTACAGTATATATTCTTTTTTATCTGGTATGTCTCAATCAGCATAATTATTTTAACATATATCCATGTTGTTGAATCAGCAGTTAGCTCCTTTTTATTACTGAAGTACCATCAAATTGTATGGATTTGCTACAATGTGTTTATTCAGTTACTGTCTGTGGATTTTTGTGTTATTTTACCCTGGGCTTTTGGGGGGATCACGAGCCTAGGAGCTGGAGACAAGCCTAGCCAACATGGTAAAACCCCATCTCTACTAAGAATACAAAAATTAGCCAGGCGTGGTGGCACATACCTGTAATTCTAGCTACTCAGGAGGCTGAGGCAGGAGAATCACTTGAAACCAGGAGACAGATGTGGCAATGAACAAAGATCACACCACTGCACTCCAGCCTGGGCCACAGAGCAACGTTCCTCTCAAAAGAAAAGAAACTGTTACAAGTCTGCATGGGCATAGACTTTCGTTGATCTTTGGTAAAAACCTGAGAGTGGATCATATATTAACTGTATGTGTAACTTTTCAGAAAACTGTCAAACTGTTTTATTCCAAAGTAGTATCACTTTACATTCTCAGCAACAGTATATGAGAATTACACTTGCTCCAAATCCTTAGTTTAGTTAGACTTTTTAATTGTATTCATTCTAATAGATGTGTAGTGGTATCTTGCAGTTTTAATTTAATTTGCGTTTCCCTAATGACGAATGATGTTGAGCATCTTTTCTTTTTTTTTTTTTTTTTTGAGACGGAGTTTCACTCTTGTTACCCAGGCTGGAGTCCAATGGCTCGATCTCGGCTCACTGCAACCTCTGTCTCCTGGGTTCAAGCAATTCTCCTGCCTCAGCCTCCCAAGTAGTTGGGACTACAGGCGCGTGCCACCATGCCCAGCTAATTTTTGTATTTTTAGTAGAGACAGGGTTTCACCTTGTTGACCAGGATGGTCTCGATCTCCTGACCTCGTGATCCACCCGCCTTGGCCTCCCAAAGTGCTGGGGTTACAGGCATGAGCCACAACGCCCGGCCAAGCATCTTTTCATGTGCTCCTTTATCATTCATATATCTTCCTTGTTGAAGTTTCTGTTCTAATTTTCTGCCTACTTTTGTATTAGGTTGTTTTCTTGTTATTGAGTTTTCACAATTCCTTCTATATTCTAGATATGAAGCCTTTATTTGATTTTATAATTTACAGCATATTCTGCTAGTGTTGGCTTGTCTTTTCATTCTCACAACAGTGTTATTTAAAGAGCATATGTTTTTAATTTTTGTGAAGTCTATCAATTTCATATGTTATAGGTTATACTGTTCATATTGTACCTAAAAGAAAAAAATTTTTGACTAGCCCAGGTTACAAAGGTTTTTCTCATGCATATTTATTTTTGTGGGAAACATATAGTTGAGTTTTGCTTTTTTATCCAATCTAATAATCTCTGACTTTTTAATCTTTCTTTGGTATTTTTAATTGACATATAATAATTATACATATGAAATACAGTGTGATATTTTGATACATGTATACAATATGTAACTGTCAATATTAGGGTAATTAGCATATTCATCACTTCAAACATTTAGCACTTATTTGTATTGGAAATATTCAAAATCTGCTCTTTTAGCTATTTGAAAATGTACAATAAATTATTGCTAATTATACTTTATAATGCTATAGAAAATTACTTTCTAATTAGAATATTTAAACGATTTATATTTAATGTGTTTATTGATATGGTTAGGTTTAAATCTAGCTTTTTTCTATTTAGTTTTTATTTATTTCATCTTTTTTTGTTGTTTTTGTTTTCTTTCTCTTCATATTTTTATCTTCCTTTGGGTTAATTGAACAAATTTTTTTATTCCATTTAATGACCTTGGTTGGCTTATTAGCTATAAATCTTTGCTTTATTATTTTAGGATTTATAGTATACATGTTTTACTCATCACAGACTACATTCAACTAATAGTATACCTTGTCCTTTATTGTTTGAAACTTACACTAATGTATTTCCATGTTTCCTCCCTCAACCTCTGTGCTATTCTTGTCACATGTTTTGCTCTTACATATAACCCCACACTACATTGTTATTATTTTTGTTTAAACAGTACATTGTTAAAGTGATGTAATAATAATAACAAATATATTAACTCACATAGTTAACCATTTCTGGTGTTCTTCATTCTTTTGCGTAAATTCATGTATCCATCTGGTATCATTTTCTTTCTGTCACAAGGACTTCCTTGAACATTTTTGTAGTGCAGTTATGCTTGTGATGAATTATTTCAGCCTTTGTATATATGCAAAAGTATATATATGATGCCTTTGTTTTCAAAAGCTATAATATTTCAAATGATCAGTTGACAGTTCTTTCTTTAAATACATTGTTTCAATATATTGTTTTCTTGCTTTTACTCTTTCCAATGAGAAATCTCTGTTTTATTTACCTTCAGGTCTCCACATAGTGTCTCCTGTCTCTGGCTACTTTTAAGATTTTATACTTTACCAGTCATTATGAACAGCTAGGTTATGATATACCTGGTATAAGTTCCTTTATGTTTCTTATTTGGTGATTTGCAGAGCTTCACTAATCTGTAGTGTATAAATCTCCCTTGCCTCAGATTTGGAGACATGTAAAATATAGTTATAATAATTATTTTAATGTCTTTGTTGGCTATTTTTTCTTTTTTCTTTTTCTTTTTTTTTTTTTTTTTTTGAGATAGGGTCTCATTCTGTCACTCAGGCTGGAGTAGAGTGGTGTGATCGTGGCTCACTGCAACTCCGCCTCCCAGGTTCAAGTGATTCTCCTGTCTCAGCCTCATGGGTAGCTAGGATTACAGGCATGTACCACCATGCCCAGCTAACTTTTTGTATTTTTAGTGGAGACAGAGTTTCACCAAGTTGGCCAAGCTGGTCTTGAACTCCTGGCCTCAAGTGATCTGCCCACCTTGGCCTGCCAAAGTGTTAGGATTACAGGCATGAGCCAGTGCACCTGGCCTTTGTCTACTATTTGTAACATTTGGATCACTTTGGGATCTGTTTCAATTGATTGTTTTTTTTCTTCTCACTTTTGAATTATATGTGCCTGCGTCTTTTGAGTGACTGGTAACTTTTGACTGAATACCAGCCACTGAGAATTATATCTTCTCATATGTTGGATATTTTGTGTTTCCGTTAATATCCTTGAGCTTGTTCTGGGATGCAGTTATTTGGAAATAATTTCATTCTTTAGATTCTTACATTTAAGATTTGTTAGGTAGACTGGAACAGGGCTTGGTGTACAGCTAATTATTTACCATTTTTGAGTAAAGAACTCTGTGTACCCCACCCAATGTCCCATGAATCATGAGTATTCTTTCCCAGTCTGGGTAATGAGAGCAAGCACTATTCCTCGTCTTATGTAAGCACCGGGCACTAGCATCTCTAGACTTTTTAATGATTCTTTCCCCAACCTTCAATACTTTCCTTGCATGCATGCGCCAATTAATATTCAGTTGAACACTTGAAAAGGTCCATCTGCAGCCAGGTGTGGTGGCTCAAGCCTGTAATCCCAGCACTTTAGGAGGCCGAGGTGGGCGGATCACGCGGTCAAGAGATCGAGACCATCCTGGCCAACATGGTGAAAACCTGTCTCTACTAAAAATACAAAAATTAGCTGGACATGGTGGCATGTGCCTGTAGTCCCAGCTACTCGGGAGGCTGAAGCAGGAGAATTGTTTGAATCCAGGAGGCGGAAGTTGCAGTGAGCCGAGGTTGTGCCATTGCACTCCACCCTGACTCCTGGCAAGAGAGTGAGACTCTATCTCAAAAAAAGAAAAGAAAAGAAAAGGACCATCTGCAAATCTCCAGCATGCTCTATCTTTGCGGCACCATCTTCTCTAGTCCTCTATTCTACTCTTGCCTTGATTTTTTGAGCTTCTTAGATATGTCTCCCGAACTGAAGGAGTCTGTTGGCCTCTGCCTGACTTTACTTTTTTGCATTTGGCCTGGAGCCTCTCTCAAGGGAGTAAGCTGAGACGATCATCGATCATCAGTCTTACCTTATTTGTTTCTAATCTTTCAGATCACTATGTCTCCTTACCTCATTCTAAGATCTTACTCATCGTTCTGCATATTTTGTTTGTGTTTTTATTATTTGAGATGGGAGGGTAAGTCTGGTTCTTGTTGCTTTATCTTGGTTAAATGTGGAAGCTACTGATTCTATTTTATGCTTAATTTACATATTAGAGTTTCTCACACAACGCTGGAGGATAAAGTAATAACACATATTCACATTTATTGAGTATTTTTCTAAACATTATACATGGACTTAATTGATTCTCACAACAACCCTAGGAGATAAACGTTGCCTGTATTTTACAGATGCAAAAACTGTGGAATTAATGGCTGATCTAGAGTTCCAGTGCCAATTAGGGTCCGAGCCCATATGTCAATACAGGTTGCCTGAACTCATCTCTTAATATTGCTTCTCAGAACTGCTCTCGTATACAAGATGCCTGCCATGGAAAGTCACCTTAAGAATGAGTCACAGCTGGGGACATGTATTGAGTGTCTTCTATGTGATCAGTACCGTGATTCAAATCACAACTCTGCCACTTAGGCCAATCACCAGATCTTCCTGGGCCTCAGTTTCCTCATTTGTAATCAGAGAATGATCATCCCTGCCAAGAGAGTTCTTGTGAAAATGCAATAAAATGCCGAATGCGAAGAACCTAGAATAGTGCCTGGCCCCTTTACCGAAAACTTACTGAGTAAATATGTAAGGTGTGGCCATGCTCAGCATTTGACAGTCACTCACGACTAATCAGAAAATAAAGCTTTCAGTGCAACTCTAGTGAGGTCATGCAACAGATTCATTTAATTATTTATTTTGTTTTATTTTTAAGATGGGAGTTTTGCTCTTTTTACCCAGGCTGCAGTGCGATGGCCTGATCTTGGCTCACTGCAAGCTTCGCCTCCTGGGTTCAGGTGATTCTCCTGCCTCAGCCTCCTGAGTAGCTGGGATTACAGGTGCCCACCACCATGCTCAGCTAATTTTTTTTGTATTTTTTTTAGTAGAGACAAGGTTTCACCTTGTTGGCCAGGCTAGTCTCAAACTCCTGACCTCAGGCGATCCACCTGCCTCGGCCATTCAAAGTGCTGGAATTACAGGCATGTGCCACCTTGCCTGGCCATAATTATTTATTTTAATTACAATGTACTATGGTTTAATTTTCAGAGAGTTTTCCTACCCATCTTCTCATTTCATCTTTACAGTTGTGCTTGAAGAAGGAGCTATTTTTCTCCTGATTTTACAAATGAAGAAACTGACACTCAGAGAGGTTACAAAATTTGGTTGAGACCCAAGATTTTCCGGCTTCAGGACCAAGGTTGCAACTCAGACGTTCTGACTTATTTTAGTTCTCCTTATATCATGGGAAAAATGTCAGTCAAAAGTTGAAAATTTTTTGAGAAAGTCAGTGAACTTTTATGTGGGTATATTTCTATTCTGTATATTATAATGAAAGCTCAAATAAAGGAATAAAGGGTATTTTTCCAGTAAATGGGCATGTCGGTTTGGTGAAGAAATCCTTACATTGCTAAGAAGGAAGGGACTTTTTTTTTTTTTTTTTTTTTTACTCTGGCTTTGTGGAAAATTAGCATCTGGACTAGACTTAGTTTTCAGAATGCCCTGTGACTCTCTCACATGGTCCCCAGAGATGAGATACACAGAGTTGCAGAATTAGATTTTTCTTTCTCTTTCTAGACTTTTATATTGTATTCATTTTTAAAGAATACTTTTAATGTTTATTTTTAAATATGATACTATGTGAGTGAGATTGGTGCATTTCATGTTATGTGTCCAGAATTTAAACCTGCAGGCAATAGGAATGTTGAAGTGAAATTGGTCCTAGATAGTTAATAAATTCTAAGCAGAAATGCATAAATCAGCAAAGGGTATTTTTTAAAGTTTTTTTTTTTCCCCCCAAAGGATGGTTAAGGGAGAACAGGAAAGAAATGTCTTCAGAGAATTGTATTCTATCAGTTCAGAAAATAGAGAAAAGCATTGAGCAATGCCCAGTGCTGGTTAGCAGATTGTCATTTTTAGGTTTGATGTTCCAGGGTTTAATTGTCTTTCATGTGAACAATAGCAGACACTCTCTGGTGTGCTATGCTAGCATGATAAAAGGGGGTCGTTCTTGCATAGCAATGCCTTTTTTTATTATTAGCGTAAAAAATTAGCAAGCTGGAAGTCGTTAGAAGGAGTTCCACTGGCATTAATTGTAATGCAGCCTGAATTTGTTTGCAGACCAGTGCAGCAAGACAATAGCAAGGAGAAAAAAAAAAGAGCAATATTAATAGCCTTCTACTTATTGTATCATTTTAGTGGGCCTTAATAAGGTGTCTGCTGTCAACTGGAATTTATTTTTAAAAAAAGACATAGTAATTGATGTATTGCAGTGAGTATGGATGAGGGCTCAACTTGATTAATGTATGAGTTGGCTTTTTAAGGCATTTTAAAAAGGCTTCTTAACTGGGTCTTAAGAGACTGGCACAAGCCCACTGTAAACTACCTCTTTGCAGTTGGAAAATAGCCTGACAGCTGCTGATGTCTCTTGTGGGTTTTTCCCTTTTTTCCTCTTCCTGATCAGAGAAAACTGAAGTAATATACTCTTCGTCAATAATTGCAGTGCTTAAAAATCTTATAAAGGGATTTTGACTCTTCTCTCCAGAGATAACTTTCCAAAGGTTAAATTAGTTTTACTTGTGTGTGCTTCAAATATCACCACTTTCAATAAGGAGTGGATTTGGTTTTTAAATAAGCTGCTATTTTGTGGGTTGCTTGAACCCAGACACTTTTTGACAGAAATTGTTTTGATGTCAGAGATGGACTTGTTCCAAAAGCAATTTCAGGTCAAGATGAATTTTTTCACTCTCAAATCGCTTCTGTTCATTCCAAAGTGTGTGTGTGTGTGTGTGTGTGTGTGTGTGTGTGTGTGTGTGTGTGTTGAACAGAGAAGCAGAGACCGACGTATTGATTAAGTCACTAGTAATATCTATATGGAAAATGTAAAGAGCATGCTTTCCAGGAAATTTTCCTTTACATCAGTTTGAGATCCGTTGATCTATTTTTCTTTATATTGAACACACTGTGTATCAACTCTATTCTATATTTTCTTTTCATAGAAAGATTTTTTTTTTAAATAAGAAAGCAAGTGAATCACAATCCCAGGGAAGGCCAGGAAAAAAAGGAGAAAATCGAATACTTTGCCTCTTTGGTATCCATAGGTATCAACACAATGCCCCAGGTAGTAGGTCACCTCTTTTGATAATAACAAAAAGAAGATATTTGAAGAATTCCAAGCTGGCTGAAACTATCACACTATCACTGTGCACCATTGAAGGAAGCACCTCATTGTTATTCAGTACAACTGCCTTCACTCAAATTGAGATAAAGTCCATAAACATGAGAGAAAGAAATGAGAATGGAAAGTGTGGGAGGGAAAACATGCTCTGCACAGTCGTTTGCACAACTGCATTTCCAAGTTGGGAACTGTCACGAGGCGTGTTATGTAGATGCAGCAGGAGCAGGATCTTTGCAGCTGCATTTATGTGGTTGGTTCACAGGTGTTTTGCCTTGTTGGGGAGCAGGGGCAGGCGGAGATACCTGATTGGGTAGATTAAGCACCCTGTGTGTCACAGAGCGGACTCTTCCTTCCACGTGCCACAGACTCAGACTTGCTGGACCTCGGTAGACTCGTTGTGGCCTCGGCAGTATCATCTTTACATTACATTCAAAAAGCATTTTGTTTTACACTTTAGCTGGCCTCAGGTTCTACCTTACCTTTTGAATTTTTACAGGTTTTTAAATCTGTCAGAGTTGGACTTTTCTTATCTGAAAGATGGAGAAATAATGGTACCCACAGAGATTTTTTTCTGACAATTAAATGAGATAATTCACAGAAAGCTGTTATCCCAGTGACTGGCACCAAAGAAGCATCAATTCAGCTACAGTAACAGCAGCAGCAACTTTAAAGGGAGAGCTGCTGTTTATTGTTTCTTAGATGCGGTTGCCAGGACCATGGCTTTGTACCTAAGCCCTGTTATTGCTCAAGCCAACTTTTACATGTTTTTGTTTCAGAGTATTGAATCCAAGTGTCATATCAGTGGCCCATACGTCCTAAATGATTTTGAAAAAAGCGTTACCCTTTCTTCTTCAGGATGAAAATATATATGGGACAAATTCTTCCAAAACGGAGCCGGACATTGACCCATAGGGCTTAAACCCTGACTAGACAGACTCTTCAGCAAGGAGCTTTCTGTAGGTCCACTGGGATTTTCAGAGGACTCAACACTTCTAGAGGATTGCTCAGTGTGACCAAAAGTTGAGCAACCAAATGTGAACAAAAATTCTATGTTTTATGAGCATATTATAAACCATTATTTTATTTGAATTTCAGTGAAACTTAACATGTAAGTCCTTGCTTACCTCAGCTCAATTTTGTCAAAAAAAAACACAACTTTCTTGCATTCCAGTTTACAGTTTCAATGTAGAAATTAAACACAAGCTATATTAAATTGCAAAAATGTATACTAAACAATGAACTGCTTAGCAGATAAAGTGAGCTACTTTTGTTATCAGAACGCTGGTAGCCACCAGCCAAGACTATTGTCAGCCATAAGTAGTTATCTCAAGCTCCGTATAGACATTATGACTCCTCCCATGTGCACTCCTTTCTGCTTCTCATGCCCTGAGAAGTGAAAGTGGAAAGGGTTTCTTTTAGACTAAAAGATTGCTTTTAGTCTGGGTGTTAATTAATTTGCATTTCCACAAAATTTATCAGTTCCTGTTGATCCTTAGACTTGTGTACACATTTGAGTACCTACCTGGTATTTGTTAGATGCTAAAAGGTATGCAAAAATGGATAAGACAACTCCCTGATCTTCAAGAACATTACACTCTAGTAAGAAATACATCTAGGGAGCTTCTGTGGCAGCTGCAGAAGCAGCCAGCTGAGCCTAACTCCCAGCTTCTTCACAAGGTAGTGATGGCATTATGTCTGGGCTCACGCTCTATATCAGGATTAGCACAGTGTTTCAGTTTCAACAGAAGACACACATGTTCTGGAAGGTATAAACTGGCTTTTCAAAAAACTACAAATGGTGAAAAGTACATGTCCAATGAAGAGATAGATAAGCAATTTAATCGGTTGAATCATTTCACCAAGAAATTATCATGAAGTGCTTGAAATGTAGGAAAGATGAAATAAAAGATGAAAGCTACAGACAGCACTCAAAGCAACTCACTGTGGAAGTTTGCAGAAATGAGTGCTTCATTAGCACTTGGGGGATAAGGAATGGCATCTTGGAGGACCAGTGAGTTTACCTGGTCTTTGGAAGAGAGAGAGATTGTGATGGGTGGATACACCGAGTGTGGGACACAGGGCTCTTAGTGAGTGTGCCTGTCGTGGAAGCATTGAGGGTTCTGGGGCTGCATGAATAAAGACAAAGTGTGAGAAAGAAACAGAAAAATGGAGGCTCTAGAGTGAAGGTGTGTGTAGAAACTGAGTGTGATTGCTAAATAGAACACTGAACTGAAGACAAAATAGGAAAGATCTCAAATATTATATAAGGGAGTTTGGATTTTATGATTTCTCATGTAAGAATGTGTACCATTGAACTTTTCTGAAGTTGGATGTGGCTTGATCCATGCTGGATATTTCAGAGCAAACTGGCAGCATGTGAAAAGTAGGTTGATAAAGGCATAGGGTCTACTCTGAAAGTGAAGCCTAAATCAGAAGGACTTGTCATTTGTTTTCGCTACCAGTTAGCCAGTTGGCTTGTATACATTGCTCTGCAGTGTGTACAAAAGAAGTTAGGCTATTTTTACCATTATTTGATTCAGTCCTTCAGCATATTACATACCTGTCAGAGTATAAACATTTTTGATATGTGTTTGTCCTTGACTGAGTTGTAGAGTACTACAAAGTCTGGGAACTATTTGCAAAGGACAGGGGCTCTAACAGGCTGAGATGCAGGCTAAAAGCACTTTTATAAAATCTCACAGAAAATATGTAAAACAAGTAGTTCATACCTGGTGCATATCAGGTTTCCTGGGATCTAGAAAAATAAGTGAGGGCATGGTCAGAGTGACTCAAATGTGTTTCAAGAGAGTTGAACAATTAATGTGGAAAGAACCTTGGTGGGAAGTAAGAAGATAAAGTGGGTGAGTCCTATCTCTAGACATAAATGTCCAGACTTTGGATTAGATTCTCTGGCATTTAAGGCTTCACTATTTTAATTTGAAAATTCATATATTCAACTTTTTAGCGTAAAACATCTACCCTTTTTGAGCATCCGCTAAACCAAATTTTATTCAAAATCCAGTGAGACTTAGCATATACATGCTTCCTTGCCTCTGCTCAGTTTTGTCTTATGTTAAACAAGATAGTATGAACAAATTTTTTTTCTTGCCTTCCAGGATTTACAATCTCATTGTAGAAATAAAACACAAGATATGCTAAATTGCCAAAATGTGTACTAAATAATAAAATGCTTAGCAGATAAGTGAGCTGCTTTCTGCAATTATGTCAGAACTCTCCGATCTTGTTTGTCTTCAGTTGCTAATATGTATACCACGGTTTCTACTCCAAAGAATTTCCTATGCAATGTCCTGTTCACCATGTTTGTGTTTACCATCTTGATTAACTAATAGTGGTTCTTTATTAACATTCTTGTAAGAGAGTGCCAAGAACCCAGCGTATATCAGTACTGTCTATGAAGAAGCCAGCGTTTACCATTAATCTCTTTAAAGGTAGTGATAATGAATTTCAAGAGTGAAGGACTTGGACACAATAATACTTTTGAAGGGGTATTTCTTAAGTCTCAAATAAACCAACCATAAACAACCCCTTTAGGAAACTCCGTTTTCTTTGCTTTAAGTCTTTATTCATCTGTCTGACAAACTTCTCAGCAGCAATAGGTTGCATGCAGTTCTTTCTCAGATTGCTTTTCTTTCTTAATGTCCCTTCTAAGGGCTCTTTGTCAAGGTTTTGAATTCTCTTCTTTTGACCAATCCATTTGGTGATTTTTTTTTTTTTTTTGTATTGTATTATTCTGTAAGGTTGATATCAGTGTGGCCCCACTTGGGCGATTTTTCTACTCTCCCTAAATACAAGTTCCCTAATATTTGTTTGATGTTTCTTGTTTGTTTCTATGATATTCAGGAAAAAATAAAAGGATCCTTAGCAGGGTCAGTAAGAGATGCACCTTTCTGCAAATTAGCAGCCAACAGTAGTGTCTTAGTTCAGCCTGCTGTAAGGAAGCACCATAGACCATGTGGCTTATAAACAACAGAAATTTAATTTCTCACAGTTCTGGAGGCTGGAAGTCTGAGATAAGGGTATCAGCATGGTCAAGTTCTGGTGAAGGCCTTCGTCCAGTTTGTAGAATGTAAACTTCTCCCTTTATCCTTATCCAATGGAAACAGGGCAAGAGTGCTTTCCGGCTTCTTCTATAAGGGCACTAATCCCATCCATGAGCGCTCCACTCTCTTGACTTAATTACCACCCGAAGGCCTCACCTGCTAATACCATTACATGGTGGGGAACGGGGAGGGTTTCAACTTGAGAGTTTTGGTGTAATACACACATTTCGTCCATAGCAAGTAGTTTTCTCCTAAACTGCTGTGTTTCAAAACTAACTTTAATGCCAAAACAAGAAAAGCAGCAAATGCATCTGTTGGCTTCAGGTCTGCTGACTCAAAAGCACACAGCTTTCAGTAATGAGTGGGTACTCTGAGAAGTGTAGTTATTCTGTCTTTACAAAAAGTATCTTTCTAGTGAGTAATAGATCTTTAAACCTTGCTTCCAGTACTGCCAGGATTCTAAGAGTTCAGAAAAAACATACTTACATCATAATATCTGATTAAGTATAGAATGTATTCAATAAAAACAAAATATCATGTTGGTGTAGGAAGTGTTATACATAATAAAGAAACTACACATCTAAACACATGCATGTAAACCACACCTTTTTTAGTGCTTAGACACACGTGTCTAGAGGGCTATATCTTCCAGCAAGATAAAACATTTATCAGCACTTTACATGACAGCCTTGAAAAAAATATTTTGAAATTATCTAAGCACATCTCTTTCTTAACTAGGCAATATTTCCATAGAGATTTTCTCCCATTCATTCTTGGTAAACGATTCATCAATAGATTCAGTGAAAAATATGAAACTTATGATCAATATCATCAATCTTATTCCCATTTTGTAAAACAGCATGGTATTTATTACAGATCACAGGAAGAGTTCAGTTCCTAGGGGAAATGATATATATGTTTTCATATTAAACTCTGCCACCTTTAATTTTGTATACATTGAAATGCCATCAAGAAATGCACCTTTGATTATTGGAATAAAGGAGATAATAATACAGTGTATTATATAATTAAGAGGCTAAACATTTATATTACATGTTTCCCTATATGTTATTTTTAGCCTTTTCCAACATGGTACAATTTCTACATTAGGTCTTGGACTAAAACTACGTGTAGAGAGTTGGATAGTGACTACATCCCTTTTAACAATGCAAGTGTTAATAAACTTCATGTCACTCACACCAAAAATAATGTGCTAATACTAAGAATTCTTAAACTAGCTGGGCACAGTGGCTCATGCCTGTAATCTCAGCACTTTGGGAGGCCGAGGCAGGTGGATCATGAAGTCAGGAGTTTGAGACCAGCCTGGCCATATGCTGAAACACTGTCTCTATAAAAAAAATATGAAAATTAGCCAGGTGTGGTGGTGCACCTGTAGTCCCAGCTATTCAGGAGGCTGAGGTGGAAGAATCACTTGAATTCAGGAGGCGGGGGTTGCAGTGAGCTGAGATAGCACCATTGCACTCCAGCCTGGGCGACAGAACGAGACCCCATCTCAAAAACAAACAAAAAAAGAGTTTTAAACTAATGAATTGATGTTTTCTTGTGGAGGAGAGGAAAGGTAATAGGTAGCACTTCTTAGAAAGTGTATTCATACTGACAACATAGGTAAAAAGCAAAGTCCAGCTGTCATTTAACCAACATTTTCACTATTCGTTTCATTAAAAAAATATGTACTTCAAAAAGAGTGATTTTAAAGAAAATGTTTATTTGGATGATGCTGATGATTTGGCCATCTACATTTTAAATCGTGTATATATCTCTATTTGAAGTCTCAGTAAAAATATTTAGCTCATTATAGACATAATGAATGTTCTGTAAAACTGGTAAGAGAAATCTTATCTTGTGGAAGGTTATAAAGTGCATTATACCTTCAGGGCCTCCATTTATTTAGAATGAAAAGTTTAAAGTGCAATTAGAAATATTTACATTCATCAAAACAAGAGAGTTCATAAACTTCTTTCTGCTGAAGAAGAGACTTTCCATGTGAATAGTTGAAAGAGTCATGTCCTGTTTTTAACCCAAAACATGGTCTGGGGAAACTGTAGTACAGATGGCTCAATATTACTGTTGTTTGTATAAGCTACTTCAAAGGAATCCAGAAAAACTGCTAATGGGAAGATACTGAAATTTCTATTAAAGTAGTTGACATTTCTCAATATTTGAGGAGCATGGGCCTTTTAATTTTCTTATTAATCTGTTTCCTAAATAATCCATATCAAGGAAAGTTTTTAAGCAGATTGTTCCCGATAGCCAATGCTAAAATGAAGGAGGATGAATCCTTTTGATCTCTCAGGAGTAAACTGCTTGTAGATAATACATAACAAGAGCATTTGTGTTCATTTGCTATCAAATTTAATAGGAACAAGTGGAATTTGAGTTCAGCAGAAGATAAATAAATAAATAAAAGCCTTACATAGCCTTTTGAATGCATACCTTTAAATGTCGAGAGATATGATTTGTGTAGCATTGTTACATAATGTATTTCTTGTCTTCTGTTGGGTTCATGTGACGAATTCCAGTTGATAAGCCCCAGACTCTGGAGTCAGTTGCCTGGCTAGTTATTAAGATTTAGATAAGTACTAAGAATGAAAGATACAGTGCATTGTACTACCTTTATGGGATTGGGCCACCTAGGATTCTGAGTGTAAACAATGAATTAGTTCACCCTGACTCCTTTTCAAACCTGAAGTGAACAATGTAAATATTGGTGAAGAATGATTAGAGGTTATTTTTTTAATGGAAAATATATTTTAATTATCAAAAATTCTAAAACGTGTATAAATGTGACAGTAAGTTTATAGAAAAGAGATTTACTGTCTCATTTTTCTTTTTATATTGATATTCAGAAATAAAAAGGTAAGTATTTAATGGGTCATAGGTAGTTTATATCAGAAAGGCATTTTGTCCTCGTAAAATACGCAAGGAGGAAAATATACAAGATATTTAAATGCAGTTAAGGGACTTTAAGAGGAAGGACAATAGTAGTAAAAAATATATTTCTAATGCATATTCAGTGCTAATATTACCTATTAAATGTTTCTCAATGTTTCCTCAAAGAGTGAAAAAAGTGCATGTATTGTTCTTTAAAGCTGATAGAATGTTCCAGAGGCACACCAAACAGAGACAAATATTTTCTGAAGTGCAGTCAATTATTCATACTAAATATAGTAAATATGAGCTTTGCTGCAAATTGGTAGGCAACATTTCCAGCATAGCAAAGTTTAACTGTCTATGAGATCGCTGGAGGAGTGATAGAAAGGGGTAATTTAGCAAGCATACCATAGCAACATGCTGCGCAATAGAGAGCTGGGTAGCTATTAATTTTTGTTAATGAATTTAAAACGAGATGTATGGAAATGGTTATATGAAATGTATACACTGCTAAACAGTTAACTAGTCCTTAGGGCTTAAGTTTAATTATCTCTGTGTAAATCATTTTGAGCAGGGCGACCTAATGAGTCAAAAAAACAAAAGCCAAGAAATTCATATCTAGCTTTGAGATGAGTGCGGAACACAACAAGCCAGAAATTCCAAACTTCAGGTAGGGAAAAAGTTCACATGGCCATGGAGGGCTCAGTCTGTTCGGCGTCTCTTCTTGGAGCTGCGTTGCTTGCTTCATTCCCATCCCAGAACCGTACTTGGCAGAGGAAATGGCCAAGTGCATCGTGTACTTCTGCATGTTTTTCTGCCTTTGGGTTGCCATTCTAGATCCTTCTCAACTGGGATGATTTCAGACCACACCATTACCCCAGGGGACATTTGCCAATGTCTGTAGTCATTTTTAGTTGTCACTAAGTGGGTGGCAAAAACCAAGGATGCTGCAAAACATCCTATGATGCACAGGACAGCCTCCCACAACAAAGAAGTATCTGGCCCTAAATGTTTATAATGCTGAGGTCAAGAAAAGCTGTCCTATTCCAACACCTTGGAAGAACACTTATTTATGATTTAAAAAATTAGCCACAGGAGACAAGAATGGAGTGTCCCCCTTCTGCTCCCTGAACGTATTGTTGTACATTAGAAATTCAGAGGGCATAGCCACTGCTACTGTGTTTCTTGCCAACCAGATGTCCAATGTCTGTATTTGGGCGTGGACCCCTCAGCTCAGCAGTCATGATGCTTTGATAATAGGCCATGAATGAAGAGCAGGTTCATCCAGGGTTTAATATCCATTCATATCATAGTAGAATCACAGACCTGGACACGCCCAGTTTAGAAAGAGACGGTATACTTAAGAATAATGAAAACTGCTCTGCCGACACAGGAACCTGGATTAAAATGACTCATGAGATTCATCCTGGCTCCCATCATCTCTGATTGGTTGCAAGGAAAAGATGTGTTTGTGTAGCCAAAAAGAAAACATGACAGAATGCAAAAAATGTTCATACTCCCCCGAAGAAAATCATTTTGGGAATTAAAATTTATCCCTTTCCTTTCTACTTTAGTTAAGTCATGGTACCTTTTGAATTCTCTTGAGAATTTATTGAAATCCTTTTTCTGTTGAGAATAAAGATAAATAGCAAACAGGCTCTCCACCCCCATACAGTTTATTAAGTAAAACTAAAATTGCAACATAATGCCGTATTAGAGCAGATTGATAGTGTAAATACTAAACATTACTTGAAAACTTTAGGTAGAAGTCATTTATACCCTCACACATCTTCAAACTTTAATAATATAGAGCCCTATTAGCAGAAATTGTGCACGCAGACCTTGATGTACGCTAACTGGTTTTGTCAACTCGCTTTTCTGGCCTAAGCAGTAATCATGATACATGATTAACAAACCTCTTATCTTACTCATTTTAAACTAAAAAAGCAGTAGTCACCCTGCTGCTGACTACCATTGAATTATCTACCTGGAAGGAATGTTGAGTTATCAAAGCCCTGAGAATTCAAGAAATTGTGTCTTGTCTTAGTTTAATGACTCCACTATTACAGTACTCCTGAGAAACTTGCTTTCTGTGTCTGAATTAGTTAGAAAAAAGAAAAAAACGATCTTTAAGGAGAGCTACGTAAGGGGAATGTCAAATAAAACAGAAGATCCAGGTTCAGCTTTATCTGGGTCCCAGTTTCCCTCCCTTTTGAGGAATGTTAATTGGGTCAGGATTCCTCTAAGATAACTAAACTAGTGACTTTGTTACTGTGAAAAATCAAGCATGCAACCCTATTGAAGATGAATAATGGGTATTTCAATATCTGTGACAAATGCTCACCCCTTTGGCTCAGTGATTCCACTTGTATGCATCCTGAGAAAACAATCAGAGGTCTAGACCAGGGGTGATGTTGGCAAACTGCTGCCCTCAGGCCAAATTCTGTCCAGTGCCTGTTTTTGTGAATAAAATTTTATTGGAACATAGTCACAGCCATTTATCTACTCATTGTCTTTGGCTACAGCAGAAATGAGTAGTTGAGACAGAGACCATACGTCTCATAAAGCCTAAAATATTGACTATCTGGACCTCTACAGAGAAAGTTTGCCTACTCCTCTAGACAGAGACATATGTTTGTTGTTTCATTGTTTATAAGTAAAAAATTTAAAATTACCTAGTAATTTCTTATAGGGCACTGTTAACTCAATGGCAACGAATCCCTATATTGAAATATGCTTTCCTGCCCAAAATGGTGATCAAGAATACATAGACATGGAAATATTTTCACAATGCATTAAGTGGGGAAAAGTAGATTTGAAAACTAAATATAGAGTATGATACTGACCATGTAAAAACATCCAGAGAAAAGAAACCAAAAAGAAACAAACTACAAAGTCATTATAGGGATTTTAGGATTATGGGCTATTTAAATTTTGTTCTTTTTACATGATCTAAATTTGCAACTGTATTTTTAGAAAATTACTTTTACTATCAGGAATGAAAACAGTTAAGTGGTTATTGTGACAAAGGAAAGAAAGACAAGAGACACTGGGAACCTTTTGTAAATGGTTTTCTTGGTGCAATGGAAACGCAGCTTTCTTTCCCTTCCTCAGAGAGGAGTGGAGTGGAGACGTCCTGAGTGGAGGGCGTATCACTCTTCCAGGAAAGTGGGGTCCTGTTTAATGTTAGTGCCAGCTGATGCTTTTTAAATCTAGAGGTTTGCCAGGTTAGCTTAAGTCTAAGAGTAGAGATTTGGGAGAACATGATGCCTGAATCTAGATGTTTTGGAAGAAAGACAAGGATAGGATGAGTCAGAAATTTCCAGCGTAGGAGTGTTTTCAGGGGAGGGGAAAACTGAGTCAGGTACTGATACGGAGGCCACTGGATCCTTCAGAATAGAGGGGATAAAACAGTATAGCTTACAAGTCAGGAAAAGGCACAGAACAGGAGACGTGGGGGCACAGCTTGACAGGCATCGCCTATTTTCCCATTTTGTCCAGAGTCAGCTTTTCTCTAAGTCAGACTTTTCTTCACAGCTCTTCTATGTCTCCTTACCAAAGCCGACGATAACTACCATGACCTGCTTTGTTTTTCTAGAGTAGGTGGAATAAATTATACCCTATGAATGTTATCCCTGTACCAGGTGAAGAAAATGTGAATCATCTACAACCAGGTTTTGGTAAAGGCTCTTGTACATTTGGCTCCCTCCGGTTGAATTAATTGCGTATAAAATTAACACATATTTATGGTACACCTTCTACATGCCAAGTGCTGTTCTTAACACTAAAGACACCAAATTGAACAAGGCAGAAAACATCTTCCCACCCTCATAAACTTTAAGAAATAGGATGAATAGAAATTAAACATATGCAAACATAGAAACGTATGTACACACATTGATATTTTAGATGTTGGTAAAGGATAGTAATACAATAAAACGAGGTAATAAAGGAGAGGATAGGGAAAGTGCTACTTTAGATAAGGGGCATCCGGCATCATCTGCGAGAAAATAGTAGGTCTGAGACCAGAATAATGAGGCAGAATTAGCTGTGCAAAAAATCAGTTCAATCCAACTAAACAAATATTTGAAGTGTGCCAGGCACTATTCTGATTACTTGTCTTCTAGTAGTGAATGAAACAAAGTTCCTACTTGTACAGTCATTGTTTTTGAGTGTGTGTGTGCGGTGCATATGTTACTAATTTGCATGCATGTGCACACACCTACACACACATGCACGATTGCTATGAAGAAACATGAGGCAGGGGAATAAGGAGTGCATGACTTGAGAAGGATGACGGCGCACCAGTATTGTTTCATAGCAGAGTCAGGGAACTCTCTATAAATTCATATTTGAGTAGAAATATGAAAGGAGTTAGGGTAAAGTCTCAAGAGTAGAATGCCCAAGGCAGAGGGCCTTAATAGAGGAGGAGCATGGTGGATTTAGATGACAGGAAGAAACTGCAGGAGGACACAGCCTGGTGCATAGGTGGGAGAGCAATAGAATATGACATCAGAGCTGAGCAGGAAGAGCATCTAGGACCTTTTAGACTCAAGTGAGGAGTTTAGATTTCATTCAGTGTACATAGCAAGCTTCAGGGAGGTTTGAAGCACTCACGCTGTGTGATTTCCCCTTAGTTGAGGGACTTAATGGTGATTAAGGTGGGAAAGAAGGTAAAAATCTTTATTTTGAAGTTTAAAATATCTGAACAATACCCATCTACTTATCTCTTCCTTAATCAGAACTTTAACTGACCTCAGAAAGAGTGAAAGATTTAGGGAGGATCTGGACCTTAATGCTCCAGGCCTGTAATGAATTTCAAGTGCTATCCTCCGTGTTCATAACGAGGTTCATGTGGCTGAAAGGAAGGAGAAGCAGAGCCTTCTTCCTCTCCTTTCCCCCCTCCCCTTTCCCCCCTCCCTTTATTCCCTTAGATTTTTTAAGAAAAGAACTGTATTTTCATTGTCTAAGCGCCGCATATTAAGATAACAAGCTCAAAGAAGAGTGCACCCAAACGAGGTAAAATGAGGACAATACTTGGATTCCTGAGGGCTGTAATTAAAGCTATCTGGATTAAAAAAGAGTTATTTCAATTCAGATTTATGTTCCAAGGCAACAAAAAAAAAAAAAAAAGGAAGAAAGAATGAGAAACTCAAATACAGCAAAAAGAACTCTTAATTCCAAAGTATTCAACTCACCCATCAGAAGAAATGGCATTAATTCAGGTACCCAATTACAGTAATGTGGTTCAGAGCACCTCAATAGGTGTTTCAATCTCAAGCCAGGACTAACATTTGTAATCCTTTAAATGCACTTAAGAAATTGATGTTACAGCCCCACAATCTGTTAGGGGCCTTGCTTTCCGGATGATTGCAAAGTATCCCACCATTAATTGGATCATCAGAATGTGATCCGCGTCTTGGTCCCTGGATTATGGAAGACTGACTCTCCTCTGACGTGTTGAACCAGAAGCTCCTTTTGTGAGAGATTTTGACCCTTAATGTAGATAAGTGGTATTTTTCATCAATCTTAGCTTGCATTAAAAAAGGCGAAATGTCAATTCAATGTGGGGCGTTTAACGTAATTCAACATCTTTTAATTTAATACCTTGCAAAAGTTAGTCTTTTGGACCTGCCTAACGCTTCTGCTGATGGAATATTTTGTAGAGCCCTATTGAAAAAAGGTTGTCTTCTATTCCTTAATAAAATCACAATTTTGAATCTCCCTGCTTGCCATGTTATAGTCGCAAAAATAGCCTCACAAATCTCATATAAAATATTTTTTAAAAAACAAATTTTGATTCTTAGCCTCCTTTCTTGGGACAGTGTTATAAAGATGCATGGCAATTTAAGAAGGAAAAAAAGAATCTCTCTTATGTATTTCCCATTCATGAGCGTTTGGGCTGTGGAGCAACCAGGTTTTCTGTCCAGTTCCCTGATCGTCATGAATTTGGACAAGGTAGAAAGGGTAGTTTTAGTCTCTTTAAGGCAAAAAGAAAGATCAATCCAGACCAGTGTTGGTTCACAGTCACTGATATTTGTATGGTATATATGTCATTGGTCTGAGCGTGGATTCTAGTTTACTGGTTTTTATGAAATTTTATCAGCTCAAAAAAGAATAATATTCCTACATTTGTGTATGTCAGATCATAGCTGGCACATGAGGCAATAAAGCAGTCTTCAACAATCTTTTACCTCTTCAAAGATTTGTGGTATAAATGTACTATCAAAACCACAGCACCTTTGCTTCTTGGATTAGTAGTATTGCTTTCCTGCCAATGGGTGGATGAAGATGCGTGTCTTTACTCAGTAAAATGGGCAGGTTGATTTCTGGCTGGGTTGCCTTAGAGGCATGTCACATACCACTTAATTAGAGTCTTGGGTGACAGTCTGGTCGCTGCTACATCTCCAGGCAAAAAGCACATCTGCCTCTTGCATTAAAGACATTCTGGGCTGAAGAGGGAAGTGGAGTTTGTGACAGAATATGTATATTGTCTGCTGATGCTTTGAAGACAAATGGAATCTCAGCCATAACTGCTGAAAGAAGCATCCGGGTGTTCCCTGTCTGACAGCTTTTGGTTCAGACTTCAGTGTGCCCTTCTTTCCTAATGGGCTCCCCTGATAGTGCATGCCGTGCAAGCACAGGATGGATGAGATGGCCTACAGACCTGCGTCGGACTTCCCTAGAAAGCAATGTCTTTCTGAACTATGAACCGGTGTTCTCTTAAGCCTCAGTATGAGGACATAAATTCAAATCAGGAAAATGAAGAACCTCCCGTAGAACTAGGCACAGTGAATAGGTTTAATGGCAAAGATTTCCTAAGTAAGACGGTCCTGCGTCAAAAATGATCTTTGGTTGTTGGGTGCTTTGTTTTAGTCTTTCTTGCTTCTGTGAATAACAGAGAGACTTATCTTCTGGCTTTGCTTTTTCCAATCTGACAGCAAGATTCTAGATCAACTAATTTTATTCTCTTAAATGGACAAAGCTTATTTTGTATTAGAGGGTTACTTAATTTAGCTTTAAAAAATGAAAACTAGATATCAAAACTGGACCTCATTATGGAAAATAATGTTCTGCTTTTTTAAAAAAATCATCCGTGCCATTCTAAACCCAGATATTTTCTTGTTTTTTCTTTCTTTTAATGTAAAAATTAACGAAGAAGTAAAGATTGCTCTATTTGCTGAACCTGGATGAACTAACATGTGCATTTCCCAAAGGTTTTATGTTAGAACCAGACACTTGCCTTTTTGTCTTTTATTCCAAACTGCAAGCTACATCTGGCCCCGCAGGCTGAATGGGAGGTTAAGAGGTGCTGGTGTGATAAAGTAAACCTACCATAAGCTACCTGTCTTATTCTTTCAGGTTTTCACCTGGCCTGCCACTGTCCTGAGGAGACATTATTCTTAACTGCTCTCCAAAGTAGGCTGCAAAATGCTCCTAGACCTTGTTCCTTCATGTTAAAGTTCCATCCTAAATGAAGTTGGCAGCTGTTTTGGCCCAGTGTTCACGTACTTCCACAGTTTCCTTCCTGATTGAATTCCTGTAAAATCCCTCAGGACAAGGATAGTGTACAAACTGATGCTGACCAGATCGCCAGCCCTGGTGTTAAAAGTAAGATGTTTGTCTTGAAAACAGGTCTGTTTCTGTGCTCTAAGGGCTTCTCAAATGGGAAAAGGGCTGTGGGATGCAGAGGCCAGTGCTGGGAGTCTACCCTGAGTGTGTGTGTTTCTCTCTCTCTCCTCTGTGCTGCTGCTTCTCCCTCAGTCCCTCCCCAGAAATTAGAAAAACAAATTCTGTTTTCATTTAAAGATCCACAATAACCTTTAACAAAGGAGCCACCTATCTGGGGTGAGTTATGATGACTGTAGGTTTACCTCGTTCATTGCATTTTTAGTTACTGAGCTTTACAGATCTTACGTGTTTCCACAAATTGAAGGTCTATGGCAGCCCCGTATCCAGCAAACCTATTGCCATTTTCCCAACAACCTATGTTCACTTCAGTTCTTTGTGTCACATTGTGGCAATTTTTGCAGTATCCGGCTGTATTTTGGCCTTTCCCATTATTATTCCATCTCGTATGGTGATCTATGATCAGTGATCTTCAATGCTACTATTGTACTTGTTTTGGGGACCACAAACCATACCCATATAAAACCAAGAACTTAATCAGTAAATGTTATATGTATTCTGATTGCTCCAGCAATGTACTGTTTCCACATCGCTCTTCATCCTTGGGCCCCTTTACTCCCTCAGACACAACCAAATCAAAATCAGGCCAATCAGTAACCTTACAATGACCTCTAAGTGTTCAAGTGAAGGAGAGACTTACACACTTCTCACTTGAAATCAAAAGCTGGAAATGATTTCGCTCACTGAGGAAGGCATGTCGAAAGCGGAGATAGGCCAAAAGCTGGGTCTCTTGCACCAGTTAACTATGTTGTAAATGTAAAGGAAAAGTTCTTGAAGAAGATTAAAAGTGCTACTCCAGCAAACACACCAAAGATAAGAAAACAAAATAGCATCATTACTGATATGGAGAAAGATTTAGTAGTAGAAGATCAAACCAGCCACAACATTCCCTTACGCCAAAGCCTAATCAAGAGCAAGGTCTTAACTCTCTCCAATTCTATGAAGGCTGAGAGAGGTAAGGAAGTTGCAGAAGAAAAGACAGAAGCTAGCACAGGTTGGTTCATGGGGTTTAAGGAAAGAACCCAACACCATGACATAAAAGTGCAAAGTGAAGCAGCAAGTTATCCAGAAAATCTACCTAGGATTATTGATGAAGGTGGCTACACTAAAAGAGATGTTCAGTGTAGATGAAACAGCCTTCTATTGGAAGAAAATGCCATCTAGAATTTTCCTAGCTATTAATAGAAAGGATAAATCAATACCTGGCATCAAAGCTTCAAAGAACAAACTGACTCTCTTGTTAGAGTCTAATGCAGCTGTTGACTTTAAGTTGAAGTCATTGCTCATTTACCATTCTGAAAATCCTAGGGTTCCTAAGAATGATGCTAAACCCTCTCTGCCTGCACTCTATCAATGAAGCAACAAAGCATGGATGACTGTTTACAGAATGGTTTACTGAATATTTTAAGTCCACTGTTGGGACCTCCTGCTCAAAAATAAAGATTCCTTTTAAAATATTACTGCTCATTGATAATGCACCTGGTTAGCCAGGAGCTCTGATAGAGAGATAGACAAGGAGATGAATATTGGTTTCATTCATCTGCACAATAGACAAATGAAAAATACATGAATCTGTGGTTACCTAAGAGCTCTGATGGAGATGGCATCTAGAAGAATGTTGGTTTCATTCATCTACACAACATCCATTCTGCAACTCATGGATGAAGAAATAATTATGACTTTCAAGTCTTATTATTTAAGAAATACATTTTCTAATGCTATAGCTGTCATAGACAGTGATTCTTCCAATGGATCTGGGTAAAGTACATTGAAAACCTTCTGTAAAGGATTCACCATTGTAGATGCAATTAAGAACATCTGTGATTCATAAGAAAAGGTCGAAATATCTGATTAATGGGAGTTTGGAAGAACTTGATTCCAACCCTCATGGATGACTTTGAGGGATTCAAGATTTCAGTAGAGGAAGTAAGTGAAGATGTGGTGGAAATGGCAAAAGAACTAGAATTAGAAGTGGAGCCTGAAGATTCAACTGAATGGCTAAATCTCATGATAAAATTTGAATGGATGAGAAAATGTTTTTTACAGATGAGTAGCTTCTTAAAGTGAAATTTACTCCTGGCAAAGATGCTGTGAACATTGTTGAAATGGAAACAAAGGATTTACAATACTACAAAAACTTAGTTGATAAAATAGTGGCAGAATTTGAGAGGATTGACTCCAATTTTGAAAGAAGTTTTATGGTGGGTAACAAAACTTCTTTCAAAGTTTTACCCGGTGTGCAAGATAATCTTTTCTGAAAGGAAGACTGCATCAATGTGGTAAACTTCATTGTTGTCCTTTTTAAAAAATTGCTACAGCTACCCCAGCCTTCAGCAACCACCACTGTAATCAATCAGCAGCTGTCAACACTGAGGCAATACCCTCCACCAGCAAAAAGATTGTGACTCACGGAAGGCTCAGATGACCATTAGCATTCCTTAGCAATAAAATATTTTAAAACTGATTTTTAATACATAATGCTATTGCACACTATATTATGGTATAAACATAACTTTTAAATGCACTGGAAAACGAAAAAAAATCCTGTAACTCACTTGATTTTGATATTCACTTTATTGCAGTGGTCTGGAGCCAAATCCACGTTTTCTCCGAGGTGTGCCTGTATAACTACTTAACGATTATTTTCACCTTAAACAGTTGTTATGTAAGGTAAATTTACTTGCTTAGAGCATGGTGAGTTGAGGCTAAAGTCAGGAATTTGATCCCTGCTAGGCCAGTTGTTTATCCTCTTTGAAAAAAAAAAAAAAATTAAGTGACAGGGAACTGGGGGCTCAGGCTCATACCTGTAATCCCAGCACTTTTAGAGGCTCATGCCTGTAATCCCAGCACTTTTGGAGGCTCATGCCTGTA